>NC_058131.1:483651511-483796033 GCF_016433145.1 Gracilinanus agilis | reverse complement strand
TTGGTTTCCTGCTTCCTCTTAGTTTCTCCTCTTCGGTATTAATTCTCTTATTTTGGGGGCTCTGGATTGGGTATTTCTTCTAATGTGCTATTTTAAAAGAAAAAATAATAGTGATTTGTGGGTGCCTCCAAAGTAATTGTGTGATGATAATTACAACAGATAATAATTCTACATAATCATGCTGTTCTTTCATAAAGTGAATGATAGCAGAGCAAATCTTTGAGGTAACTGTTAAGATAGAGACACTGCAGATACTTATCTTGAAAAAAATCAAGCAAGTACATAGTTCTTACTGAGGACACAAAGAAAATGTAGAAATGAAGAAACATTTCAAGTTGTTATCTTCATAATTAGGGTCATCTTACTGCATAGAGATGCCTTTGGGGACACCAGTTCCATAGGTGGCACTTTAATAGACTGTAAGCTCTTTGAGGGCAGGGACTGGTTCATTTTTTTGTCTACATCCCCAACACTCTGCATGTAGGTGTTTGATAAATGTATGCTTGCGTTTGACTTTTAGATACCTCTCATTTCACAAAGATTTCTCTCCTACTATGTAGCCTATGTAGCCAATAATATAGAATATATGTTATATAATATATAAGTATATACTACAATGTCATATTTTATAACATAATAATATATAACATGTCATGATATATAATATATACTATATAATTCAATATTATACTAATATATCATAGGAAAAATAATTATAATTAAAGACAGAATACATTTATATAACATTAATAATATATAAAATAATCTTATACATAATTAAATCAACAAAGAAAAAACAAATTTAACAAATTTAAATATAAACTACAAACTATAAAATTTATATTAAAACAAATATAAAAAGAAAATAAATAATAAATAAATGTAATAGATTACATCACAATAACATAATTATAATTAAACATAATATATCATTAACTATTATAATATATAATATGACATATCATTAAATATTATAAGTGCAATATATAAACATAATATAATGACATAAATAGATTGTTATAATAATTATAATATATAGTCTATAACAATAATTATAACATAAGTATATTATATACTAACATATAATATAATTATTATAACAAAATGACATAATTGTAACAATATATAATATTACACACACATATAGAGAGACAGAGAGAGACAAAGACAGAAAATGAGCAAGAAAGTGAGAGAGGGAGGGAGCTAATTTTCTCCCAATTATGATTATTATATAAGGGTTATAATAATGGTCTAGGTCAAGGCCTCTGCTGTTATAATAAATAAGGTTACCTCAGGCTTATCCAAATTATAAACCTAAGAAAATTTATATATTTATAGTTAAAATTATAAATTCACTTATATAATCCTTTTTTTTAAAAGTGGGTTATAGTTGTAAACACTTTTAATCCTCACATCTCTGACAGGATGCTTTAATTTTCTGATTGCAGCCATGATTTTCCAAGTGTGGGGGCTCCCTCTATCAGTGAAGATGTTGGTCCGACTGTAATTTACCAGATAAGTCTTAAGAGAGTTTCATGAGACCCAGAGAAATTCAATAACTTTGCTTTGGTCACAAAGTTAGTTAAGTGTCAGAGGAGAGATTTATGCCTCTAAACCTATCGTTGGCTCCATTACAATCTGCTGATAATAGTTTCCTATCACTTGTTTTATACTGCCTTGGGCCCTGCTCTGTCTGGCACTGAGGTAGGATCTGAGGATGCCAAGAATCTCTTCGAATCCCTTCTTTTGAGGAGCTTACTATCCACATGCAAATCAGAGGCAGGATTGGATTTTGTTCTAAGTCAGAAGGCATCTTCTGCTAACCCCTTGCTTCCCTTTAGAGGTTAGAGGCAACATGGGTCAGAGTTAAGGGTACTGGCTCTGGTGTCAAAAAAACCAAAGGTCTCAATATCAGCTTGGCCACTTGATGAAGATAATAATAGCAGCTAACACTTAGGTAGCACTTGCCATGTTCCAGACTCTCTGCTAAGTGCTTTACAAATATTTCCTCATTGAATCCTCACAACCTGGGAGGTAAGTGCTATTATTATCCCCATTTTATACTTGAGGGAAGTGAGGCAAATAGATGGTAAGTGATTTGTCCAGGATCACCTAACAATAATAATTAACATTTAGTTAGTGTTTACCATATGTCAAGTGCTTTACACTAAATTATCTCAACTAAATTATCCTCACAAAAACCCTGGAAGATAGGTGGTAAAAGCCCACCCCCACCCCACCCCCCATGAGGAAACTGAAATCAACAGAGTTTAATTAACTGGCCCAGGGTCAAACAGCTAGTAAATGTCTGTGAACTGATTTGAACCCAGATCTTCCTGACTCCAGGTCCCATATTCTGTTTATGGCACCACCTGGCTATCCCTGCCTTTGCTTCTGCCATTTAATTATCTATGTGACTTTAAGCAAATCTCTTAATTTCTCTGGGCCTCAGTTTTCTCATCAGTAAAACAAAAGAGTTGGATTAGGTGGTTTTTCAGGTCCTTTCCTGTAGTAAATCTATGATTTTAGGATCCCAGGGTTAGCACTGAGGTACATAGTTTCCCTACACTAGTGAGGAAATTTGGTGAGAGAAGGAAGAGGATAAAGGCAATTCCAAGAAAAGGGGAAATATGAGGGATCTGGAGATATATAATAAGAACAATAAAGGAGCAGCACCTAGGTGGCTCAGTGGATAGAAAGGCAGGGCTGGAGACCAGGCAGGGTTTCCTTCAAATCTAGCCATAGACACTTCCTAGGAAGTCACTTAACCCAATTGCTTAGCCCTTACCATTCTTCTGCCTTGGAACTAATATTTAATATTCCTTCTAAGACAGAAAGTAAGGGCTTTTTTAAAGGAAGGACAAAAAGAGTATCTTTTAGGCAGAGGTGTCTTGTTAAATGTTAACAATTGACTCTCCAAAAAGACAACTTTTAAATTTAATTAAACAAACCTTAAGCTCTACAGTGAGCAATTTCTCTATCACTTTCCTAAGTCTTCAAAACAATCAAGTCCTGGTTTGAAGTATTTGCTGATTTCTGAGATGTAAATGCTTACAGTGAAAACTGAACAATACATTCTGGTAAGTGCTATTTCAAGGAAATCTCTGACTCTCAGGAAGGATGCTTCTGGATCCTTGGTGCCCTTGGACCTATGTAGTAAATGCTGCTAAGGCAAGTGATGTACTGGGTACATTACCTGGCCTTGTGTAAGAGGGTAACCAGGTTTTTATTGTGGCAAAATAACAAGGAAAAATACTAATAAAAATTCATATTTATATAGTTTTAAGGCTTATCAAATGCTTTTTTTCATAATTAATCTGCAAATTAGGAAGTATACATATTATTATTCCCATTTTATAAATGCTTTGAGGCAACCTTGTGCATTTGGTGGATAGAGATCTGACTTCAGGGTCAGGAAGACGAGTCTTTTTTTTAAAAAACCCTTATCTTCTTAGAATCCATACTAAGTATCAGTTCCATGGCAGAAGAGCAGTAAGGGATAGGCAATTGAGATTAAGTGACTTGTCCAACTGGGAAGTGTCTGAGGCTAGATTTGAACTGACATGTCTAAGGGTACCAGGGATCCAGAAGCATCCTTTAAGAGGTAGGTGAAATAGCACTTACCAGAATGGATTGTTCATTTTTCAGTGTAAGCATTTACATCCATCTCCCATCTCTATGCCTAATTCTATCCTTTAAGTCACCTAGCTGTCCCCTTTCAGACAGTTCAATAAATTTTAGGACAGTTTCCAGTCCTCCTCATTACGACTTCTTTAAAAAAAATTCTTCTTCTTTAGTTGTAAAGCACAAGAATAATGTATTTTTGTATCCATCTCTTTATTCTTTTTAAATTAAATTTGAAAAACTATCAAGCCTTTATTTTTTCTACTTCTACCTTCCTTAAAGAAAACTGATGGAATTATAAGTCAGACCCACATGTCCTTAAAAAAAACCACAAATGGGGAAACCAAGTCTCAGGTTTCCTGTGGTAAAATGGAGATAAAATAATTTGTTCACTGGCCACCCTGTTGTTAATGGGCAGAGTGAACAATGGACCCTGAAACAGTGCTAGTTCTCTGCCATTCATGGGATAGACAGTCATACATACTACCAGGGACCTTGGAAAAGGAAGCTAGATGCTGCAGAATGGGTGAAACTGATGTTCCCAGGAAATGGAGTGAGTTGAGTTTTCAGTTCTCTTAATTCTGATGAACCAGGGAAAATTCTTTTGGGTGGAAACAAGGAATTCCATAAAGCAAGCAATCAGAAATGGACAAAGAAAGATTCCAGGCACATGCCATGTCACCCAAAGATCTTACTACCATAATAGATAACAGTAAAGGATTAGGGCTCACCTGTAGTCTATTATCCCTGTTTCATCCGGATCTAGTTTCTTGATTAATTCTCTGATTTGTGGTCTGTTCAAATGGACCTTGTTTTGCTACAGAAGTGGAGGGAAGAAGGGGAAAAAAACTGTGTTAACTGATTGTTTTGTAGCCATCCTGTGTCTCATCTCAGATTCACATCTCACTGCTCAACCAGGCAGATTTTCTTGATTGAAATGGGAATAAAAATCTTGGAAGCTACTGAAATAGGGGACTAAAAAAGCAAACCTCAATATGGAGTTGAGGATCAAGAAGAACTCTCATTTCCCATGCTTAAAGGCCCACGGTAGAGCGGGGTAGGGGAAGGATCCAGAGGGATCAGGTGGATGAATCTACAGTAAGCAAAATTCTGGGGAAGGTCAAGTTTATGTTTCATGGCCCTCTCTTCTCTCTTTTTCAGAGTCTTTCAATACCTTTATTTTTTCTTTCTTGCAAAGAGAGAATCTCTTAGGAGAGAAGTCTACTCCAGTTATTCCTTTCCTGACTTCTCCTATCTATTCTCCCTACCTTCACATCACCAGTAAGACTCACCTTCCTTTTGGGCTGTGCTTTTCCTGACCAGATATCACTTGTATTTTAATAGTATTTTCTCTACTTGGTTCAAAGAAGTTAGTAATGAAGAAATTTCAAGCAGTAAGGCAGACCTATTGGGATGTGTATGTGTATATATATATATATATATATATATATATATATATATATATATATATATACATATACTACATTTTGGTATTCATTCATTTTTTAGTTGTGTCTGATATTTTGTGATCCCATTTGAGATTTTCTTGGCAAAGATACTGGAGTGGTTTACTGTTTCCTTCTCCAGCTCATTTTACAAATGAGGAAACTGAGTCAAACAAGGTTAAATGACTTCCTCAGGGTCACACAGTTACACATGAAGCCAGATTTGAACTCAGGAAGATTAGAGTACTCTACCTACTGCACCACTTGCATATGCACATTGCACGTGCATATATGGATATGTGTATATACACAAATAAACTATGTGTATATAAATGTATATAGATAGTATAGATAGGTATATGTATATATACATACACAAATATATGTAGGGCTTTGTCATTTCTAGAGCTATTTGCCATTCTATTATGAGATTTACTTAAATGAATAATGTGTTTGGCTTTAACTTATACTCACAAAATACATAAATGAGTTTGAATATATGTGACAGAAATATATACAGCTGTGCAAATACACACATGTGTACATGTATGTATGCAATACAAATCTACTGCATGGAGACATTTGGGGTGCACGCCTGTGTGCATATAGATATTTCATATACATACATACTCACACATACGTAAGCATCCCATATGTTTCAGTGTTAGTTATAAAAGATCTAATTGAGCAACTTCAGTTTGTATTCACTGTTTTCTGCCTCTGTGTCACTGTATATTCTCTGCATTTAATTCTGTTAGATAATCAGTATTTTAACAATAAGTTCTAATCATAAAATATTTCATAGTAAAGAATAATTCCAATTATTAATTGTGTGTGAGAATCAATAATCAATCATTATAGTATGCTTAAAATTAATCATTAAATTCCCTGTAGATACCTTTGCCAAGGGACTTTGTGCATGCCTTCAGCATTCTGGAATATATCTGTGCATTTCCAAGGACATGAAATCATACTATCTCAATTTGCTCTGAATCACTTTGGTGGCTCCCCTTACTGTGAATATACTGAGATGTCTGGGGCACTATATACATATATGTATGTATGTTTTATACACATGTATATTATATGCACACTCTTATTTATGTGTCTCTATCTATACGTCTACAATCTATGTATCTGTGTATGGTTCCAAATATCTCAGGACAGCTTTAAGCTATACACGTGCACACATGTACACATACATGCTGCTTTTCTACTGATTCTCTAGTTGCTTATTTCTCTTAAGTGTAAGCCAGATGGTTCTCCTGGTAGGATGCAGTTCCTCTTTAGTTATCCCTCTCTTGGGAATTAGTTCTGCTGTTCAGAATCTATATGAAATATTAAGGAAAATCCAGAAGATCAAGAAATAGGAAGCTCCTGACAGAGGTTTGGTTGCCCGGACCAGACAACTCAAATGGAGGGAAATTTCCTCCAGGATGTTGGTTAATAATAAAACATTTGGGATCCCTGAGTGCTCTCCAGTGATGTGCCCTGGCCTTTCCCAGATTAGAATCCTAGGAAGAAACACAGAGACATACAGACACAGACATAGACTTCTGTAGCTATTGGGGAACCTCACTAATGTCAAGGCTTTCCGGAATTCTGCCACAGGCATCTTCGGTGTTCCAAGATGATTTATGGACTTGAAGAATTCAAACATGTTGGTTTTGTTTTGTTCCACGTAAGCCTGAGAGAAGCAAGAGAAAACCACTAATGACAATGTGACTATAGGAGAAAACCCACTTAAGCTATCACTTCATCTTAGACTTGTGCCAACAGCCTACAGCCTATTCTGACCTTTGGATTACTGAGTGACACATGCAGACAGTGATGCATCTAAAAGGCTCACCTGAGATGGTACGCTTCCATGTTCCTCAATAAAGTGACCAGCAATCATGTAGAAGGGAAAGGACTGAAAACTCTAGGGATCGAGCTTCTAGTCCCAGCTCTAACATTAATTAATTAGCTGTGGGTCTTTACTTCTTTACTTTACTTTTTTTTACCTTACTTTTTATATTTTACTTTAGTTTTGTCATTTCTAAAATGAAAGGACTGGTCTTGATTACCCTTCAAGGTGTCTTCTACCTTTAAAAGTTCTGTGCTATTGTGATTCCATCAAGAGTTTATGCATATCTAGAACTATTCTTGGGACTATGAAAAGATATAAAGGAAAATAATAACAGTAATATAAAATAAAATATTATATGTAAAATATAATTATTATATATTAACAATATATAGTTATTTATAGCATATATAAAATATAATGATTATTCATTAAAATAAAAATAGAATAATAATTTAAATAAGATTTACATGGAATTTGAGATTTACATAGTGAATTATATACACTGACTGTCTCATTGAGCCTCACAATAACTCTGTGGAATAGGTGATATTATCATCCCTATTTTTTAGGAAAGGAAACTGAAGCCCAAAGAGTTCTTTGCCCAGGGTGGCACAGCTCATAGGGGTCATAGGTGAATTATGAATCCATGTCTCCCTTATTCTCAGCTCAGTGCTACGGATTATTTATAGGCTACTTAGAGATAAGTATATGCACATGAAATAATTAATCACCCTAGACAGTATATGTATACAATACATACACATATATGCATTTATACATATGTATGTGCATGTGTACATATATGTATAGATGAGGAGAGAGCCAAAGAGACAGAAAGAGACAGAGATGGAGAAAGGGAGAGGGAGAGACACAGACAGAGTTAGAGAGATTATTGCTGACCAATATAATTAATAAAAAACACAAATATTGAACAGTAGCAGAAACCTGTGGTCCTGACAGTTTTTCCTGATTGTAGTGTTCTTGGCTCTAGGTTTTTTCACATGCCAATCAGGGAGCATTATGGAAGTTGAGCTTCCTCCTCACCACTCCACAGATGTTAATGGTTTTTGTTTAATGTTATTTTCACCGGTTAAATCATATTAATTTCTGGTTTTGAATTATTTGGTAGTGTCAAGAGTTGGTCCCAAATCAGAAAGAAATGTATGGTAGTAGTAAATGATTCCCAAATAATTTTCAACAGCAGATTGTGGACCTCTTAGTAGACAGTAAATTTCTAGCATCAGGGGGAATGAAGAATCATAGAAAGAAAGAGTAATGAAACCAAAGCTAACAAAGGAATATGTCTAAACAGGAAAGAATGAGAGAAGGAAAGGGGAAAAAAGCAAATAGAAAAAGGGGACTTATGTGGCAATTTATCAGTTGGCACAATTATCTCTCACTAGTACAATGATAACAAGTGTTCCTAAGGATTATAAACTGACATTATGAGTACAAAAAGTGCATTTTGTTCCCATTTGAAAATTGCTAATCCAACAATTTATTCATAATGAGTTGATTGATTTGAGTATCTCATTCTGTAATGCCATATTAAGAAGTTCTATCTTTCACATGTAAAAGGCCAAGATGTCTTTTTCTCTAAGACAGAAGGATCTTCTCCAAAATACTTATAAATTTCTTTCACTTTAATAACCTATGAGGAGTCTAGTTTCCTAGGCCTAAAAAGCCTGAAGGATGGTAAAGATCTTTAGTCTGAAGGATCATGGAAACAGCCACATTTTTTTTTTTTTGCGGCATGGGTGCTATAAATTCAATTTAATTCAATACACATTTGCTTAACTATGGGCAAAGTGATGAAGTGTATAGAGAGCCAAGTAAACCTGTGTTCTGATGTATATTAGCTATGTGACTATCTGGGTAAGTCACTTAAGCTCTAAGCAACTAAGACCTAAATTGCAGACTCCTGGTAGAAGGAGTTGTTCCACTTGAGAGTTCCCTGTACCAATGAAATCATAATTTCTATCTCTGGGGGCAAACACTAGGCTAGGTCTTGGGGATACAAAGCCAAACACACACATGATAAAAAAACAAAATGAGTTTTATCTATCTATCTATCTATCTATCTATCTATCTATCTATCTATCTATCTAGATATAGATATAGATGATAGACATAAATATGTAGGAGAATAAAATATAGAGTCCCTGCCCTAGAACAGTTTACATTCTGTTGGGCTGATACAATTGGAATGATGAACAGTAAATGCAAAATACATCCAAGGTAATTTCAAGATCAATTAAGCATTAACAATTGAGGGAAGATGAAAGGTCTCTTGTACCAGGAACCTACACTCTGCTAAGAAGGAATGTAGAAATTCTAAGGGGCAGATAATGAAGAGGGACCAGGGAACAGATTGTACAAAGGCAGAGGAACAAGAGATTACATGCATGTGCCTGGAATAGCTGACAAACCTATTTGCCTGGAATAAAGAAGGCATGAAAGAGAATACTATGAAATAAGACAAGATGGGTAGGTGGGAGATGGATTAGGAGAGGCCAAAGATTTTCTCTTTTTATCTTAGAGATAACAAGGAACCAGAGAAGATTTTAGAGTACAGTGAACAAGAAGTTAAGTGGCTACTATGTGCTGGCATTACAAATATTATCTCTTGTGATCCTCACAATAATGAATCAATCAGTATTCTCCATTTATTATGTATTAAGCACCAATGATACCCAAAAATAAAAGTGAAAGACAGTCCCTGCCTTGGAGGAGATTACAATCTAATGGGAAAACTTATCTAAAGATTTTTGCAAAACAAATCTGTGCAAGCTCTATACAGGATAAATAGGAAATAATTAACTGAGGGAAGGTGCTATATTTAAGAAGAATTGGGGAAGGGTTCCTGTAGGACATGGGATTTTAGTTGGAAAGGAAGCTGAGATCAGTAGTTGGAGTTCCAGGCATGGAGAATGGCTAGAGATATGTCCAGAGAGGAGAGATGGAGAGTCTCGTATGTAGAATAGAATAGCCAGGAGGTCAGTGCCACAGGGAATAAAGTATAAGAAGACTGGAATGGTAAGAGGCGTTTGGGTTTATGAAGGGCAATGAATGCCCAACAGAATATTTTGTACTTAATTTTGGAGGCAAAAGGGAGCCTGTGGAGTTTATTGAGTAAGATGATTGGGCCCGTGCTCTAGAAAATCACTTTAATGTTACTTGTAAGACAGATACTATTATATTATTATCTTCATTTTATAGTTGAAGAAACTGAGTCAGATAGAGGTTATTAAAGATTTATCTGAGGTCACACAGCTAAGTGTCAGGCTGGATTTGGACTTTCTTACTCCAGACTCAGTGCTCTATTCTTTGTGCCACCTATTTTCCTCTAGAAGTAGAGTAACACAGACAGATATGTGTTTTAGGAATCCCAGTTTAGAAGTTGTATGGAGAATGAAGGGCAAAACAGGGAGCAGGGATGCCAGTGAAAAGGGGGAAGGGAATAAGCATTTTTTAAACCTTTACCTTCTGTCTTAGAATCAATATTAGTATCAGTTCCAAAGCAGAAGAGCAGTAAAGGCTAGGCAACTGCATTTAAGTGACTTGCCCAGGGTCACACAGCCAGGAAGTGTCTGAGGACAGATTTGAACTCATGAAGATGATCCTTCCTGATTCCAGGTCCAGTACTCTATTCACTGTCAGATAGACCTGAGTTCAAATCTGCACTCTAGATCTGTGATCCTAGGTATGTCACTCTATTTCCATTTGTCTCCATTTCCTCATCTGTAAAATGAGGATAATAATAGTAATAATACCTACCTCCCAGAGTTGTTTTGAGGATCAAATGAGGCAATATTTTTTAAATGCTTAGCACAGTGCCTGGCACATTTTTGTGGTTTAGTCATTTTTTAGTCGTGTCTGATTTTTCATGTCCTCTTATGAGGTTTTCTTGTCAAAGACAACAGAGTAGCTTACTATTTCCTTCTCCAGCCTGGCACATAGTTGCTTAACAAAAGTTTGTTTTCTTCCCTCTTCTCCTTTTCTAAAATTAGCCAAGAACTCTCATTTCTAGGCTTGGCGCTCAATCCACTGAGCCACCTAGATGAGCCACCTTTCTCCCTTTTCTACCTACCTGTAAGAGGATGGATTTTCTTTATATATCTCAAATAGAACAACACACTGTAACCGACTGAATGTAGAAGCAGATATAAGGATTAAGCTAGACTTTAAGAGGATTTGCAAATATGTAAAACAATGCCACTATTCTCACTAATTTTTGTTGTTGTGGGAAATATAGTTTTTGTAAAATATCTTATGCTAATATGTAAGGGACCTATATTTGTTATTTTTAAATGAATTAATACATTTTAATACACAGACTAGCTTTAATTTCTGATACAGTAAATACTGATAGATAAAACTCACATAAACAAAGGTTCTTTGGGTTTCTTAATAATCTTTAAGAGTATGAAGGGATCTTGAGATCAAGAAGTTTGAGAACCTAAATGGTCAGTCAGAAGACATGGGTTCAAATCTTGGCCCTGCCTTTAATCGTCTTTGTGACTTTGGAATATTTGCTTTACCTCTGTGGGCATTCTCATTTCCTCATCTATAAATTAGAGGGTTTTAATGCCTCTTCTGACTCTAAGTTCTATGATGCTATGATCCCTTTATCTTTTTATTTTTTTAAACCCTTACCTTCTGTCTTAGAATTGATACTAAGTATTCATTCCAATACAGAAGAACAGTAAAGGATAAGCAATTGAACTTAAGCAACTCGATCAGGGTCACAGCTAGAAAATATCTGTGGCCAGATTTGAACCCAGGACCTCTTGTCTCTAACCCTGGCTCTATCCACTGAGCCACCAAGCTCTCTCCCAACCCTTTACATTTTAATCTGACTCTGGCCACACTCAGAAATTTTGCAGGACCAGAAGTCCATAAGTTTGACATCACCACCAGATGAATCTTAAAGTCCTCTCTTAACTCATCTCTCCCCTGCTAAAAATAAAAAAATAAAACTTGACAGACCCTAGATAGTCTCATGATGACTTCTGATTTTTTTTAACCCTTAACTTCTGTGTATTGGCTCCTAGGTGGAAGAGTGGCAAGGGTGGGCAATGTGGGTCAAGTGACTTGCCCAGGGTCACACAGCTGGGAAGAGTCTGAGGCCGGCTTTGAACCTAGGACCTCCCGACTCTAGGCTTGACTCTCAATCCACTGAGCTATCCAGCTGCCCCTTGGATTTCTTAAAAATCCTTATTCTGGAATTGATGGGAGCAATTACAGACAGTTGCCATCTTGGGGAGGCAGCCGAGGTCCTCTGAGAAAGGCCTTATAAGCAGAGGCTCACCTGTGCTGGGAAGCTGATGAAGCAAAGCCACATCACATAGATGCCCCAGAGAAGGGAAGAAAAATAAACATGGTTCTGTTGACTGCCTCTTCATAAGCCAGCCTACCTGAATCACATCTTTATCAGAGAAGTCTCTGGTAAATCAATAAAGCCATGCCCTTTCCCAAACCAGGGAAACTTCTCAGGGTTGAAATCATTGTCTGAAACAACTGAATCTACAGAAAGCTTCACAATACTGGTCACTAAAAATCCTCAGCTATTTCTCTTCCTTAAATTGTCTGAACATCTGCCCTAAATTTCCCAAATCCACATCTGCTCAAGCCATGGTACTTATTTACATGACCATTACTTCTGGCCATGGTGCTGACTTTGGCTTTCAAGGAGCTCCAAAATCTGGTTGCAAATTGCCTTTCCACTCTTTTATTTCCTATAATTGTCCTGCACCATTGGCTCTACTCTAGCCTGTCCAATTTATTCATTGGACTCCAGACATATGGGACACATTCCTAATTTTTTGTCTTTGTTAATACTGTTTCTCCTCCCTCCCTACATATTGGCTCTTGATTTCTTCTTAAAATCAAAACCAAACCAAACCTCATTCTTAGGTTTAGTGCAAAGAACACTAGATTTGAAGTCAGAGTTCCCATTTTTCAATCTTGGGTTTGCTATTTATTACCTTTGTAACACTGGGCATCACTTTCTTTCTCTTGGCCTTAAAAGGTGCTGAGATTAGATTCAGAGGACCTGGGTTGAAATCTTAGCACTTTTTTTTTGGTCACTTACTACCTATGTCATCTTGGGTAAGATACTTCACTTTGTTGTGCCTCAGCTTCCAAATCTGTAAAATGGGTGTGTGTGGACTAGATGACCTCTAAGGTCCTTTCCAATTCTATAATACTCTTAACTATTATACTTTTGGCAGAATGAGGGAGTCTAGATGATCTCTAAGATCTTTAATACTTGTAGATCTATTACCTTACAATTCTAATTGAAATCTTTAAGGCCATAAATTACAGTGGAGGTATGGACCTGCATTGATAAGAGGAAATTTTTCACCTAGTAATTCCCTATAACAATAAAGTTACAGGTCCAGGATCTTTCCCTAAAGGCAATTTTACCATTGATTAATCTTTTTTTAAAAAAGATATGTTTCCCTTGGACAAAAACAAACCAATAGAGATGAATCTTTATAACTAGGAAAGAGTTAATTTAATAGCTAGTCTAATAGCTACAGTAAGAAAGCAAATCATTCTTATTATCTGTGTCTTAAAGCAATTTCCAAGTTTTAGATCATGGTGGAACGGTATTGGGTCAAATATTCTCTTTCACAATTGATCCCTTTTCATTCCCTGCTTCTGAGTCATAGGAACTTCTCTACATGCAGGGATTCCTAAGTCCATATTCTTAGCTTCCAGAATTTAGTTTTTTCCCCTTTGTCTGGATGTTTATAATTGGCATTTATTTTTTCTCATGCCCCATTCATCTTGCTCAGCCTCTTGGGAGGGACAGCACAGAAGAAGATCCAGGAAATCACAGATCTTTGATTACTAATCAAAGCATTTGCCCTTAGAACCTATCCCTTCTCTTAGTAAAGAAGGCTTAAAATGGGGAAATATAGAGGCTGATGTCCTAAATGTAGTCCTAAGCAGCTAGATTCTTCTCTTTTGGGTCTCACTTTATTCCCTCCAGATTTTTGTAGGTAAGGCACTTCCAAGTTCTTCATTTCCACTACTTTTAAAGTCTTTTTTCCCCTTACTCTTCCTAACTCTGGTCTCCATCCTCCAATCATATAACACTAGGCTTTTTCATCTCTCTATCTTCCACTGGTCTCTTTCAGCACTGTAGGTCAATCAACAAACATTTGTTAAGTGCTTACTATGTGCCAAGTCCTGTGCCAAGCACTGAGGATACAAAGAAAGATGAAAGATACTCCCTGCTCTCAAGGAGTTTACATGCAAACAACTATTTACAAGCAAACAATACACACGTTTTTACATTTCTGTGGTGGTTCTTTACTTTCACCACAAACTCTATTGTATATTCTTGATGCTGAGACCCAAACTAGAGAAATTTGGGGGCTCATGGGAGTAGTATAGAAGGTTTATATTTATCATCCTTGAAAGAGCTGATCTGCAATACCAGTTATTGCCAGTGGGTGCTGCCATCTGATATACAATAGGAATTCTTGGGGTTCAAGCCTGATGTAAAAAAAAGTCAGTTCCTACCTTGAGCAATTATGTAAATCTGACATTCCGGATTGTTGAGCTCTGGCTTGGTATATACTCCAAAGGATTACTATTCTAGCTATCTTTTAATTTGAAATTTTTCATTCCTCCACATTGAGCCAAATATAGTATAACTCTTGCCCATCACATGCCCTCTCATTTTCAGCTGCCCTTGTCTCATCCAAAGGAAGAAAAAGCCTCAGAGCCCATTCACCTTCCACTACATTCTGCACAACAGAACCCTAGTGCTGAGTTTGCTTTCCATTGCTTAGTTCTGGATACTGTGGCTCGGATAGAGAGGAACCAATGACGAGAGAGAGCTCCAGGTAGAATGATCTTTACCTGCATGGGGTCCTCACTGCCATTAAGCTGAATGTATCTGATGTGAGTCCAGCCCCAGGCTCCTCACATTCATGGGTTCCCTCAACAATCTTGGCTACAGTAGGACCTCATTTTATGCAGCCCTTATGTGCAAGGTTTACCCTTTGAGTAAGTTGAAAATCATACATCATAGCGAACCCTGTTATTTAAGAACTATTTCTCATATGAACATACTGAGGCACTCTATGACTTTTCTGAGGCTTAGCAGAGCTACCAGCATCACTACTCTTGCCCTTTGGGGCCATTATTAATAACTAAACAGTGTTTATTAAACCAATAAGCATTGCTTAGGTGTGGATGTGATTTGTTTCAAATAAGAACTCTCTGGACAATGACTGATGTTGGAGCTAAAGTTTGGGGCAAAATTGTGGGAGTAATGACTCATGTGAACACTTTTCAGAGAGAGAATGAGTGTGATTGAATGAATGGCTGTGAGACTTTATTCTCCTTGGGGAAATGGTGCAGATTTAGCACATAATTAAAATCTTTTATTTTATGTATTTTTTACCTTTATCTTTTTCTATTGCAAATTGTGTATACCTGAATTCATGTGTGTTGAGTTTGTGTAAAATGATATTCTGCAGTATTGTTGTTTCCTACTTAGGGAAGAGAAGCCTCATTGTGTAAGTGGACAGAGAACTGGCCTTAGAGTCAGGGAAACCTCGGTTCAAGTCCTACACCTGACAGATAGTGGCTGTGTAATCCTGGGAAGTCACTTAACCTGTTGGTTGCACTCTAAGACTATAAACAGCAGAGAAGAGGTAGAAGGAGTTTCTTTTTCCCTATACCAGTGAAGCCACAGGTCCAATCTTACTCCATCCTGTCCTGTTTAGGACAGCTGAATATTCATTTCATCTCAAGGTGTGGAGGAACAAACACTGGACCAAAAATTCAGAAGATTCAAGAGTCTAATATTGACTCCTTCCACTTCTACAGATGATATTCATAGAGCACTTATTATTTTTATGTTTGTTTTTAAAGCCCTTCTTTAGAAGTGATATTAAATATCATTTCCTAGGCAGGAGAATAGTAAGGGCTAGGCAATTGGAATTAGGTGACTTGCCAGGATCACACAGCTAGGTAGTGTCTGAGGCTAGATTTGAATACAGACCTCCTATCTCCATCTCTGCCTCTCAATCCACTGAGTCACTTAGCTGCCCAAGCTCTTACTAAGTACTAGACATACAAAAAGATAAGTTGACACAGTCCCTGTCATCAAGGAGCATAATATGAGTATTAAAAGTATAATACAAGGTAGAGAATGAAGGAGGAGAGTGGAAGTCTGCTAAGATACTCACAGAAACTATATGAATATACACAACTCTCTTCCCACAAAGGTAGCTCTAAATGGTTGGAGAATTATTAGTTATACATGGATAAGCTGAGATAATATAATAAAAATGACAATACTATCTAAATTTATTTATTCAGCACCTCACAATCAAATTACCAACAGATTGCTCATAGAGCTAAAAAAACCTAGCAAAATTAAAGGAACAAAAGGTCAAGAATATCAAGGGAATTTTTTTAATTGGGAAAGAAGGGAGCCTAGCAATTTCTGATCTTAAATTATACAACAAAACTGTAATCATCAAAACAATTTGGAAATGGGTAAGAAACAAGAAATAGAGTTTGATTAGGGGATCAGATTTGGTATACAATATATAAAACAAACGTACTTAGTAACCCAGTATTTGATAAACCCAAAGATCTCACCTACAGAGACAAAACTTACTAAATTTAACAAAAACTGTTGGGAAAACTTGAAAGGAGCCTGGAAGAAACTAGATATAGAGCAATATCTCCCATGATTTACTAGATGAGCTCCAAAATGTTACATGATTTACACATAAAACATGAATTCATGAAAAAATTAGAGGAACCTATGTTCTAAGAAATTAATCTGTGGCATCTATGAAAAGGGAAAAAGCTCATGCTAAATCAGAGATGCAGAGGTTTATAGGAGGCAAAATAGACAATTCTTATTGTAAAAATTTTAAATCTTAAAAATTTTTATATTTAGAATTGTCTACCTCAAATTAGAAGAGAATCAGAAATTTTGAAAAAATTTCTGTAGCAAGTTTCTCTGATAAAAGTTGCATTTTCTTTTTAAAAAATTAATTAATTAGGAATATTTCTCCATGGTTACATGATTCATGTTTTTTCCTTCCTCTCTTCTCTCCCCCTATCCTGGAGTTGGCGAGCAATTCTACTGGATTATACATGTATCATTGTTCAAAACCTATTTCCATATTATTATTTGCAGTAGAGTGATCATTTATTTTATTTTTTTTTTAAATCCTTACCTTCAGTCTAGGAGTCAATACTATGCATTAGCTCCGAGGCAGAAGAGTGGTAAGGGAAGGCAATGGGGGTTAAGTGACTTGCCCAGGGTCACACAGCTAAGAACTGTCTAAGGCCAGATTTGAAGTAGGACCTCCTGTCTCTAGGTTTGGCTCTCAATCCACTGAGCCACCAAGCTGCCCCCTAGAGTGATCATTTAAAGCCAAAATATCCAATCATATACCCATCAAACCATATAATCAATTATATGTTTTTCTTCTGCGTTTCTACTCCCACAGTTTTTTCTCTGGATATGGATAGTGTTCTTTCTCTTGGGTCCCTCAGGGTTGTCCTGGATCATTGCATTGCTACTAGCAAAGAAGTTCATTACATTTGGTTGTGTTTCACTTTCTGTGTACAACGTTCTCCTGGCTCTGCTCCTTTCACTCTGCATCGTTGGAGACTTGGAGGTCGTTCCAGTTCACATGGAATTCCTCCAGTTCATCATTTCTTTGAGCACAATAGTATTCCATCACCAGCATATACCACAATTTGTTCAGCCATTCCCCAATTGAGGGACACCCCCTCATTTTCCATTTTTTTGCCACTATAAAAAGCACAGCTATAAATATTTTTGTACAAGACTTTTTCTTTATTCTCTCTTTAGTGTACAAACCTAGCAGTGGTATGGCTGGATCAAAAGGCAGGCTGTCTTTTAAAGCCCTTTGGACATAATTCCAAATTGCCATCCAGAATGGTTGAATCAGTTCAAAACTCCACTAGCAATGCATTAATGTCCCAATTTTGTCACATCCCCTCCAACATTTATTACTTTACTGTCATTTTGGCCAATCTGCTAGTTGTGAGGTGGTACCTCAGAGTTATTTTGATTTGTATTTCTCTAATTATGAGAGATTTGGAACACTTTTCATGTGCTTACTGATAGTTTTTATTTCTTTATCTGAAAACTGACTATTCATGTCCCTTGACCATTTTTCAATTGAGGAATAGCTTGATTTTTTTGTACAGTTGACTTAGCTCCTTATAAATCTGAGAAATTAGACCTTTTTCAGAGGTTTTTGTTATAATTTTTTCCCCTCAATTTGTTGCTTCACTTCTTACTTTGGTTGCATTGGTTTTGTTTATATAAAACTTTTTTAATTTTATGTAATCAAAATTATTAATTTTATATTTTGTAATATCTTCTATCTCTTGCTTGGTCTAAAATTCTTTCCTTTCCCATAGATCTGACAGGTATACTATTCTATGTTCACCTAATTTACTTATAATTTCCCTCTTTATATTTACCCATTCTGAATTTATCTTGGTATTGGGTGTGAGATGTTCTAAAACTAATCTCTCCCATATTGTTTTCCAAAAGTTGCATTTTGAGATATACCTAGAGGAACTGATTCAGATTTATAAGAATAAAAGCCATTCACTGACTGAAAAAGTAGGCCAAAGGATATGATAAGCAGTTTTCAGAAGAACAAATCTATGTTATCAATTGTTATCTGAAAAAAATGCTTTATATCACTAGTAATTAGAGAAATGAAAATTAAGATAATTCTGAAATGCCATTGTACACCCATTTGTTTGGCAAATTTTGAAGGAAAAAAAATGAAAATGACAAATGTTAGTGGAACTGTGGGAAAATAGATAAAATTATATATATATATGTATATATACAGGGACTTGCCTAGGGTCACATAACTAGGATAAGTCTGAGACCAGACTTGAACCCAGGACTTCCTGTCTCCAGGTCTGGCTTTCTATCCACTGAGTCACCTAGCTGCCTCTGTATGCAAATATTAATAGAAGTTCTTTTCATGGTGGCAGAGAATTATAAACCGCCTATCAATTGGGGGATGTCTGATCAAGTTATGGTATCTATTAATGTATAGGAATACTAATTATTCCATAAGAAATGATGGAGAGGGTTTCAGAAAAAAACCTGGTAAGATTTTCATAAACTGATGCAAAGTTATGAAAGCAGAACCAGGAGAACAATTTATACAGCAATAATGAAAATATTGTGAATTAAAAAACTTCAGAAGACCTAGAAACTCAGATCAACATAATGACTAGTCACAAATCCAAAGGACTCATGAAGAAACTCATGAGGCAACATGTCCCACCATGAATTCAGAGTGCGAGTTGAATCACCTTTTTTTTTTTTTTTTTTTTTTTTTTTTTAAATTTTGGACAAGGCTAATTTAGGGATTTGTTTTGCTTGATACTATGTATTTATAATAGGTTTTGTTTTTTTTTTTGACATACTCAATGGATGAAAGAGGAGGAGTTGGAAGGAAGAGGATTCAGGTGAAATTGAATTTGATAATAAAATAAAATTTTAAAATTTAAAAGATAATTTAATTAAAATTACAAATTAAAATTTAAAACAAATTTATAAAAAGAATTAAAAATTTTAATTAAAAATTTTAAAAGAGAAAATAAGGAAGGTTAGGCATAGAGAATTGCAATTGAATCTCTGGACAGAATGTCCGCATTAATAAAATTGAAGGTGTTTTTAAGTATTTGTGTATCCCTAGTACATAACATAGTGCTTTGCAAGTAGAAGTCATATAGTAAATGTTAGTTTAGTTGAACTAAAGTGAATTAAAGAGTTGGCATTTGCTAGCATTTTTTGTAGGAGGATAGAGATGGAGACTTAGTGTGTGCTAAGCTGAGATGAGGTTGAAAGCCAGATTACTCTTTTGCCAAGGGGCTCAGTAGGCAAAAGAGAGAAGGAGGAGGAATACTTACCTTGATCACTTTGAAGGCAATTGGTAATGAGACAGTTTTGCTGATGGTGCCTGTCACTTCACCATAGAGCACATCTAGCTCAGGATGAACAGCAAAGACTCCTTCTAGTTGTTTCACAAATCCTTCAGTCACTAAGACATTCTGATGGAAGAGAAGAGAGCGGTCATAAATCAAAGAAAGACACTTTTGGGGATCCTATCTCTGTTTTGCTTATACATATGCTTTTATTTTGATGAATCAATCAATGAGTAAACATTTATCAAATGTCTGCCATGTGTTTAACCATGACTCACCTAGGTACAAAGAATATAAATATAAAAGTGAAACAGTTCCTGCCCCTGAGGTTCTTATATTCTTGCTAGGAAAGACCATGTGTACATGTGCAGGTATATACAAAATAGATGAAAGATAATTTTTGGAGAAAGGACATTAGTATCTGGAGAATCAGGAAAGTCTTCATTTAGAAAGTGGTCCTCAAGAACTGTGGGAGGAGAAATACAGAAGAAAAACAACTGCTTGAACACATGGACTAATGGGGATATTATTTGGGGATGTAGACACTAAATGATAACTCTAGTCCAACTATCAATAATATGGAATTAGGTCTTGATCAATGATACATGTAAAACCCAGTGAAACTGCACGTTGGCTAAGGGGAGTTAGGAGGGTTTGGGGGAGAGGGAAAGAACATGAAATATGTAACTAGGGGAAAATATTTCAAAAGAAAAACTTAAAAGAAAAAAAGAAAGTGGTCCTCAGATTTGAAAGAAACTAGGGATTCTAAAAGACAGAGATTAGGAAAGAATAGAAAACAGGCCAAGCAAAGGCATGGGAATGGAAGATGGAGTATATGAGAATTACTCTTAGGTGGAGTGTGAGGAATAGTAAAGAGATCAGTTTGGCTGGATCACAGTATGTGGGAAAGGTGTTAAAATCTAATAAGCCTGGTCAGGTAGGTTGGGACCTTATTGAGAAAGTCTTTAAGTATCAAACAGAAATGTAAATGTGACCTTAGAGACAATAGAGAGCACCTGGATGTTACTGAGTGACATACATGATAAAGCCTGTGCTTTAGGAAAATAATTTTGACAGCACTGTGGAGGAATGGGAAAAGTCTTAGTTGAGGAAGCCCAAATCGGAAGACGACATTGGTCCATTGGAAAGGCGATAAAAGTCTAAACAAGGGTGGTGGTCAGGTGTTTGGAAAGAGGGAGACAACAAGAAAGATGATGTGTATAAACTACAAGATTTGGTAGCTGATTAGAGATGTGGAGCAAGGGTCTTAACTTGAAACAATACAGAAGTAATTTAATTTATATTTATAATAAAGCTTTAAAAATATTTTATATGGAGAATTATAACAACATTAGAGTTACTCCTTTATCTGGCTCATTCCATTGTCTTTGTTCCTTTCTTCCTGTATCTGTGTAGTGTTTTTCTCTTTGTGAAAAGAAGAATGGGTACAGTGGGTAGAGGGCTGGTCCTAAATTCAAGAGGTCTTGGGATCAAATTCTGATTCTGACATATACTGGCTTGTGTCATCCTTGGCAAGTCATTTAAACTCTCTTTTTATCTCCAAGATGTAGGGAAGGGTCAGACCTACACTGGAAAAGGGTGTTTCCTTATTCTAGAATTCCCTTCCTATGAAAGCCTTAGGAGAATATGACCTCCTTAAAGGGAGGCATTATTTTTTACTTTTGTCTTTCTTTTCCCAATGCCTAGCCTAGTGTCTTGCATGCAGTAAGGGCTTAATAAATATTTGCTACTTGTTATAGTTTGTATTTTGCTGATTGTAGCAGTTCTGATTCCTTTGATTTATATCTCTAGATCAGAAGTCCTTAACCTGGGGCCCATTAAATTAGATGGAACAAATGATATATTTATTTTCACTAACCTTTGGTTTTCTTTGTAGTCATATGGATTTTACTGTATGCATTTAAAAAAAGGTGAATTTGAGAATGGTTCTATTATAGGTTTCAACAGACTGCCAAAGAGGTCTGTGGCAAAAAAGGATTAAGAAGTTCTGGTCTAGGTTTAAGTTCACTTACTAACTTTGATCATTAGTTTGATATTCTAACACATTAATAAAATAAAACATTTTTATCTTAGCCAGTTGCCACCACAACCATATGGTGCTATATTGTAATGTAATCCAAATTGTATTTCTAAATTTTATGTATGTGGCGAGGATTGTCTTAACAATGATGTTTTAGCAAAGATACAAGAACTTGCTGCCTTCAAACTCATGTCCCCTTCCTCAGTTTCAGTATGGCATAGAGATGACGTCGAGTTTCAATGGTCATAAACTCTCGCAGATACTACCAAGTCGGAAAGGCATCTTGTTTGGGCCCATTGGTAACCTGTGCACATTAGCCAAAGATTAGCTTACCTAAGTTCAGAGGAGCACATCACTGGGGTGAGGTGGGGAGAGAGGGGGAGAAAGGGGGAGAGAGAGGGAAAGAGGGAGAGAGAGGAAAAGAGAGAGAGAGAGAGAAAGAGAGAGAGAGAGAAAGAGAGAGAGAGAGAGAGAGAGAAAGAGAGAGAGAGATTGAGAGTTGGGAGGAAAGGGGCAGGGAAGGGAATGGTGTTGACATTATTATTCACAATAGTTTTCAGGAAAAGTCTAAGCCCAGTATATAGTGTCTGGAACATAGTAGATGCTTAATAAATGTTGATTGATTGACTGTTTAAATCTTAGAAATATCAGTGTTCTTCACTGGTGAAAGGAACTCCAACATTGACAAAATGACAGACCCTTGAAACGTGGAAGGGTGCTAGTTCTTATTGATGCAAATGGATATTTCTTTTCGGAGCAATCACTCAGGAATAATAGACATTTATATCAGTGTTTCATTATGCAAACCATTTTTTGGATTGTTTTCTAATTTATAAGCACAATATATTTTCCAAAATATGATTCCTTATATTCCATCCAACCACTCACCATTAAACTCAACATCTTACTCATTTCCCTGTCCTCTAACCTCAACATGTTTTCAATTAAAACAGAATGGTCATTTTTATGTTAGCTCATCCTACCCATGAGCAATCAATGTTTTTCCAAATGTTTAGATCTAGTTTTAATTGTTTGGAAAGTGTTTTGTAGTTGTGTTCATGTAATTCCTGTGTTTGTTTTGGTAGATAGATTCCTAAGTATTTTATATTGTCTAGGGTGATTTTAAATGATGTTTCTCTTTCTAACTCTTGCTGCTGTGATGTGTTGGAAATATATAGAAATGCTGATGATTTATGTGCATTTATTTTGTATCCTGCAATTTTGCTAAAGTTGCTGATTATTTCTACTAGCTTTTTAATTGATTCTCCAGGATTTTCTAAGTAGACCATCATATCATCTGTAAAGAATGAAAGCTTAGTCTCCTCATTGCCTATTTTAATACCTTCAATTTCTTTTTCTTCTCTAATTGCTATTGCTAGTGTTTCTAGTACAATGTTAAACAATAGAGGTGATAATGGGCATCCTTGTTTCACTCCTGATCTTATTGGGAAGGCTTCTAATTTATGTCCATTGCATATGATGCTTGTTGATGGTTTTAGATAGATACTGTTTATTACTTTTAAGAAAGGTCCTCTATTCCTATACTTTCTAGTGTTTTAAATAGGAATGGGTATTGTATTTTGTCAAGAGCTTTTTCAGCATCTATTGAGATAATCATGTGGTTTTTGTTTATTAGTTTGTTGATATAGTCAATTATGTGGATGGTTTTCCTAATGTTGAACCATCCTTGCATTCCTGGTATAAATCCCACCTGATCATGATGGATAACCCTCTTGATCACTTGCTGGAGTCATTTTGCTAGTATTCTATTTAAGATTTTTGCATCTATGTTAATTAGGGAGATTGGTCCGTAGTTTTCTTTCTCTGTTTTTAATCTGCCTGGCTTTGGGATCAGTACCATATTTGTGTCATAAAAGGAATTTAGTAGGACTCCTTCTTTGCTTATTACATCAAATAATTTGTATAGTATTGGGATTAGTTGTTCTTTGAATGTTTGATAGAATTCACTTGTGAATCCATCAGGCCCTGGCAATTTTTCCTTAGGAAGTTCTTTGATGGCTTGTTCAATTTCTTTTTCTGATATGGGATTATTTAAGTATTCTATTTCTTCTTCTGTTAATCTAGGCAATTTATATTTTTGTAGATATTCATCCATATCACCTAGATTGCTATATTTATTGCCATATAATTGGGCAAAATAGTTCTTAATGATTGCCTTAATTTCCTCTTCACTGGAGATGAGGTCTCCCTTTTCATCTTTGATACTGTTAATTTGGTTTTCTTCTTTCCTTTTGTTTATTAGATTTACCAGTACTTTGTCTATTTTATCTATTTTTTCAAAATACCAGCTTCTTGTCTTATTTATTAATTCAATAGTTCTTTTACTTTTGATTTTATTAATTTCTCCTTTGATTTTTAGTATTTCTAATTTATTTTTAATTTGTTCATTTTCTAGTTTTTAAGTTAGAGCTAACATAATGAAAATGACTATTTTACCCAAATTAATTTACTTATTTTGTGCCATACCTATCAAACTACTAAGAAACTTTTTTACAGAATTAGAAAAAACTATAACAAAGTTCATTTGGAAGAACAAAAGATCAAGAATATCAAGGGAAATAATGAAAAAAAAATGTGAAGGAAGGTGGCCTAGTAGTACCAGATATTAAACTATATTATAAAGCAGTGGTCATCAAAATAATATGGTACTGGTTAAGAGACAGAAGGGAGGATCAGTGGAATAGACTTGGGGTAAGTGATGTCAGCAAGACAGTCTATGATAAACTGAAAGAGCCCAACTTTTGGGACAAAAATCCACTATTTGACAGAAACTACTGGGAAAATTGGAAAACAATATGGGAGAGATGAGGTTTATCTTATACCCTACACCAAGATAAATTCAGAATGGGTGAAAAACTTGAATATAAAGAAGGAAACTATAAGAAAATTAGGCAAACACAGAATAGTATACTTGTCAGGTCTCTGGGAAAGGAAAGATTTTAAAACCAAGCAAGAGTTAGAAAAAATTACAAAATATAAAATGAATAATTCTGATTACATTAAATTAAAAAAGTTTTTTGTACAAACAAAAACAATGCAACTAAAATCAGAAGGGAAACAACAAACTGGGAAAAAATCTTTATAACCAAAAACTCTGACAGGGGTCTAATTACTCAAATATACAAGGAGCTAAATCAATTGTACAAAAAATCAAGCCATTCTCCAATTGATAAATGGGCAAGGGGCACGAATAGGCAATTTTCAGATAAAGAAATCAAAACTATCAATAAGCACATGAGAAACTGTTCTAAATCTCTGATAATTAGAGAAATGCAAATCAAAACAACTCTGAGGTATCACCTCACACCCAGCAGATTAGCTAAAATGACAGCAGGGGAAAGTAATGAATATTGGAGGGGATGTGGCAAAATTGGGACATTAATGCATTGCTGGTGGAGTTGTGAATTGATCCAACCATTCTGGATGGCAATTTGGAACTATGCCCAAAGAGCGCTAAAAGAATGCCTGCCCTTTGATCCAACCATACCATTGCTGGGTTTGTACTCCAAAGAGATCATAGGGAAAAAGACACGCACAAAAATATTTATAGAGTTTTCCGGGTTAAGATGGCGGCAGAGTATAAAAAGCAGCTCTTAACCTCTCCTGACCGAAACATACAAAACTCCTCAAGGGGACATAAAAACAAGTCCAGACGAACAGAGGAACCCCACAACAGGGTGCAGTGTGGAAGGTACGTGGAATCAGGACATTTCCATGCTATAAAGGGGTGAAACAGCTCTCACTAAATCGCGGGCTGAGCAACCACCCCACCCCCACCCCCTCCACACACACCACCTATAGCGCCAAAGCCAGTTAAAAAGAAATAGAGCAAGTTTGGGGCACCCATCGAGTCATTGGCAGCTCCAGGACCTGTTCCTGAGAGCAGCAAGATTTGGGACCCCAATAAGCCAAAGAACGCACACGAAATCTGAGTGCGGGAGCAGAGTGCAGGAGCGTCGGAGGCGTGGGTGGAGGCAGACACAGCCACGAGCTAAAGCTCTGAAACCCTGAGTGGGGAACCAGCGTAGATGGGTATATGACTGTGGAAGCAGCGCCCTGAGACTTGTAAAGGAACCTCCGGCAGAGGATCAAGCAAGGGGGTCCACCAGGGGGCTTGACCTTGGAAAAAACCAGAACTCAGACCTCAGGAGCCAAAAGACTGCGGACAGACCCCGAGCGCGAAGATAAAGCTGAGAAGCTGCTGGGCTAATGATGGCTACTCAGACTCAGGAAGTTCAGAAGAGAAAGATAAACAACAAGAAAAAGAAGTCTTTAACACTTGACAACTTTTACACAGAGAAAATCCAGACAACCGAGCAAACAGAGGAGGAGAACAAACAAGCATCCAGACCCTCCTCAAATAAGGAAAACGGGTCACAAGCTATGGAAGAGTTCAAAACTGAGATTCTGAGGAAGATGGAAGAGATCTGGCAAGAAAATAACAGTTTAAAAGGTAGAATCTTGCAATTGGAAAGTGAGGCTCAGAAATCAAATGAACTGATAAGCAAAATGAACCAGATTGAAAAAGAAAACCAAAAGATCATAGCTGAAAACGAAAAGTTTAGAGCCGAAAACCCGTCCCTAAAGGCTAGAATTGAGCAATTAGAAGCTAATGATCTCTCAAGACAACAAGAACAAATAAAACAAAGTCAAAAGACTGAAAAAATAGAAGGAAATATGAAATATCTCAATGAGAGAGTGACAGACCAAGAAAACCGGGCTAGAAGAGACAATTTGAGAATAATTGGTCTTCCAGAAAAACCAGAAATTAATAGAAACCTGGACTCCATACTAAAAATATTGATAGCTGTACTTTTTATAGTAGCAAGAAACTGGAAAAGAAGGGTATGCTCTTCAATTGGGGAATGGCTGAACAAATTGTGGTATTTGTTGGTGATGGAATACTATTGTGCTCAAAGGAATAATGAACTGGAGGAATTCCATGTGAACTGGAAAGACCTCCAGGAACTGATGCAGAATGAAAGGAGCAGAACCAGGAGAACACTGTACACAGAGGCAGATACATTATGGTAAAATTGAATGTAATGGATTTCTGTACTAGCAGCAATGCAATGACCCAGGACAATTCTGAGGGATTTATGGAAAAGAAAGCTACCCACATTCAGAGGAAGAACTACAGGAGTAGAAACACAGAAGAAAAACAACTGCTTGAACACATGGGTTGATGTGGACACAATTAGGATGTAGACTCTTAATGACCACCCTAGAACAATTATCAATTATATGGAAATAGGTCTTGATCAATGACACAGGAAGAAACCAGTGGAAATGTGTGTCGGCTAATGGGGGATGGGGAGGTGGGGGGAGAGAGAGCAAGAACATGAATCATGGAACCATGGAAAAAAATTTTCTAAAAAATAAAAAAAAAATTTTAAAAATTTAAAAAATCAATTAGAACAGAAATCAAACTAATACTACAATTGGTACTAGAAAGAGTATTCAGGAATGAAGAGTATTCATTCCTGAAGTGAAAGAACCTGAATTCAAGTGACGTATGGGAAGAGAATAAACATTTAGGGCCTATTATGTGTCAGCTGCTATGTTAAGCACTTAAAAAAAGTTATTTCATTTGATCCTTACAACCAGCCCTGAGATAGGTGCTATTATTATCCCCATTTTACCATTGAGGAAACTGAGGCAAAAGAGACTTTTATGACTTGCTGGTACGTGTCTGAGGTCAGATTTGAACTTAGGTATTTTTGGCTATAGAAGCAGCACTCTATGCACTCTACTACCTAGCTGCCTCTGTATGATCGGTATGACCTTGGGCTAGTCATATGACATCTTTAAGCCTATTTTCTAATATGTAAAATTGTGGGTATGATTAGTTGGTACCATATAATCAATAAGGAACTTCAATGAAGAATAGGAATAAAAGATGTATTAGGGAGGTGGGGTTGCATGCTGGCAGTTAAGACAGTGGAGTAAAGGACACTCTGGAGCAGTGAAGTGGCGGAGTGAAGGATGGGTCCAACATATTTACATGTGACCTGGGACATTGAAGCAACAGAAAAAGGACCAGCCCAACCCCATGAAATAAGGGGAACTGGCAGCAGAGGGAGTGGAATCTAGCTGAACAAAAGAGCTATAGGCCTCCACACAACAAGCTAGAACCCCTTGAGGGATACACTATGGGACCCAATGGGACCCAAAGGCAGCTGGGCAAATTTCAAGTACCAGAGAAGACTACTCTAAAAGCTTGGAACAGTGCCCTGTCTAACCTGGGAACAGAGAAGAACTCAATAGATTGGTACAGTAATGGGAAAAAATAACTAGAAAAATGAGCAAAAGACAAAGAAAAAACCCAATCATAGAAAATTACTTTAGTGATAGGAAAGATCAAAATATGAACTCAGAAGAGAAAAATACCAAAAAGGAAATGTATGAAGCCTTAAAGGAAAGTGTAAAAGGATGTCAGGTCCAAAAAGAACCCCTAAAAGAATTTAAAGACAAGTTTTTAAAAAATCAAATAATAAGAGAATTGACAGGAAGAGTCAATAGGTTGGGGAAAAATTTGTTGAAGAAAACTACTCCCTAAAAACTAGAATAGGCCAAATAGAAATGGAGGTACAAAAATACATTGAAGAAAACCATTTCTTAAAGATTTAGAATGGGATGAATGTAAAAGGAAATAAAAACTCAAGGAAGAAAATAGCTTTCTAAAAATTAGAATTGGGCGAATGGAAGCTAATGAATCCATCAAATATCAGGAAGCAAGATAAAATCAAAAGAATAAAGAGATGTAATCAGGAAATCTGTCTGATAGAAAAGAAATGGCCACATTGTGAGAGCAAGAGATGGCAGGTAAATGGCATCCTCTGGATGTTGGGAGTAAGTAAAGAAAGATCCCCTGGGATAAACTTTAGGGAGAATATAGTCAAGCTAGGCAAATATGGACAGATTGCAAATTGCATAGTTAGAGGACATCCAAGTCTATGGGCCACCAATATGCTTAAGTACTTGGTGAAGATGGTAATATCTTCATGGTAATATCATAATGTAGTGGATAAATGACTATCTTCAGAGTAAGGAAGACCTGGTTCCAAGATTCATCACTGACATGTGCTGACTGTATGATCCTGGGAAAGTCCAATAACCTCTCAGTACCCAAGGTAATTCTCTGAGGCTAAATAGTCATGGATCTACATCTGTAGAGGGTGTTTCCTCACCAGCAATTCCATTTGCTAATGAAATCACAGATCTGGCCCCCTTCCAAATACATAATGATATTTAAATCCAAGATGGCTAGAGGACTAACTAGATCAAGAGTCAAGAGATCTGAGTTCACATTAGCAAGTTGTGGGACTTGGAGCAAATCTGCTGACCTCTCTGGGTTCCCTTTACCTTATTTGCAAATGTTGTTAGTTACTATTTTGCTTACCTTATGGGATTGGCATAGAATCCATTAAGATAATGTACCTGACTGTTTTGGAAAAAAGGAGTGGAGAGCCCTCCAGTGCTCCTCAAATCCCATTATGCAGGCAACTGCTTATTCTATTGATATGTTAGCTTGTGCCAATAGGGTCACCTACTGAGATGTCGATGTCCTCCAACCTGCTTTTGGGGTTCTTCTTGACAGACAAGATCATTGCAAGTGCTCCATCCACAGTCACAGGATTTTGGGACATCTGCAGGAGAAATTTAAACAGGAGAAGGCTGAAATTGGATAAAGATTTATTCACCCATTTAATGAACTTTTATTAACATATAATACAGTTTAAAATAAGAAAAGTGAATAGGAAATGTCAGAATCATGAAAGATTGAGAAATGAGGGAATCCTCTCAAGCTAGGGGGAATCTTCAAAGACTTAATAAAGGAGGCAGCTCTCAAAATGGATCTTGAAGGAAAAGTTTTCAAAAGATGAAAAAGATGTATGAAAGATGAAAAGAGTATGACAATACATAAGACAGAGTGTCTGAATGCAAAAACTCATCAGAGGGCTGGTGGGCATATAGACTGGATGAAGATGGGCAATAGCTGGTAGTCCAGTTTGGCTGGAGTATAGAGTGTATAAAGGAAAAACAGCCGAAAAGGTGATTTTACATTGTTCTAGTCTCCTTAACTATATATGTCTTTTTAGGGTTGAGTTCACTTGGTTTAGCCTATGGTTCTCATGGTTTCATCCCTATGGAACTGTTTCTTTTGAATATAGACATTTTGGTTGAAAAAGGCAGCAAAAGGAGCATTTATGAAGGGAATACTGAAAAAAATCAGTGTGAGGAAAAACATAGTCCCTTCAATAAAAATGCCTGAGGCAAAAAAAAGACTGTTCTGAAGACTTGAAAGAAAACTCTTGGGCCTTGTTTGAAGGCAGTGCACTAAGTTAAAGATAGTTGCAAGGGGTTGTGGTCCAATGATTCATTTACATATGACTATTTTCAAAGTTTTGAAGGCTGTAACTGAGAAGTTAAGGATACTGAGGACTGTTTTAGCATGGATTATATTATGTACTTTACAAGTAAACGCTCTCGGAGGAATATGTAAAAGTTTCACATAATTTAGAGATGGGTCTTGCTTAAGAGAAAACTTTGATTGGAGATATTAGAAGTCATGGAGGGGCAGTTAAGTGGCTCAGTGAATAGAGGAGCCAGGCTTGGAGACAGGAGGTCCTAGGTTCAAATTTGGCCTCACCCTGGGAAGCCACTTATCCCCAATTGCCTAGCCCTTACTCTCTTCTGCCTTAGAACTGACACTTGATATAGATTCTAAGACAGAACTTGAGGTCAAATAAATAAATGTGTTTAAGTTATGGAAGACGAGGTAGGAGATGACTAGATGAAGATATAAGCAGGTGAAGAAGTTGACCACAGGAGGCATTTAGAACAAAAGACACAGAACATATAGAAGATTAACAGGAAATGAAGTAATTCACAGGCTCTGCAGTTGTTTTTCTGGGAGCCATTCTGATTGGAAGACAGACATTACTTTGCTGAAAGCTGACTGGCTCAAAAAAGGATGTGTTAGCTGAGAGAACTGACTAAAGCTAAATAGACTAGCTGCTGGGATATAATTGGAGAGCTGAATTCTGCTGTTGTGTGGAAAGCTTCCTGGATTTATTGCTCTCTAGAATCAACTACAACCTGAATGAGGGGAAACTTATCAAGGGTGCCTTTGTTTATCTCTAATGCCTTGTATGGCTAAAGGGATGAGGGGAAGAGGATTTGTAGCTGTTTTGGGCTATGCCGATATATTTTTGCTCAAAGAGCCCATTACTTTCTCAACTTCCTGATGAGGGTATACTAAAAGTGTTTGATGTTCCTGCAAAAGTCCTAAAATAGCAGAACAGAAGCTTTGACAACAGGAGAACTATGAGGAATAGAAAGGAAACAAATGGCAGAGAAAGAGTTTTGTTCAACAAATGATGCATGGTACAGACTATTCTCTAAAGAGATAAAGGACAGGGTCTGCTATCCAGTCATGAGTTATCCTGGCACATGGATTTTCCTGCTCATGTGCCCCTTTGCCAGGTTTTGTATGCACATTTCTGGCCATGGCGGGACAGTATAAACCACATTTATGACTATATTGTCATATTTTGATTTTGCCTATTTTTATCTTTTATTCATACTTTTGCCTCAAACTAAGGGTTAAGATTATTCTTGCTTTTGCCTCTTTTTGATTAAATATTATTTTTATAACTACTTTGACTTTCTCTTTAGTAAAAGTTATGCACATTCCTCCTTTTGCCTTAGTAACTTTTATTTTTAAGAATCAGTGGTTGCATTGTGAATGGTTTTGTATCAATAAGAAGCTTGCCAGTGGGGGGCTTAGGAGTTACAGTGGTGAGTCATACGAATGTATTTTCCTCATGTAAGAGTTATCCCTAGGATGCTGAAAGTCTTGAGCTGTAGATGTATGTTTGAGAACGTGACCAGTCCCACTCCTCTTTAGGGAAATTCTCAAACTTGTCGGTGTGAAGGAAGACTGGAGTGATCCAGCCAAAGAGAATGGGGGAGACAGACAGAAAGAGACACAGATGGAGATAGACACATTGCTCAAGGCAGAACTTCCCATGTTCTCCTTGGCATGGGAGAAAAGCTCCTATCTGTCTATTGATACAGTTTCATGACCTAATTCAAGTAAAATTATTCAAGTTAGTCTACACTAGTGGTTCCCAAACTTTTTTGGCTACCGCCCCCTTTCCAGAAAAAATATTACTTAGCCCCCTGGAAATTAATTTTTTTTTATTTTTTTTTTAAATTAATTTAATTTTTTTTTAACCCTTGTACTTCGGTGTATTGTCTCATAGGTGGAAGATTGGTAAGGGTGGGCAATGGGGGTCAAGTGACTTGCCCAGGGTCACACAGCTGGGAAGTGGCTGAGGCCGGGTTTGAACCTAGGACCTCCTGTCTCTAGGCCTGACTCTCACTCCACTGAGCTACCCAGCTGCCCCTTGGAAATTAATTTTTTAAAATTTTAATAGCAATTAATAGGAAAGAAATGCACCTGTGGCCATCACTGCTCTCCTGGATCGCTGCAGCACCCACCAGGGGGTGGTGGCGCCCACTTTGGGAATCACTGGTCTAAGCCTTCCAGTCCCTGGTCTGTATTGGCTATTTGGTCTGATCGAAAATTTCTAATTCTATGTTTTCTACAAAGATACGAGGGGGTTCCATCTCAGCTCCCCTCCCCTTCCCTACCTTTTATCTTTTTCTACCAATTAGAAAAGTTTATGCATTATAAATCAGTATACACAAGACAAGCCAGTTATTTAGAGTGCACGGATGAAATTTTTTGGCAATGGCAAAGAAACATTCACGTCCCCCCCACCCCCAGTATAGCCCAGCATCTTAATGTCAAAACTTGAGCCTGAGCTCTTTTTCTTGCTACTGTTCTCTAACCAGTGGGAGGAGCCATCTCAGATGACACCTCAGATGACACTCAGGTATGCATTAACCAGCAGAGTTTGGGATTGAATTTCCTCAAAGGCATGTTGTTCTCACAGTGACTTATCTGACTTGCCCCAAGTCCTTAGCTCACTCCACTGATGGATAAATAAGAGGAGGCTCCCTAGAGTTCTTCACTCTCTGGGGAACCATGGAAACCCCACAGATGGAGCTTTCTCCCTTTGTGATTGGATCGAAAACAAGGAACCACACAAAATTCACACAAGAGTTACAAAGATTTGATTTTACTGTTAACCAGGGCACAGAAGCTTAGTCGGTTCCTTGACTTTTAGGCTGTTGTCCATGGAATATGCCATAACAACACTATAATTGCTTGGGCATACTTAGAAACAGTGCAGCCAGTCTGACATTCCCTGGCAGAGATGAAATTCTGCTGTGGCTTTCTCAGCATTTAACACGTTCTGTAATTACACCCTCTCAGGCTGCAATTATGGACACCTGCCCAAAGGGCAGTTGGCATAAATTTCTCTTCACTAACAAAGGCAAGCTCTTCAGTAGCAGACACAAGGATGGAGTGGTCAGGGGTTTGCCTCAGGGTGCCAGATTTAGCTAGATTTACTGTCCATCAACACCACAGAAATAACAAAACTTAGCCCTACTTAAAAGAATAATTAGTTAAAAATAAAAAACAGCTACCTCTTACCCATTGTTTAAAGTTCACAGAGCACTTGATTCTTACAACATCCCTTTGAGTGAGGTGGTATTATTATTCCCATTTTGCAGATGAGGAAATTGAGGCCAAGAAAATGACTTGCCCAGGTCATGTAGCTAGAAAGTTATCAGAGGCAAGATTTGAATTCATGTATACCTGACTCCAAGTCTAGCCCTCTGTCCACTAATAGGAAGAAGCAGGTGGCATGCTGGCTTGAGTTCCTTTTTCTTTTCCTATGAATAACCTCCCTAGAGGTAGCTTTCAGCCTATGTCCCAAGGTTTCTACCTCTCTTCTCCAACTGAGTGCATATGTACTGTCACTTGTCCTGGGGGTGATTGGTGGCATTTTCCCTAAGTGCAAACATCCCTTTTTATGGCTTTGCTTCACTAACCTTGACCTCCCTGAAGTGATATCAGAGGCTTCTTAGTGACCTCAGATCTCATTTATTTGTACTCATTGATACCCAAAGATCCAGTTCAGACAATTTTACCTTCAAAATTCTGAGGGTTTCATTGAGCTCTAGTCCCTTGCCCAGCTTGATGGCCCCATCATTGTATATATGGTTGCTGCTGATATCCAGTTGGGCCAGAGTAGCATTGATTTTGAGTGCCTCCCCTAAGGCCTGAGCACCTTCATTACCAAAGCCATTCCAGGAAAGGTTCAAAGTCTTCAGTGTGATATTAACCTCCAAGGAAAGGGCAGAAGAGCACAGGAATAAAGGTCGTATGTGGCACCTCAACTGATGATTAATGATTGATATCCTCTTCTCCATACCCCCCTATCTGGTACAAACAAGATCCTACAGTAACCAGAAGGGCAGAGCCAAGAAGAATTTGCCTTCTCTGGATACTCTGAACTCCAACAGGGCTTGACCAATCCCTGGTGGTTGCTGTGAATTGCTTTTCTGAGACTGACTCAACATCTTGCCTGAGCCTCCATCAAAGTGAGTTTCCCTGTATCAGGGAGGCACTTAAAAAAAAAACAAAAAACTTACCTTCTATCTTAGTATCTGTTCTAAGGCAGAAAGAGTGGTAAGGGCTTGGAGGTTAAATGACTTGCCCAGAGTCACACAGCTAGGAAGTATCTGAGGTCAGATTTGAACCCAGCATCTCCCATCTCTAGGCCTGGCTCTCAATCCACTGGGCCACCTTGTTGCCCCTCGCGATGCACTTCTAATACATGAGGACTTTGAACTAAATGGTTCTTACTTACCATTTATCTATATACTGTTTGTCTGAGAAATAGTGACCAGTGCAGATGGAGACTGTTAGCACATCAGGGAAGGCAATGCATTGGAACAACAGAGATAAAGAGCAGATATAACGATTTACCTTTAGAGAGTGCTACACGGTTTCTGCCCTCACAGAGGTTGCTTGCAAATATATATCTAATGGGAGGCTTGATTCATTGTTTTGTCATTGTATCAGAGAATGGACTATTTCAATTTTTCAGGGATGCAGGAAAAGACTGCTTTTTTCTTTGAGTGTTCCATTGGTGTACTCACTATTAACAGGATGAGGGAGTGAGGAGCTTGTGGGTTTACCCCTTCAGGGTGCTTTGTGTGTCTGTGGCCAAGCTTATTTGCTTTACTGTCTGGGCACAGTTAACATGGTCACTGAGTAGTCCACAATGATTATACATTCAGATTGGGAGGAAGCTGGGCACCTGACAGAACTATGGGACATTATTCCATCCACTAGTGGCTGGAAGTATAATAGTGACCTAGAATCCATGACAACTGTCCAATCTCAGGTACCTGGGGAGAAGAGCAAAGAAAATGATAATCATGATCATGATGATGATGGCATGGGACTGGGAGATGTATTGGAGATCTTCCCAGAACCGTACTCGCCACCATTCTGGAGAGCACCTTACCCGGAGACTGTTACTCAAGGCCACAGCCCCTTTCAAGTGCAGTTGATTCCAGCTGAGGTCCAGTGTCTGCAGACCTTCATTGAGGACTGAGGATGAGAAGATATTTTAGCAAGAAACATATCCAACAGTATTGCATTTCCAAGTTACCATGTTCTCTATAGTGTTATTACCCAGCATTTGTCCCAATAGCTCTCCTCCTTTCTCAGAAAATAAATTGTGACTGAGATCCAAGACCTTGATTCGGTAATTAGCCTGGGAAAAGAAATATCAAAGAGAAGATTCTTTTTCTTTTTTACCTAGTTCCACCTTTAAAAAAAGAAACTCTTACTTTCTGTCTTACAATTCGTATCTATTCCAAGGCAGAAGAATGGTATGGGTTAGGCATTTGGAGTTACATAACTTGCCCAGGGTCACAGAGCTAGGAAGTTTGAATCCAGGTCCTCCCCATCTCCAGGTCTAGCTCTCTATCCACTGAGACACATAGCTGGCCCCCTAGTACTTCCTTTAATTTACTTAAGGAAAAGGAGAGGGAATGGATTTTCATATACCAAATGCCATTGCAGGGTAATCTTAGGTCTGGGTCATTCCTTTTTTTTTTTTTTTTTTTTTTTTACCCTTAACTTCTGTCTATTGGTTCATAGGTGGAAGATTGGTAAGGGTGGGAAATGGGGGTCAAATGACTTGCCCAGGGTCACACAGCTGGGAAGTGTCTGAGGCCGGATTTGAACCTAGGACCTTCTGTCTCTTGGCCTGGCTCTCAATCCACTGAGCTACCCAGCTGCCCCTGGGTCATTCCTTTTTAATGAACAATAGCTGTGAAAGAATTTAATACTTTTATGAAGGAACTGTGGCTTGACTTTATCCAAAGATGGAAGTGAGGGGAGATGATGCAATGAATACCTTCCCTGAAATCTGGTCAGTGGACTTCACTCTCTTGCTTAGCTCTACCAATGATATTTGTGACTTGGCTTCCATAGATTAGTCATTAAATTAACTCTGGTTGAATGAAATTCATCCATTTATTCTTTGATCCAATTGACCATTATTCAATAAGTGAGTATATCTACTGTCAATATATCAATATTGCATTGCAAAAATGTCATTACAAGTATTATACCCAATGTCTGCAATGTCTAGGTGCCAGAGGAAATAGAAAGATGAGCAAGATCTGCTTCTGGATCTCAAAGACTTCATAATGAAATAGAGTGAACAGACCTGTACATGTGTATGTACATCTCAGAGATAATAGATAAATATATTAAATTTATATAAACAGAAAATATATCATATGCAAAAGATAATATATAACTAGATAAATATATTACTAAATATCATAGATAAATAAATATATAAGATATATTATAATAATAGATAAATGAGAGTTAAAAAATACTAAATATGTAGGAAGACTCCAAAGGAAGATGATATTAGCTGGTAACTAGCAGAGCTAAAACTAGAACTTGTCTTCCCCTCTGACTAATGCTCTTCCCATTATGCTAGGCTGCTTTTCAGGCATCAGTGGAGTGGGCACAGGTGGTGGGGTGCTTCCCAGGTTTAGAAAAAGAAGCAACACGGAGAACACATTTGAGTAGCTTCCTAATTTCTTACCGTAAGTGCATTGCAGAACATTGCAGCCGTGTCATCCTTGAAGTCATTCCCTGCAATGAAGAAGTGGCATGAATGGAGTTCATCAGGTCTCTAACCTCCCCCACTCTCCTCTTCTGGTCTCCCTCCCCAACATCTCTTGTGCCTCCCTCTCTCCAACAGTTTCTTTATTTCATTGGAGATGACAAACTCAAGAGATTGAGTTAGGAAGTGGAGAAAAGTGATGCTGAAAAAGAGACAAAAGCAAAAATGGTTCCTCAAATGATCAACATTGTTCTTTCTCCTTTTTATTTCTCTCCCTACTTGGGTTATGCTAGGACCTCTGTGTGGTGATGAACCACACTTTACCCATTCAAAATGTCAGCATTGATCCTGCATCTGGGTCCCACCAGAAACCAATGAAATGTGCTCAGTCTTTGACTCTTTCTATATAAGACAATTGGTGTGAAGAAGTGAATTTTCAGTGATTCAGCTGCTAGGTTTGTCTCTGAGATGCTGATGGACTTTTGACTGTATGCTGGGGGGATGGTATCAGACCCCAAGGACTAAGTACCTTTGTCTCTCCCCTATCCTTTCAACTTCTTTTTATGGTTGTTTCCCCTGTTACAAAGTAAGCTTCTTTAAGGCAGGGGCTGTCTTTCATCAAGTATTTGTATTCCCAGCACTTAGAACAGGGCTTGGTTTATAGTAGGTGCTTAGTAGGTGCATGGTGGCTGACTAATGACCAATCAGTTTGGCATCATATAGGGGCATAGATGGTTCAAGAACCTACTCTCTTTTTTCATCCTTTGCTTCCTAGATGTTTCCTCCCCCTCCCAACCCCATCTTGTTCCTGAATTTCACCTGCAAGCTGAATGGACCAGAGTGAAGAAGTATTTTCTGAGAGAAAATCTGTGATAATTTGGGCCCCTTTGGAATCCAAGTGATTGTCGGAGACATTCTAAAAAATAAAACAAAACTCTATAAGAGAAATACAACAGATTGCTACTTTCACCAATGAAAGCAATGTGATTTTTTAAAAAGAGGGCATCAGAAGACCTATGTTCTAAGTCTACTGTGTGATCTTGATCAAATGCTCTGATCTTTCTGGACTACAGTTTAAACATCTGCAAAAATGAGGGGATGGAATTAGATGATCTCTAAGGATCTTCTCTTCAAATCCTGCAATCATATGAAGGTGGTCAGGGTATTTATTTACCTGAGATCTATAAAGAGGAGATGGAAGCTCAGAGAGTCCTGCAGAAACAAAAAAATGCTTTATTTTTTCAAATGATTTTTCTCATTGCCTTTGAAAGATTTTGCAGCAAGCAAATGGATGAAGAAGTCAAGATGCCCATGAAAGTCCCCAGAGTCTGTACAGAAAATGCTTGTTAGGACTTCCATTGGAAAATGGGACAAGAGTCCCATGGATTTCCTCTGATATATCAGACCCTAACCCCTAAAGGAGAGGAGCCAGTGGTGGGTTATGGTAAGATTAGTGGCAAGTCCTGGGTTTGGCTGGAATTGCTATGTCCTGCTCTGCATTGGGTTTTGAAGATGGGTTCTGAGAGAGAGGGAAAACTGAAAGAAAGGACAGTATACCAATTCTTGAATATAGTAGTTCTCATGCAGCATCTGCATCAGGGACAAGGCACCTTCTTCTAAGATCCAGTTGTCTTCTAAATCCAGGCGAGTAATACTTGTATTGGACTTGTGCCACCAGGTGGGAAAGGACAAAGAAAGAGAGTCAGTGGCATTGTCCATTCCTTGGCACAACCGAAATGCAACTCTTCACTTGAACTTTCTGTTCCCATCTGAAGCAACCCAATAAGATCATGAACTTTCAGGGAACAGCAGGGAAGAAGAAGGGAATATGTATCAAATCCCATACTCTCAGTGTGACCTTGTACAATTCATTTCTACTTCTCTGGGCCCTGGATTCCTCATCTGTAAAACAAGGAGGTTGAACTAGATAGTCTTGTAAAATGGATTTAATGATAGCTTCTAATTGGCAGATTTGGTATGAGGATAAAATGAGATAATATCTTTAAAGTACTTTGCAAACCTTAAAGCATTATATAAATTTTAGCTATGATTATTAACTATATCAGCTATGAATAATATGAGAGAATCCTATGGAAATTAATTACAGTAAAGGACATATTCTGGCATCCTCCATTGAAAGGGATGGGGGTATTTTGGGAGATGGGGGCCTGTGGATACAAATGTAAAGATGAAAATTAATATTCAATAACTAGGTATTATATTTTATAAAGTTTTATTAATAATAAACTAACATAAAAAACTAGAGTGAAAAAGTACTAAACTAACCCAGTCCGCTTGTGAAAGCAAAAGAGGAAGAGGGAGGACTTACAGAACTTATAAAACAATATTGTGACCATGCAAACATGGAGGCACAGGAGGGATTAAAGGGAATTTTCAGAAATGGTATAGGGACTTCTGGGGGATGAAGTCCAAAGGTTCAAAATCTCCATTTATACATACCCTCTGTGATCCTTTGGGAGACCAGTCTCCCCCAATGGATCATAAAAAACATAATCAACTTAAAAATTGCAATAATTTGTGGATAAAAGGAAAAGAGAACAAAATCAATGATTGCTACATTGACAAAAAGCCAATTAGGGGGCAGTCCCCTTTGGCATAAAATATGTATACATTCAAAACTAATGCTTTCAACCCCGCATAGTTCAAATTAGCACATCCCAAAGTTCAATATGGATCTTTTGGTGCAATGTGTGTCACTGCGGGCATCTTCACAGCACCTTTTCTAAACAGGTTTGTCTTCTGGAGTTTGGGAGGTAGCAAGTTTCTTATAGTAAAATTGTTCAAATTCAAATCAAAGTTCATAACAATAACATAGTCCCCCCTGAGGTGCATAATAACAGAGGGATCACTCAGGGGTGCATGACTGAGTTATGAGGTATATAAATCAATTTGCAAAAGAAATTAAAAATAGGGTGCAGCTAGGTAGCTCAGTGGATTGAGAGCCAAGCCTAGAGATGGGAGGTCCTAGATTCAAATTTGACCTAGGACACTTCCTAGCTGTGTGACACTGGGCAAGTCACTTGACCCCCATTGCCTACCCTTGCCACTCTTCTGGATTGGAGCCAATACACAGTATTGACTCCAAGACGGAAGGTAAGGATTTTAAAATATATATATATCCAAACAAAAGAGCAAAAATAACTTGTGGATGAAATATCAAATGTCAAAGTCTTATGTCTAAAAATTGAAATAAAGGAAAAACAAACTTATAACAGGTGTTTGAATCAGGGCCCAAATTAAAGTGATTTATGTAATTATGCACTTAGTCAGAACTATAGAAAGTTTGCCACACTAAGAGAGATAGAAAAGGGAATCGAGTATAGGAGCCAGGATGGCAGCCAAAGTGAGACTCTTGATGGGGCTCAGGGAAGTCTAGCCTCTGATATATGTCAAAACAACTGCAACCTCAAACCCCAGACAAGTTCAAATCCTCTTTTTGTGGCTCAAAATTACAACAATCCCACTAGGATTGGTTGGTCTCTTTGATCTTGTGCTTGATTGGCACTATACAATGACTCTTTTTGTATTTCCTTCTCCTGGAATGAGACAGAATTAAGCAAAGTCCCATAATTTTTTTAAACAATCAATAGCATTATTTCTATGGTTTAAAGCTTTTTGGGTATGCATTAATATTAGAAGAAATGTATTTTAAACATATTACTGCAAAAAAAAAGATTAACATTGATTTTATGGACTTCAAAGTACTCAAATACTATATTGAAAAAGAATAATAAAAAATGCTTTAAAGTTTTAAAATGTATAGCTTATAATTAGTGAAACACTATGTCAGCCAAGTAGAGGTAGAATACAAAGTTTCCTTACCAAAAAATGAGATCCATTTCCTTTTTTAACTTAGCCATGAACCACTGTGTGAGTACAAATGATTTTTACAAAATAGCAGCTTTATAAAAACAAAACAGTAGTAGAGTAGATAATGCACATTTAATTAAAGTACCAAATTCTGAGAATTCACAGTAGCCCAGTTAATAACAATAGTAAACAAAACCAGCATGAAATAGGATTCACATGAGTTGCTGTGTAACATTTAAACCCTATGAACTGATGGATACTTGTCATAAATTTTACAGATCTTACCAGGGTTGTTCTGGTGGAAGAGTAAAATAAGCTGAAGAGTTAAAACTATTAAATCATCCAGAAGCCACTTGCTATCCGGGGAATGCTCCCTCTTTGGAGCCTTCTAGGGGTTCCACGCCTTAGGAACACCTTCCCAGCTCCTCTGGTATGAGACTGCTATATGTCTCATCCATTACATTTTTATAAATATGGAGGTGGGGATATATAATAGTGCCATTGCACTTCACTTCAGCTACAAAATGGACCCTTTAAAAATAATCGAGATATATAGCTCATTAATTCTCCAAAGGTTGTATACAGGTTGTAACCAGTTTTTGATGGAGACCATCTATCATGATGTAAGTGACAGTTAACAAAGGCAAAAAGGAAGAAAAGACTGTATAAGCAACATGTGACCTTGATGAATCAGATGGACTTATGGGCTTTTATAATGATATGTTCTTCAATATAGTCATAGGGGAAGGGAACAAAATAAAGAATCATATAACAGAAAGATGTTAATTAGATTAATACAGATAAACTTAAAAAATTAAATATTAAAGCAATCAACAATATACAATATTATAAGCAAATGACAAGGTACAGGCAGTGCAGTCAAAAACCTTTTTACAAACCCAAATAGACTTGTTCACTATTAAGGAGGGGAGAAGCTAAAAAATGCTTAGCAAGCAATAAATTTCTAGATCTCTTTTAAGGTTCTTTCCCCTTCCCCTCAAATTTATCATCCATTTGCATTCTGTCAGAGCTCTGAATTTCATCATAGTGAGGAAGAATTCTACCCTGAACATAGTATAGAGAAATCTCAAATTGGATGTATTGTAAAGGCTGGCCAAATGGCAAGGGAGTGTGGGGAGATGAATTTCTCCCCTGAATTTTAAGATCAGTCAAGCTCTCAACTGCAAGGTATTCAATCAGCACAAAAAAAAAAAAACAACAGGAAAAGAATTAAGCAGATCCAAACTGCACTTTTTAGCTCAACCAACTCAAGCTGTTGTTTCAGAGTTTCAAGCATGCTTCCTAATCAAATTTTTCCTGAAAAAAGAACTGAAAGAGGTTTATTTACAGAGTAAACAGAAAGAAGGGTCAAATTACTAGGGAGGGCAATAGGGTATTTGCATATAAAGGAATGGCTAAAAGGTAAAGACAAAATCCCCAAAAACTTCGACTTCAAATCTACTGATTTTTGGTCTATTTGCCCTCAAAAGAAATGGTAGAGTAGTCCCCTTCTTGTGAAAAAAAAAAATTTTTTTTTTTCCAAATTACAAGTCTCTCTCAACCAGGAGTCCAGCGTCAGCTTAAGACTTCGGCTTAAAAAATGGCTAGCACAGGCTGGAAAACCTACTCGGGGTAGGGGAAGGGATTGGGATTGAAAGGTTTTTATCCGTCACCCCCTTGGGAAAAAAACAAACGGCTCAGATTAGTAGATTCTTAGCAGCAGATCCAGTTGTAGCAAATAGGGCTGTAGGCTGGGTGGGAGGAGCAGGCAGGTAGGAATGGCCAGAGAAAAAAACTTACTAACTTAACTCAAAATCTCTCTTAAAAATATTTGAGAAGGGGGTAGACTCAGGCCTAGAGACAGGAGGTCCTAGGTTCAAATCCGGCCTCAGACACTTCCCAGCTGTGTGACCCTGGGCAAGTCACTTGACCCCCATTGCCCACCCTTACCACTCTTCCACCAAGGAGCCAATACACAGAAGTTAAAGGTTTTAAAAAAAATATTTGAGAATTCTATCCCTTCATGGTCAGACATAATTGTGAAGATTAAAATTAATATATAAGAACTAAATATTATATTTTATAAAGTCTTATTAATAATAAACTAACATAAAAAACTAGAGTGAAAAAGTGCTAAACTAACCCAGCCTGCTCAGTTAGGAAGGAAGGAGGAAGAGGGAGGAACTACAGAACTTAAAAAACAATAAAGTAACCATGCAAATGTGGAAGCACAGGAGAGATTAAAGGGAAATTTGGGAAATACTAAGGGACTTCTGGGGGATGAAGTCCAAAGGTTCAAAATCTCCATTTATACAAAACATTGCATATAACAACAAATTCTATTGACACATTGGATAGTTATGTGAAATGCTTCCCTATTCCATCCCAAAGTCCCACCCCTTTTTTATTCTTTGTGACAGGGAATGTCTTTATAGTGAAGGAAAAGAATATATAAAAATGAAGATGAGATAAAAACAAAAATCAATAACTTTTTTAAAAGAAAAGATACGAAGAGAGTTTGAATGGCATTTACAAGAGTCTCCAATGTTATTAAAGGACTAAACAATAAGAATTTTGAGAAAAGATTCAAAGGATTATAACTATTAGTCATTTAACCTGTTTTAGTTTCTTCACCTATAAAATGGATATAATAATACTTATACCTCTTTTTTCACATGGTTGTTGTGAGATTTGAGGGAAATAAATAAAATAAATTTATTACATTAATAAAATCTCTATGTAACTAATCATAAATTTAATCATAAATAAAGCTTCAAAAAACCCATGATCCCATTGATATGAGTGCTCTTTTCACAGATGGTTAACACCTCCTTACTTTTTCATCCTGCCCCATCCTTATCTATTTCCTCCCATAAATTCTTCATAGAAAATCTAAACAAAGTTCCAGAGGCCTTTCTCTAGATCTTTTAATATCTTTCAACATTTAACCATGGCAGGACTCTGGTTGTCCATGATGAGTAATGTGTCGACCATGATGAGTGACCAACCCACCTCTTTTTCTGGAGATTTCTTAGGAGACATCTTTTATGTTACTTCTTGTGTGGAAACTGCCATTGATAATATATGACAGCCCACTCATATCTACCCTGTATCTCTCCATTACCCTTTATGGCACCCACAATTTTAACTATTCAGAAATCACAGTGTTTCAGTACTTGTAGCCATAAAGTTTGCCAGGAGAATCTTTTTTGGTTCAGATCTATGATTTCATTCATTTAGGGAGCCTCTTGTTGACAAAACTACCTTTAATTAATGGCCATCAGTAGGTATTTTGCAACTTATGATCTTGGAGAACAGTCTGAGTGACTTGTGCAAGCTCACTCAGCCAGTAAGTGTCAGAGGTGGGATACAAACCTAGGTCATCCTGATTCCAAAGTCAATTCTCTATCCACTCCACCATGCTACCAATCTGCCAAGAGAATACAGGTGCTTAAATGATAGGTTTTTGACTCAGAGAGTCAGATAGAATCTAGCCTGATTTCTTTCTCTGATTTTATTTTGGGACAATCTCACTGTCTGTTTCCATTGACTACCTAACAAATTTATGTTCTAATAAAGGAATTCAATTGGCTGACCATTCATTATCTATGACTGTGAAAGTCATGGTTGGGGCAACAGACTACAGTAATCACTTGACCTTTCCTGTGTGGATTGTTAGGCTATTCTCTTTTGAATGTCCATAGATCTTATTGATGAGGTCCTGTTGTATTCTGGGTCTTAATGTACTAGGGTAGAGTGTCATCCACAACTAGGAATGTTTGGAGGGCCTCCCCTCTCTTTTTACATTCAAACTCTTTGTTGGACATCTTCCATGTAAATAGTGAATATCTTTGGTAACCACATATTCCTCTCTTTTATGACTCATTCAATATTGACATAGTACAAAAGAAAAAAAAATTCCCCTTCCCAGGTCATGATTCCCTGCTCTTCTGTTTTAGCCTCTTGAATTTCCTTGGATGTTTTAGGAAATAGACCTGGGGAATTTGAATAGATCTACTCAAGTGGTCCCAGAATGACTCATGGGCATGAGGGATAATTAAAAGAAGTAAAAGCTCTACTTTGCTTCTTGTGGCATAGGAGGAAGCTTCCTGAAGGAGGTAGGAAGGCACACCATCTGGGTGCTGGCTAAGAGTGGACAACAAATTTTGGAAATCAACCAACATAATTTGGTAGTTGGGCTAGAGATCTGCTTGGAAAATATGAAAAGGTAGTATATTCCTATTCACTTAACAGTTTTCTTTGAGGCCTGAGTTTAGAAGAAACTTTATTGTAATGGAAAAATACAAGGGTCCCTTGTTTGGCACTGGAGAAGAGTTTGAAGTGAAGCCAAGTGTCTCCATTTAAAACAAGGGGGCTCTGGGCTGTAATCAGCAGCTATAAGACAGGTTTCCAAGGAAAGGTTTTACTTGAGAGACTTCCATACCTTGAGTTAAGAACTGCAGAAGATACTGTGGGGCATTATTTACTGGAAGACTGCAGACAGAGTAAAGTTACATTCATCAAAATAGCCAGAATCTGTAGGCAAGGGCTATTATTTTCCATGAACTCTGTTTTGTGATCCTTATTTGTTTTCTTTACCCTGGGTCAAGACTGCCTGATATCTACCTCCTCTGTTACCTTAAGTCTGTGAAGGGTCAGTATTCTTTCCACCTAGGTATCTTTGCCAGTAATGGTTACTAGATCACCTGACAGGCAGAACTCCACTGAATAAGCACATAGGTGTGTGTCTGTGTCTATGTGTAAGAGAGAGACAGAAAAAGATACATGGAAGCATGCAGAGAGAAGGGGGGGAGAGAAAGGGAAAGGGAAGGAGAGAAAGAGAGAGGGAGAGAGGGAAAAAGAGAGAGAGAGAGAGAGAGAGAGAGAGAGAGAGAGAGAGAGAGAGAGAGAGAGAAGGAGGGAGGAATGGAGGGAAAGAGAAACAAGAACTACAAAGCACATCAGCTATCTAGTGAAATTTCTGGTAATATATTAGGTGGTGGGAACACAAAGACGAAAACAAAATCATCTCTTCTCTCAGGGAACTTATATTCTACTCAGAGGAAAAATAGCATATACACAAATAAATACAAAATAGATTAAAAAATAAATGCAGGATCAATAAATACTGGGGATTTTTAACCTAGTACAAATATTCAAACCCACCAAAAATGATGCCTACATAATAAGTCTAGAATCTCGTATAATAAGCAGTTAAGTGCCACAGTGGATAGAATGTTGGGCCTGGAATCAGGAAGATCTGAGTTCAAATCCAGTTCAGAAATTTACTAGCTATGTGACCTTAGGCAAACTCTTACTGCCTCAGTTTCCTCAACTATAATATAGGGATAATTAATAGCATCTATCTTGTTGGTTGATAGATTGGTTAATTGACTTTGGCTAACATGATGGGAATGGGCAAAAAAAGAGTTGGCAGCACAGACTATCATAACCATACTTAATTGTTCTCCTAATCATCAGTCCAATGCAAATCCACAAACATTTATAAAGACATGCTATGTGTAAGGCAATGTATTAGATACTAGAGACATTGTGACAAAAACATCAAAGACCCAGCAATCCTAGCTCTCAAGAAACTTATGTTATACATTTCCCCGGGGGGTACATCCCAGCCACACTTACTGTAATGAACTAGTCTTAGAACTCTTGAAAAAAGGGACAGTTAATAGGATATCAGCCATTGATAGCACGAGTAAATCATAGTGTAAATAATCTATCGCAATTATCCTTATAATACTTGGTCCTATACATCCTATAGTACTCGGTATAAACATAACAGGTGTTGAGATGAGAAGCATGCATTTAGTGCAAGTGGTGAAGTAGTCATGTTGATGGGATCATGAACTGATCAAAATCTTTCCTTCTCCCTTCTCTCTTCTTTTCCTTTTCTCTCTTCTCTCTTCTCCCTCCTCAGTCCTTGAGACTGAGGCTTTCTCTCTTTTCCAGTCTAAATTACAGGTGTGTGTCACCAGGCTGAGATATAAAAGTATTTTAAAAGTATCTAAATAAAGATTAGATTGAATGAGGGGCAGCTAGGTAGGTGACACAGTGGATAGAGAACCAGGCTTGGAGATGGGAAGACCTGGATTCAAATCTGGTCTCAAACACTTCTTATCTAGGTGATCCTGGGCAAATCACTTGACCCTCAATTTTGTCATGCCCTTACTGCTCTTCTACCTTGGAACTAATATTTCTATTTTAAGACAGAAGGTACTAGTTAAAAAAATAAGAATCAATAAGCAAAAAAAGTATGTTTACTTGAAATTCTCCATTTTCCCTGAGCAAAAAGAGCTTTAGCTATAATTTTAAGGATTTGGTATAGCTAGGAAGATTTTTTGCCCCTTATATGACATTTAGGAATGGTGTGCAAATATTATTTTAAACCTATATATTTGCCCACTCAGATCTGGAAGAGGCAGGGAATATATATGGGGAAGATTTGGTAATATTCCCTCCATAAATGTCTTAAACATAAGGAAGAATTGGAGAATGGGAAAACTTTGAATGGGCTATCTCGGGACATTGTGGAACCAACTCTGGAGGCCTTAAAAATTTACAATCTCCCTTGACCAGAGTGGGTCCTCTTTGAAGACAAAGAAATGAATTAGCTGAATTTATCAGTTTCCTTGCAGCTGTAAAATTGTATATCAATAGGGGCTGGAAACCCATATCAAAATCCAACCTCCCTGGCTCAGTTTTGGGTAAAGAAAAGGAAAGATTCCACTTTCATTTCTTTCATTATGAATGAATTAATCATTAATAAAAAATCATTTATTAAATGACTATTCCGTGCTAGGTCCTGTCCTAGGCTCCAGGATACAAAGACAAAGGTGAAACTGCTCTCAAGAAGCGAAAGAATGAAAGAGTGAATGAAAGAGAATAACAAGCACACATGAGTACTGTGTATACCAAAAACAAATACAAGGTAATTTTGTAGGGAAAGTACTAGCACTTGAGGGAGATCAGGAAGGATCCCCCTTTAGGAAATAGCACTTAAGCAACACTTTGAAGAACACTCAGTATTCTAAGAGTTGTAGGTGGTGAGATAGTGCATTCCGGTACGAAGGACAGACATACAAAGGCATAGAGCTCTTTTGGACAAGAGAGCATGTGAAGAGAAATGATGAAAGTCTGGAAAGGTAGACCATAGCCGGAATGAGGACTTGAAATGCCAAACAGAAAAGATCGTGTTTGATCCTAGGTGCAAGAGGGAGTCACTGGAGTTCAAGGACCCATTTTGCATAGTCAGACTTAAAGGTCTATGTGAAGGACAGATTGGAGAGGGGAGGGCACAATTAGGAAGCCATTGCAATAGTCCAAGTGAGAAATGATGAGGATCAGAACTAGGGTGATGGCTGTGTTGAGTAGAGAAACAGACAGATGTGAGAGATATAGGTAGAACTGATGAGATTTGGCAACTTATTCATGGATTTGACCTCATTTGATTCCTAGTCCTCTCCTTTGCTGTTAGGGTTGAAGGGGCTGTTACTTTTGTTTTCTGAATAAGAGGATACAGGGCCAAGGCATAGCTCAGGCTGTACCCTTGGTCCCAGTCAGCAAAAGGGGGTACCTCGGACGTCAGGAGGAAATCTGGCAGTTGCAACACAGGGTGCTACAGTAGAGTGGGAAATGCTGATGGAAGGGAGAAGGGTGGTGGGGTTAATCATCCAGAGTCTAACTGGAATGAAAGGAAGATTATACCAATTCTAAGCCTCTCTCTCAGATTCCCCACAATCGTCACCATCTTCACTGCCTTCTTTTCTGCTTCTGAACTTTGTTCTGGTCATGCTCACCACTAGGGCAATGGCAATGGCTTTGCATCCCTTAGGCCCCAGCCCATGATGATTGAGGTTCATGTGGGTTTCATCCATGTTTCTGATAAAGTAGGAGGCAGGAATCACTCCTACAAGCTTGCAGGCTTCTCGATATAGTTCTTCTTGTCCTGTAGTAAAAAACTTCTCCGGGTCTGTTGGGAAAAAGGGCAAGAATTAGAGTCAAGACAGTAACCCTCCTCCTGGGTCACCTCGGTTCTTTGCTATTCTCCCTTGGATGCAAAGGATATATGTTCAAACTGGCACTGCAACTCATTTCCTATGGGACCCTGAACAAATAAATCACTTATCCTTTCTAGGCCTCAGTTTCTTCATCCAGCACCTCCTACTGACCAACTCTACCCAACAGGCAGATAGGCATCAGAGTTCTGGAAGTGACAGCACCTCCCACACTTCTGGTCTTACTTCCAGACCAGTCCTCATAGTCATTATCCTAGGAGGTAAGAAGGGGTCTGTCAGCACCATAAACTGCCCCCCCCAGTACAAAAGAGCCAGTCTAGCAAGAAATAGGGGGAGAGATAGGAAGCAGAATGAGCTGGGCAAGTCAGGCCACCACCATCACCACAACTGCCATCTTCCCTCAGACCCTAATGAAAACAGCCAAGGACCCTGAACCCAAAAGTCTAGGGGATGGTAATGCTTTCATTATTTTTTGCTTTCCATTTATTTGGCTGCTAATCAAAATTCTGAGAAGCCCTGTGGAGATAAAACTGTTCCTGCAGGTACAATATCCACACATCTATCAGACTCAGAAAAGAAAGGTCTTCCCATCAAAATCCTTGACACCCTCAAATGGTTCAACATCAGAAACCAATAGGATTTTATCGCTGGAAAAACAATAAAGAAGAGGCACGAACATCTGCTTTGCTGCTGCCTCCTACGGACAATGGACTTTTCTATGTAACTTGCAGCTGAAACCTTTTATAAATGTTGGCTCCCCCAACTAGAATATAAGTTCCTTGAGAGCAGGAATTGTCTTACTCTTCTATTTGTAATCCCAGCACTTACCATAGTGCTTTGCAATAACAAACATTTAATGAATACTTTATTTATTCATCCATTACTGTGATTCTTTAGGATTTATTATTGGGGGGGGGGAGAGGGTCTCCTCAGGGCTGCCTTAGGAAAACAGCAAATGGTATGAGAGAGAACAAACTTAGAAGATTCCAATCTGATAGCATGCCTCCTTGGAGACTTAAGTTCTCTATTGCTAGGGCTCCAAGTTGTCAAAGAAAAAAAATAGGTGGTACCTTTTATTCAAATTAGAATAATTTGAGTGAGCTTTCAAGGTTTTGAGTAGGATCACAAAACAAACAAACAAACTACAGAAGAATTAATCAATCAATAAGCAATTATTAAGCCTGTACTGCACTAGGCCTTTGCACAAGGCATGGTAGAAGAGAAAGAACACTGGTTCTGGACCTGAGTTCAAATGCTCCCTCTGATGCTTATCATCAGACTTAGGCAAGTCACGACTTCCTTGGACCTCAGTGTCCTCACTGAGGGAGGATTGAGGGGCAGCTAGGTGACTCTTTGGATAGAAAGCCAGACCTGGAGATGGAAGGACCTAGGTTCAAATCTAACTACTACTTCCTAGCTTTGTGACTCTGGACAAGTCACTTACCCCCATTTATCACTATTCTTCCTTGGAATTAATACTTAGTATTGATTCTAAGACAGAAGGTAAGGATTTAAAAAAAAAAACCAGGGATTGTACTAAAGGTCCTCTGAAATTCCTTTCAGCTTTACATATAAGATCCTATGATCTTTAGGGATACAAAGACAAAAAATGAAACATCCTTGTCCTCAACGAACATTCATCTTTTATGGGGGTGGGGAGGAAACAAGTTGTAGACATAAAATGAAATACAACACATAGACAAAGCAATTTCAGGGAGTTTGGGGACAATAGCAGTTTGAGAATTAGGAAATCCTAGATGATGCCACTTGGAATGAGTTTTGAAATAAGTGAGGGACTTTAAAAGACCAAAGTGAGGAGGGAGTGCATTCCAAATAGTAAGGGACAAGTCAGTACAAAGCAACCCAGAAGAGGATGATTGGAATGTTGTGTATGAATAACAAGTAAGTCAGTTGAATTGGAATGTAGCTAGTGTACATTAAAGATAATAATGTGTTATAAATTAAATAATGTGTTATCATTAAAGATAATAATGTGTTTTAAACCTGGAAAAGCAAACTGAAGCTAGTTTATGAAGGGTTTTAAATGTGAAACAAGTGAGTTTGTATTTTATTCTAGGAGAAAAAAGGGAGTTGATGAAGTTGACTGAGTCCCAGTGACATGGTCAGACTCACACTTTAAAATAATCATTTTGGTGGCTGGGTGGAGGATGGACTGGAGAAAGGAGAGGCTATTTGGGTGGCTATTAATAATCCAGAGGGTGTGACCTAGCGTAGTGGCACTGTGAGTGGAGAATCACTTTGGTATGGCATTCCTCTTTTTTTTTTTTTAACAAGGTTTCCCATGTGTTATTTTACTTTTACTTTTATCACTCCTCTTTCCCTATTTTAAAGTCAGGGAAACTGAGGCCCCAAACTGTCCAAGGTTACAAAGCTACATGGCAGAGTTCAAAATCAATATGAGGAAGGGGAAAGTAGAGGCATGAAGTATGTAACCATGTTAAAAATGAATATTAATAAATGTTTTAAAAAATCAATATGAGGTCTCCATTCCTTAGTCCAGAGAACATTTTTTAAACCCTAACTTTCTGTCTTTGTATCAACTCTCAGACTGAACAGTAAGGGTTGGGCAATTGGAGTTAAGCGCTTGACCAATATCACACAGCTAGGAAGCATCTGAGGCCAGGTCCTCCTAGCAGTCTATCTACAGTGCTACCTTAGCTGCCCCCAGAAAACTTTTGATTGCTTTGGTTCCTTGTGTTTTAGACCAGACCAGCTCATACCTTTCTTTCATTTACTAATCTCTCTCCACAGTTGGGTCTCCTTTTGGTTATGCCAGGTCTATTGACTGAGTTCTCCTCTGTGTCTGCCTGAGATCTCAGTTTTGCATCTGTTTTCCTTCTGATCTGAGGAATTTCGGCCAGCTGAGCACAAGCATTTCCAAGGAAGACAGAGCTGTCTTTGTCAGGGAAAAGACAACAGATTGCAGGGCAGCTTATCCTGTGGTCATAGCTACATATTAGCCTTCTCATTCAGATCACAAACCATCATTTCTAGATGTGAAAGATAGTACAGCATGGCTGATGAAGGATAGCCCCTTGAGGGAGTTGACCTCTCCTCCCTGGCTGCTCAGGAGCATCTTTCTGATTTGGACCTCCTGGTAACGCCGACACACCCACCAGCATCCAGCTGAGTCCTTTCATGATACCAGCTGATACTGATGCTTCCCACTTGGGACCTAAGGATGATATATGAGGCCACCAGTGAGGGACTTTTTCCTTCCAAGCAGAGGTTCTCACCTTGGGGTCCATGAACTTGTTTTAAAAAATATTTTGTCCAATATAATTGACTTCCTTTATAATTCTTTGTGTTTTATTTTATGCATTACAAACAACGGTCTGAGAAGGGGCCATAGACTTTACCAGGCTGCCAAATGGGTCCATAACACAAAAAAAATTAAGAACCTTGCTTTCGAGGGATCTTGTAGCCCCTGACATGCCTGAAGGGATACAGATGAGACAGAGCTGCTGTAGGCTGTGTTTCTGTCATCGCTCATTGTTTGAATTTTCTAAGCCAAACACAGGTCTCAGAGGTCATATTTCATATAGCTGAGTAATTGCTGGCTCCATCTGTCTCCGGGTTTGTCCTTGGGACAAATTCTATTCTTATTAGAACCCTGGCACCTAATGATTTGGGGGTCTGGGCTTATTCTTAGCTCTCTTTTCCATGGCTTCATTTCAAGGCAACTTTCAGCTTAGTAGGTTCATTCCCATGGATCCTAAGGAACCTTGGACAAATCACACAGAGTGCCTTCCCATCTCTCAACATTCATATCCACAAACCAGGAGCATTAAAATGAAGGATGAGAAAAATCCCAAAAAACTTAAGAGCTACTACATATGCTTATGTGGAAGAGACAGAGATAAATTTGGCCTATATGGGGAGATTAATGAGTGGATTATATCAGTAAGAACCTCAGGATCTTAAAAAAAACAAACCAAGCAAACTGGCACAGTAAACTGCTTTCCACCTCCCTGGTTGTTTCCCAGAGTCAATGCTCTACTATTAGTGGAAAAGAAGAATGAATGTAAGCGTGGTTATGTGGCCCCAAAACATGGTGTCTAGGGGAAGAGTTTGGTTTTCCCTATGCAACTCAGCCAATGGACCCTTAAAACTGCTTTACAGCACTGTTTGCTGTCTCCTTGTAAAATCTCTATACTTTGTGAAAATGCCCTCCTGGGAGCATATGAAAAGGCAGTATAGTACAGTGGAAAAAAGCTGGGTCTGGGGTCTGAAGCCTTGGTTTGAAATGACCTCTATTTACTAACTAGGTGAACTTGGGCAAGTCCTTTAACATGGGTGAGTTTCGTCTTCCCCACGAGCAAAATGAAGTTGGATAAGATGACTTCCGAGGTCTTTTTAGCATTCCATCTATTACCCTAGGTCTTCTACTTGGCAGGTCAAGGTCTCTAATTATGAGCTTTGAGGGATTAGTTTACAAAGCCAAAGCCAGGTCCTTTTTTTTTTTTAATAGTTATGATCCAGTTTATTTCCTTTTTTTTGTTGTTTGTTTTTTAGAAAAATGTTTTCCATGGTTACATGATTCATGTTCTTGCTCTCTCTCCCCACCCCCATATAGCTGACGCCCATTTCCACTGGTTTCTTCCTGTGTCATCGATCAAGACCCATTTCCATATTATTGATAATTGCTCTAGGGTGGTCATTAAGAGTCTACATCCTAATCGTGTCCACATCAATCCATGTGTTCAAGCAGTTGTTTTTCCTCTGTGTTTCCACTTCTATAGTTCTTCCTCTGAATGTGGGTAGCATTCTTTTCCATAAATCCCTCAGAATTGTCCTGGGTCATTGCATTGCTGCTAGTACAGAAGTCCATTACATTCGATTTTACCACAGTGTATCCATCTCTGTGTACAATGTTCTCCTGGTTCTGCTCCTTTCACTCTGCATCAATTCCTGGAGGTCTTTCCAGTTCATGTGGAATTCCTCCAATTTATTATTCCTTTGAGCACAATAGTATTCCATCACCAACAGATACCACAATTTGTTCAGCCATTCCCCAATTGAAGAGCAGCATACCCTTCTTTTCCAGTTTTTTGCCACCACAAAGAGCATGGCTATAAAATATTTTTTGTTTTTTGTTATAAAGATTTTTTCCCAGTTTGTTGTTTCCCTTCTGATTTTTTAGTTGCATTGTTTTTGTTTGTATAAAACCTTTTTAATTTAATGTAATTGAAATTATTTATTTTGCACTTTGTAATTTTTTCTAACTCTTGCTTGGTTTTAAAATCTTTCCTTTTGGGGCAGCTGGGTAGCTCAGTGGATTGAGAGTCAGGCCTAGGGACAGGAGGTCCTAGGTTCAAATCCAGCCTCAGACACTTCCCAGCTATGTGACCCTGGACAAGTCACTTGACCCCCATTGCCCACCCTTACTACTCTCTTCTACCTAGGAGCCAATACACAGAAGTTAAGGGTTTAAAAATGTAAAAAATAAAATAAAATAAATAAAATCTTTCCTTTCCCAGAGATCTGACAAGTATACTAATTTTCTTATAGTTTCCTTCTTTATATTCAAGTCATTCACTCACTCTGAATTTATCTTGGTGTAGGGTGTGAGATGTTGATCTAAAACTCATTTCTCCCAAATTGTTTTCCAATTTCCCCAGCAGTTTTTGTCAAATAGTGGATTTTTGTCCCAAAAGTTGGGTTCTTTGGGTTTATCATAGACTGTCTTGCTGACGTCACTTACCCCAAGTCTATTCCATTGATCCTCCCTTTTATCTCTTAGCCAGTACCACATTGTTTTGATGACCACTGCTTTATAGGATAGTTTAATACCTGGTACTGTTAGGCCACCTTCCTTCACATTTCTTTTCATTATTTCCCTTGATATTCTTGATCTTTTGTACTTCCAAATGATTTTTGTTAATAGTTTTTTCTAATTCTGTAAAAAAGTTTCTTGGTAGTTTGATAGGTATGGCCAAAGCCAGGTTCTTGCTGATGGTTTTTATCTCTGGATTTTTTTTTAAACCTTTATCTGCCATCTTAGAATCAATACTGAGAATTGGTTCCAAGGCAGCAGTAAGAACTAAGCAACTGGGGTTAAGTGATTTGCCTAGAATTACACAGCTAGAAAGTGTCTGAGTTCAGATCTGAACCCAGGCCTGTCCCTCTCTTCACTGAGACATCTAGCTGTCCCCTAAAAAAAAGTAAATAAAAATAAATGCTTGCTGCTTTGACTTAACTATATTTTAATGCTAACTTTCCAACACTGTCTTTATTCTTCTCTTTCTTGCTCCTTCAATTTCCAAAATGCAAACTGAAGAAATAGATAAATTTAAAAATGCAGATATCTCAGACCACTGAGAAAATGCTGGATTGGTCCATCGGGGTATTGTGACTTTGTCAGAGGTGGCCATATGGTCAGTTGGATCAGATGATCTTGAGAGAGGTGGGTAGGCAAATTCCCTCAAAGCCAGTCAAACAGGCAAAGCTTTTCAAAGGTGGTGGGCTCCCACTCCTAGTCACTAAGCCAATACCAATTAATGGTCCTGAATCATGCTAAGCTGCTGGGGACCTTTTTATGTCCCACAGTTCTTAGTTTAGTATTTATCAGAAGAAACAGCTGGGTCAGGGCACCACCTATATTAATGGTGGGAAAACATAGTATCGGGGGAAAGAGTTTCAGGCCTCTTCAGACAAACCATGAGGACCCTCCCTGACTTTTCTGAGATTTGTCATGAGAAAATAAAGATGTTCAGGCTTCGTTGTCAGGTGAGTGGAAGAACGCCATCACTGTGCTTGGTCCAGAGAGGGGTTTATTAAATGCCAGCTGATTGAATGAGTGATGGACACAGGGTTGTCCTGTGCAACCTTTCAAACCATATACTCTGAAATTGTATAAGCTTATTTTTGATAGTTGATACAGCAGTATGTCGACAGATAAACCATTTATCAAGCACATACTATATGTATATATCAGGTGCTGTACATATTTGGGGATACAAATACAAGCAAACAATACAGCCCCTACCCTCAAGGAGTTTATGTTTTAATAGAAGAAGCCAATACATAGGATAGGGATTTGATGAAATATGTTTATTAACAATGGGCTTGCTGAGACAGACTAAACTGTCATCTCCTGGTGACCAAGGCCCCTTGTCTTGCTCACTTTTGTGTCCCCCACAATATACGACATACGTTTTTTGAACAGGTCAGCCATGTGGCTAAGTAGTTAAAATGCTGTGCTTGGCATCAGAAAGACCTGAGCTTAATTCCAGCCTCAGACATTTAATAGCTGTGTGACCCTGGGAAAATCATTTAATCTTTTTGCTTCAGTTTCCTCATCTATAAAATGGGGAGAATAATAGCATCTACCTCATGGGTTGTGGTGAGGATGAAATAAGATAACTGTAATGTGTTTAGTTAGCATAGTGCCTTGCACCCAATAAGTACTATATTAATATTAGCTATTATCATGATGAGATTTGCACAGAGATCACAGGGTCTGCCCTACCAGTGAAGTCACACTGGCATCTTTTACTCAGAGGAAGAAATCATATCTCTCTCCCACTCCACCCCACACTCTTGTGAGTGTAAATAATAACAGAGAAAGGTCTGTTCTGACATAAATGTTATTGGCGACCCCCCTCTCCCATCCCCCCATCGTGATGAAGATTTACCTTCCAGTTCAAGGTCTGTTTCATAGCTCTCAGGTTTGGATTTACTTTTTTCATGGACAGGAGAAGTATCTGCCTCACAGATGATTTCTTCTTCATTAGAGTCACTCTCTTCGTTCGCTTCTTTAGCCTCATCTAAAAAGAAAAAAGAGATGAGAAAAGTCCGTCTCCCTCATCCTGTGTTATGAAATTGTACTTTTCTTTAACCTAACCAGAAATCATCCAACCCCGCCTTTTCCTCAGGGACTTTTGGGAAAGAAATCCAATGCATATGCCTAGTCACCCAGGAGTCCCATCCTCCTCCCTCCTTCTTGGTTCTGGGTTTTTGTTACATTGATGAAGGAGCAGAGTCTCTGTCACTAAGGGGAAGGTTTTGACCTGACAGGTTATCTATAAATGAAGGATTTGGAGCAGATGATCTCTAAGGTACCTTCTATCTCTATCATTTTATGATATGATGGCAGTTGCAGTCAATGTACTTTCCTCTCCTTACCTGTGTCCTCCTCCACCTGCCTGCAATATATTCAATCCAGTTCAGTAAGTATTAAGTGCAAAACTGGCCTTTGGACTATGCCAAACTTGTCTGAGAAGACTTGATGCTTTCCTGCTGTGTTCCCTGGTTGCTGCTCATTTGGGAACCCTGGGAAATTTCTAACAGATTTGATTCTGTTTTTGACTGCATACTTTTGACTTGACCAATTGCTTTCTTCCTTCTCTTCCACGATACTGGCTTGGTGATTCACTCAACCTACACTTTTTCTTTTGGGGAAAGACAAAGGAAAGGCAGGATAGTGTAGTGGATATATGAGTCCTGCTTTGGAGTCAGGAAGATCTGCATTCAAGTCCTATTTCTGACATACTATGTGACTGTAGGCAAGTCATGCGATTTCTTTGTCTCAGTGAATTTCCTAAAACTTTAAGCTATGATCAATATCTGTAGAGGGAGTTTCCACAGTGGGAATTCCCCAAGTTTACTGCAATCGAGCCCTCTCTAGGGTCAGACGGACTGAGAAACTGGTTTGAATGCCAAATGCAATTGGAGAGGCAATTAAATTTGGCTTCCAAATAATAACAGTATTTATAAAGCACATTATGTCATTTGATGCTCATAATAAACTTGTGAGATAGTTACTATTGTCATCCTCATTTTATAGATGAAGAAATGGGCTGAGACAGATTAAGTGACTTGCCCAGAGTCACACAATTTATAAGTGTTTGAGAAAGGATTTGAACTTGGGTTTTCTTGACTCTTAAGCAGTCTATCCACTTTGCTCCCAAGCTGTCTAGCTAAATAACTTTAATGCCTTTCCTTTCCAGTCTTCAGCTAATATTCCTAGGGGAAGTGAGAGGATGGAGCAAAATCTTCTTTCAGTTGAAATAAAATATTAAAATATTATGGTTCCATGCTTCTCTTACCATTCTTCTTTCCTTGATGAGGGATATTTGAAAATAATAGGACTTTCCTTATAGTCTATGCTCTGTTATGACATTTCAGTGAAAATTTGTAATTCTTGAACCTCAGTTCAATTATCTATGGGATTTTTTTTTTTTTGCAATATGAAAGTCCAACATTGAATTCCTAGTGCCAGCATCAGAAAGAATGATTAGATGGTATAAAGCAGGGGTCAGCAATGTATGGCTCTCAAGCCATATCTGGCTCTTTTGAGGGCCAGATATGGCTCTTTCTGCAGGAGCCATAAAGTCAATTTTTTTTCAGATGCTGTTACAGGAGCGGCGCACTGTGAGCACTGTACGGCTCTCACGAAATTACATTTTAAAAAATGTGGCGTTTATGGCTCTCACGGCCAAAAAGGTTGCCGATCCCTGCCATAAAGAATCCATGCTGTTGGCATTTAAGAGGCATGACTATGAGTCAGAGAACTTCAGTTCAAATCTGCCCTCTGTTTTTGAACCGTGTGACCTTTGTAAGTCATTTAAACCTCTTTGGGTTCCTCACGAGGAACTTGTATTAGGCGATCTCTGAGGTCTCTTCCAGTTTGAAACGTATGACCCACTGATCCTGGGATATGGATGGAGATACCACTACAGTATACTAGGAGACCTCATGCCCTGGAGAAACAAGGCCCCACAGCTCTAATTTGAAATGAAGTCAGAGAGCTCTCTTATTCTTTGCATAAAAGTTATAAATTCTTAGCATCACCCATGATAGTGTGGTGTAACATAAGGAAAATTGGCTTGGGGAACAGCAGATCTGAGTTCAACCACTAATTCTCTGATTCTTTAGGCAAGTGAGTTCACTTTTCTGGGTCTCAAATTCCCACTGAATTTAAAATATATATGTGTAATATAGGGTAGGAAGTTGGATTGGGTCTACAGTCCCATCCAGTTCTAAAATGCTACAATTCTAACACCCTGTTGACCAGTTCTTGACCTACCCCCACCCAACGCCCCCAATCAATGTGCTACAAATCCTGTTCCAGAGGGGGGCAAGAAGCAGGAAGAGAAGCTAGGCTCCAGGGAACATGTAATCACTGCATTTTCAGCTGGGGCAGCGCCAAAGGGATCTAAGTGGTGATAAATGTTATGACTTTTCACCTTGCTTAAGTTCAAGAAAATCATCAAAATCATCATCATCATAGTCCATGTTGTCAACGCCCTTCCCAGTGTTGCTGCTAGCTGCTGTTCACCACCTTGCTGGTCTTTCCCCCAGAAGCACTCGGGTACATTCACTTCTGTTTCAAACTTTGTTCTCCTCAATATCCCATAAACAAATCCTGGTGGCCTGTTGTAACCTTTCTACCACAGCAAGCCCCAGGAAGAACGGATTCCTGAGGTGACCTGACATGCGTGAATATCATCCCAGTTCGGTCAGTTGGGAGAAACTTTGCTTCCCCTGGTCAACAGGGCAAGGAAACCTGCTTTGCCCCTGAGAAGTTGTCCTGGGGCCCTGTCTAAATGAGACCCTCCCATGCCTCTTACCCCAACCCCCTCCCTCCCTCCACTTTTCATTTCATCTCCAACATTCCATGACCTCATCTAGTCATTGTGATCTAGGAGGGTGAACCTGGCAACAGCAGGCCTCGCAACCTCCCGTCAGCTCAGGCAGTCATCTTTTCTCCTATGTTCATCGGGATCAAGCCAAGGCTTGGCTGGGAGTGCCCAGGTGGTGTGGGTGGGTCACTCACAGGTGGTATATTTCCCTCTGAGTTAGGACTGAACCAGAGCCTCTTAATCAGGTGACTGTCAAGAGCTGCCATCATGTTCTACTCTAGAGATGGTGGCTGTACTTCAAGTACAAAATATTTCAGTGGAGGGTGAGGTCAGTTTCCTCCTGTACAGGTTTTTTTGTTTTTTTGTTTTTATTTTTGTTTTGTTTTGTTTTTTGTTTTTAAATTTGGGAAAGCATTCTGAGGCTTGGAGCAGAAGATCTGTATCAGACAAATAGACACATTCTATCAACACAGCTGACGGCAGCCAAAGCATTGTCCAAGCAAGAGTTGCTTCTTGTCAACTTAAATTGAAGTTGCCCAGAGACCAGCCCCATCCCAGGTTGTATTTTATGTCTTGGAGTTGAAGTTCACATATAGTTTGCTGGTTGGTGAATCCAGAGACTTTTTTTGTTTTTGTTTTTACTTCTTGACAAGTTCTTCCAGCACTTCAACAGGTCAGGTCAGTAATTTGGTGGTTGACTTCATAAGATTCAATTTCAATAGATCTGTCATCTCAACCATGTGATTATTCTAACAGTGCAGACTGCAATCTCATCCCTGTGAGATTCTTGTCCATGAACTCCAACAAATCCTCCATAGAGGATCTTTGGTCTTCTTCTAGGACCCTTTAACATTTTGTGGGCACCAGTGTAAGCTTTGAGCTGTACATTCTCACCGTGTGTGATTGGCCCACCTTCATTTCTGATCATACATTTCCTAGATATCTGTTAAGCCCCTTCTGTGAGGCTCCCCCAAAGTCAAGTTTAGCTCCAGAGATCAAAAAGGCCTGTGCCACTCTGGCACATCCAAATTTTATTTTTATCATTGGCTTTTGGGTTACCTGCTGTTTTAATTATTTGGAAAGTCGTGGTATTCCACCATGCACTATCACATGGTTTCCATTAAATTATATAGTGATATAGGGGTGAAAGACATGAAGAGCAGAGATATTAAGCCAGGAGAAAGGCAGGATACAGGAGAAAAAGAATCAGACTTCCCTTGAAAAATGTTTAATATATGGTTAATTCTTTAGAAGAAATGAGATGAGTTGATTTGAATAATTCTCCACATACAATCTCTTGGCCCTGGGTTTGGTGACTTCTTAGAAGAGTACTAAGTGATAATTCTAAGATAAGAGAGTTTAGGACTGACAGGTTAGAGGTGCTGTCAGAGGTAAAGTGAACTTAATATATTCTCAGGCATTCATTATAGCTAGCCAGAAGCCTTCTACCCCTCTTCTCTGTTACTTGAAAGAATATAAATGCACTTTATTTGACTTTATCTTCAGCTGTTAGATTATTTCTATTGAGCAAAAGGGGTCCATTTATTTCTCCACTACTGAGGATGAGAAGATATTCAAAGGGGCCTTAAATAAGTCCATCTTAGAAAATGAGGTTATTTTACTTCTACAAAGCAATGGGAGTTAGAAATCTCTCCCTGTTGGGAAAAAATGGTACAGGCAATTATTTTGACACACTGATATTTGGAGGCAGAAACTTTCGCTTTCACTTTGGCTCCTAGATTAGTTCAAAACTAACATTTGGTTGGTTTTGAGACTGGAATCACTTCAAAGAGAATTTTTACTCTAGGCATACCACTAGGCCTAGCTTCCCTGACCAACTTCAAGGCCAAGAGAGGTGTAAATGAAGTTCTTGTAAACTTGGGAAGCAGCATGGCCTTAGACTCAAAGTCAAGATTTGTAGGTTCAAATCTCAGCACTGAAATTCCCTAGCTAGGTGACCATGAAGAGTCACTTAACCTCCCTGAGTATCAGTTTCCTCATCTATAAAACAGAGATAATATAATTCTACTACCTACCTCACAGTGTTGTAAGGAAGAACTCTGGAAACCTCAAAATATTATATAAATATGAATTTTCTTGTTATTTACAATTTTCTCTGAAGCAAAGGGAACTTTAGGATGGGGAAGCAAATCCAGATTTCTCCTATGGAACCAAATCCATGGTTTGGAAACCATGTAGAGCTTGGAGTTCCCTAGGCTACTATGGTATCTCAGTTGCTTAGAAAAGTTACTAACAAGGCTGCAAGATAACTCTATAACAGCATATCCTTTAACATTTGAGTTTTGGGGTTAGGTAGATGGCTCTCAGGATAGAGAGCCAGGCTTGGAGTCTCCAGGACCTAGGTTCAAATCCGACCTCAGACACTTCCTACCTAGGTGACCCTGGGCAAGTCACTTAGCCCAGTTGTTTAGACCTTATCTCTCTTCTGCCTTAGAATTAATACTCTAAGATAGAAGGTAAGGATTAAAAAACACACAACAGACATTTGAGTTTTCATGACCTACTATAACATAATTCTAAATATTTCTAGATATCAATGCTTTGATTGTCTAAGTAAATCTTTATATTTATGCCCTTTATGCCCATAGATATCTCATAATATTTTATAGATAACAAGTCAAAGGAAAGAGGTACTATTATGTAGAGAAGCTAGGAGGGAAGGGAATAAGCATTATAAGGTACATACTAACTCCTTTGATCTCATTTGATCCTCACAATAACCCTGTGAGGGTGGGTACTATTGTTATTCCAATTTTATGGTTGAGGAAACAGATGTAGGAGCTCAAAGCTCTCCTCTGAATCAAGCCAACATGAGTTCAAATCTAGCCTTTGAAGGAAATTGGCTATATGACTCAGTACTCACAAATCACTAAATCTCAATTCCCTCAGGCAACTCTCTAAGGCCCTAAATTGCAGAGAAAGTGTAATCTACATTGGTAAAGGAAGTTCTTTAATTGGAGTTCCCTATTTCAGTGAAATAACAGGTTCCTCAAAAACAAAGCTCAACAAAAAATCCTCCCCCCAAATAAATCAGATTCACCTAGTCTGAAGTATTTATTAAATGCTCACTACATGCCAGGAACTATATACTAAGTCTGGGGATGCAAAGAAAGCCAAAATCCTGGGCCCAACCCACCTCAAGGAGTTTGAATTCTAATGGAGAAAATAACACATATGTAAATATGGAACCCTTATGATGGAGATATAGTTTTGTTTACAAGTGCAGTAAGTTAGACATCTATACTGACTTTAATTAGAAACTACTCTTCTGGGATGACCTAGTTCAGTATCTAGAAATACATCCTTTGGTCCCAAAGGGAAATTTAATCTTTGAGTGGGCAATTCATCTCTCTTAGTTTGATAGTTTGAGGGACACGTGATTTCAGGTAGCAGAAGGGGCTCTCATTCGTGGGAACTTACAGAATATGAGTTGAAAACCGATCTATGTTTTAGTACATTAGTTTTAGTTGTAGGGGGGACACAGAGAAGTTAAATATCTTATCATAGGAGGTCACACAGCTAATATGGAGAAAGTGTGATATAGTAGAAAGAAGACCGAAAAGCCAGTAGATTTAAGTTTAATTTTAACTTCTACCTTTGTGACTTTGGACAAATCTCTTAACCACTCTTAACTGCCTGAGTTTTCTCATCAATAAAATGAGAAAGTTGGACCCGGTGACCTCTATGATCCCTTCTGACTCTAAATCCATGACTGTATTGTAAATATTAGAGATAGAACTCAAACATAGGTCTTCTTAAGACCAAGTCCAACATTTTTAGGAATGGGAGGACAATGGTAATCCTTCTTCCAAGTGAGAATAAAAATTCTTCCTTCCAGATCATGTCTATAAAAGTTAGAAATTCTTCACTGAGAGATATTGAGTAAATCACTTCATGTTATGTCAAAGTAAATATAATGGGTAAACAATAACCCTTGACATTAAAATGATTTTAATATAATTTTGAGGATAAGGTATAGATGACAGGTTAAATGAGTTATCCTCAATAATTTACAGTTATGTAGATATAAAATATATTTGCATTATTTATATGTAGGAGCATAACCATGTCTTGAGGGTTGGCTACTAGATTAATCCTTCTGTGTCTATGGCATAGGAGGCAAAACCAAAAGGAATAGCATCCTTACATATAGATAGAATATGTTCGATCCAGACATTTCTTAATAAAAGTAAATCCCTTGTTTTGTTTATCCAAAGTTCATGTACATTTGAACATGTACATGTTCATTATTGTTACAGACCAACTTCTACTCATTAATGTATGTTTTGGGGAAATGATGTTTCTAAGGATCTTAGCTGCAGTCATAAATTCTACAAGTTATTGGGAATAACTCTGATTTAACCTGTCATTTATGCTGTATCCTCAAAATTATGTTAAAATCATCATAATGTTGGTGATTGTTATTTATTACCTACCTTTATTACTGATGACTCTTGGATTGACCTAAAGTAAGTTCACACAGGATATAGCACTGATGGATTTTTTACTGTTTTGTAAACTTGATATGGAGAATAAGTGTTTTTTTCTCTCTCTCATTTTGAAGATGGGGATGCCACTATACTTGCTATCCTGCTTGGAATAGGGCAGTTGGTCATCTGGACCATCTGTATCTGTACAGATGGATCAACTGTATTTGGAAGCTGTAAAGATCTTAGCCCTACCTAGGACAGAATAACTAGGGATTTACCTGGGGACTCACAATTTAGATGCTAACAGCACTTGTCCTTCCATCTTAAAGAAACAATAGAATTTAGATCCTAATTAGTGAAAATAAACAAAAATCCCAACTAATTAAAATAGGAAATTATCAGAAGGTAGGCTAGGGTAAATCCCTTCTCTACTTTGCCCTACTCCCTATTCCCATACAACATTGTCAGTGATCCCCCCATGACCCTGAACTCCTCTCATCTTCTTTTCATATGAGAATACTCCTTCATGTTATTTGCCCTATGTCATTTGTGGAACTTGTACCAAGTACAAAATGACAATGACAGAGATGTCTAAACATAACTTCTATCAGCTTGTTAAATAATGCCAGATTTTAAACTGAAGAATATGCATCATATTAAAACCAGAACAGTAGGGTCAAGTGGAAGAAGAATGTATGCCAATAGTAGGCAATGGTTATGTTAAAACATTTCAACATAAGATTATTAGACTCTTGGTAAAATGAGAGAATTGGACTAGATGATCTCATTGTTCCTTTCTAACTCAAAAAGTCTAAGTCTAGGGGGGATAGAGTTGGAAATGGAAAAGAGAAATGGACATTTGGAAAGATCCATGAACACCAGATGTCTGGCCACTTTAATCTTGAATTAAAAAAAAAAAACTAGGGAGGTGAAATTAGGGTAGCTGGCCACAGGAAAGATCTCTAAAACATTATCTTTTGAAGGTAGCCCTAAGTATTCTAAAGCAAATAGGTAGAAAAGGAAAATTTTGGCTAGATTACCTGATTTATTTCTGGAGTGCTCTCTCAGTCTTGCATTTTGTCCAGTACCTCATGGAGAGACTTGATATGATCAGAATAGTAGTATTCTGTGTATACATTTTATTACTATTATTATTTTTTTTTTGCCATTCAAGGATCTTGAAACACTACTAAATTTTTTCTTTTATCCTTGTAGCACCTTTAGGAAGAAAGGAAAGGGTTAATTCTTATTGGTCATTGCTTTACATATGTGGAACAGGGAAGCAAGCAGAGGCTAAGACAACTGACAAATCAGTACCCGGTGGGTGATTCTAAGTATTCAAGATCTTGAGCTCAGAGATCTTTTAACCCTTCCTCCCCATTTTACAGATGAGGAAATTAAAGTCCAAGAAGAATTAAATGATTTGTCCAAAGTCATAGGAAAAATAACAATAACTAGCATTTCCATAATAGGTTTGCAAAGAGCTTTTCAAACATCATCTCATCAATCCTGGGAAGCTGGTATTATTTAACCTTCATTTTCCAAATTAGGAACCCGAGACAGAGGTTAAGTGATTTGCTCATGATCACACAGCTTTAGTGGCTGGATGTGAACTCAGGGTCTTCTTGACTCCAGGCCCTGTGCTCTCTCTACTGTACCATCTAATTGCCATCATTCTTGGCAAAGCTAAGTTCTGAACCTAGGTCTTCTTTCCTTCTAAAGTTGAGACTTTTCCCCAAATGCATAATACTATTTCTCTGATGTGAAGAACAAGATCCAGAACATTCAAGCAAGACTGTATCCCCTCTGTCCTCAAGGTTCACTTATTTATAACTCCATTTCTGGATTAACTAATATAAATACTATTGGAAATGTAGGGTTGGGGGGAGGAAATTTCCAAAATTTAAAACGAATTAATTTGAGCGTGCTGGGAACATAAACTAGGGAGGGTATCAAGTTGAATCCTCTTTAACTCCCAAAGAATCCCAAACATTCACAACATTGCATTGAAAATATCATCTCCCTCATCTTTCCTTGCCCTTTCCCCTCTGAATCTTACTTCCTTATGCCCAGACTGTGAAAGAAGGGACTTCCTGGCTAGGATCCATCATAAATGTTCTAAGGTTAGGGCCAGTTTTGGAAATTGAGCCTCTGGAAACTAGGCCAGAGGAAAACAAGAAAGATTCTCTCAAAATTAATCTACTATCTGGGGCAGCTGGGTAGCTCAGTGGAGTGAGAGTCAGGCCTAGAGACAGGAGGTCCTAGGTTCAAACCTGGCCTCAGCCACTTCCCAGCTGTGTGACCCTGGGCAAGTCACTTGACCCCCATTGCCTACCCTTACCACTCTTCCACCTATGAGACAATACACCGAAGTACAAGGGTTTAAAAAAAAAATTAATCTACTATCTAAGTTGGTGGCCTTTGTTTGAAGGCTCTTTTTGAATGTAGCCTGCCTGAGATGGTTAACTGATTTCACAAAGATGTATAATAGGTAAAAGTGCATTATAGGAAGTAGTGTGAGCGATGTTAGTGTTTTCTTACAACATTGTGGAAGGTTTGGTTGTAATGCATTTTATTTTGTTGCAAAACAAATTGATAGGGCAAAATCATTCTTATATATAAAAATGACTCACTATTGAATATTTTCACCCTAAAAGGCTCTCAGTAGTTCAGCTGGCACCCTGCAGTCTCCTATTGAATGGGTACAAAGGCACTTGTTACCCTAAGATTTGCACTGGTCTCAGGCACCAAGGGAAAAAAAACATCAAGAAAAACTATAATGGTCATAATGTTTTTTTTTTTTTTTTTTTTTTTTTTTTTTTTTTTACATAGAAAGTGTTAAGTAGATGTCATATATAATTCCTGCTTCTGGGGTGGTTCAGGCTGGTAAATTGTTTGAACTCTGGAGTTCTGAGCTGCCTTGAGCTGAGCCAATCAAGTGTCTGCATTAAGTTTGGCAAAAGTATCGTGAGCCTCCAAGAGCAAGGGGCCACCAGGGTTTCTAAGGAGGGGTAAACTGGGCTAGGTTAGAAATGGACCAGATTAAATTTAGTTCCTTTGCCAATTAGCATTGGGATCAGGCCTGTAAATGGTTGCTGCATTTCCATCTTAGGCAGAGATAAAGAGACTCGATCTCAAAAAAAAGTATATTAGAAATGTTATTGTTATTATTACCATCACCATCATCATCAATATTATCATCCATCTCTCCATTTCTTTTTCTAGCTTTTCTGTGTCATGATGTACCCAGCCGGTCCTGGGTCTGGAGACTCCCCAGAGGGCTTTCCTGAACAACAGAGACTCCAGCCACAAATTGGAGACTGCACAGCCCGGACACTGGGTACTGAGAATGGGAACACAATAGAGCTTTCTGGCTCTACAATGGGAAGTGGGAGAAGGGTGGGAAGCAAAAAGGATGTATGTAAGATGGGTTGAAGAGAAACTGAAAAATGAGGCATCAGAACCCACACATATCACTTTTAGTGCTCAGCTTCTTTTATTTATGGGATTATGGAATTCAGAACTGGAAAGGGTCTTTTTTGTCACTTACCCTTACCCATCATTTTATTGATAAGGAAATTGAAATCCAGAAAAATAAAGTGACTTAATGACAGAATCATAGAATGTCAGAGTTGGAAGGGATTTTAGAGGCCATGTAGTCCCACTATATTTGAACAGAATGATCCATTCACTCTACAGCATGTCCACCAAAGGAATCAGCCACCTTTGGATGGAAAATTTCTAGTGAGACTCTGACTCGACTGTCTTCCAGGACAGCCCATTCCAGTTTTAGACAACTCAAATTTATAGAAAAGTTTTCCTTATATTCAGACGAAATATGCTCTTAGTTCTAGCGTTTGGGGTAAACAGAGCAAGGCTAATCTCTTCCCCATGAGTCTTTCATATACTTGAAGGTAACTATCTTATCCCTTGTAGGGATATTCTCCAGGGTAAACATGGTCCAGTCCCTTCAACCAATCTTCATATTGTGAGAACTTGGGGGTGGGAGGGAAGGAGGAAACAAGCATTTATTAAATGCCTACAGGGGGATTGAGCTGGCTCTATGAAAGAGAGCCAGGCCTGGAGATAGGTGGGAGGTCCTGGGATCAAATTTAGCCTCACTTCCTACCTATGTGACCCTAGGCAAGTCACTTAACTTCTTACTGCTCTTCTGCCTTGGAATGAACACTTAGTATCAGTTCTTGGAATCTATACACACTATTGATTTGAAGACAGAAGGTGAGGGTTTAAAAAAAAGTCTACTAAAGAGGCAATACTGTGCTTAAGAAGTAAGCTCTTTTCAATTATATTCTCATTTGAATTTCACAGTAGTCCTCAGAGGTAGATGCTATATTATTCTCCTCTTTTTACAGTTGAGGAAACAGAGGCAGACAGGTTAAATGATATGTCCAGGGCCACACAGTTAAGAAACATCTGAGGCTTTTCACCATCCTGGTTTCTCTCTTCTGGACAAAAGAGCATTTCAAAAAATTTTCTAAAATGTAGCATCCAACATTAAATAAAACATTCCAGATGTAGCTTGAACCAAGTGCAGAATATTGGTGAGACTATCACCTTTCTGTTTTTGGACATTATGGGTTTTTTTTCAGCGACTTATAAGACTGCATTAGCTTTTATGTGTATGTGTGCTGACATATGGTACTATTTACTCATTTAAGCTTTTTATCCACTGAGACCCATAGACTTCTCTTTTCATGCAAAAAGATATTCCTCTCATATTTGATTTTTTTAAACCCTCTTTTTTATGTTGATTTTTAAAACTCAAGGGTAAGGCATGAAGTATAGCCCTGTTAAATTTCATTTTATACAGTTCAGTTCAAGGTTCTAGTCTGCCTTTAATATTCTGGTTCCTGCTCTCCTATACAAACTATAAAGTTATCCTTCCTGTCTCCATGTAACTTACAAATTTGATAAGCATAATGCTTATGTCTTTATCCAAATAATTTTTAATGTCACACAGATAATATAGCAGGATTTGAACCTAGACCCTTTGCTCCAAATTCAGCAATCTTTTTTTTTTTATTACACCATTAAATTGTGTTGTCCTTTTCTCATCTCTTTTCAGATATGACTTTTCCATTCTCCCTAGGTGGAGAAGAGATTGGGAAAGTTGGGGGGGGGGGGTGAGGGAGAGGAGAAAGACCCAGTTTGGGAGAGGAAGAAAAAGAAGTGGGTGAGTTAAAAGTTCTTTTCTGTCAGATGATGTTGGAGTTGGAGTCAGGAAGAACTTAGTTCAAATCTCAGTTTAAGATATTTACTAGCTGTGTGACCTGGAGCAACTTCCCAGGCTTCAGTTTTTTCCTCGTTTGTAAAATGGGGATTAATAATAGAATCTACTTCCCTGGGTTTTGTGAAGACAAAATCAGTTATTTGCAAAGCACTTTGTAACCCTTAAAGTCCCAAATATGTGCTAATTATTGTTATTAGTTCGCCAATTAACTGGGTTTGTGACTCCTCCCCTCTCTGGGCTTGGATTCCTCATCTGTCAAAGGTTTTGTGAGGATAAAATGAGATACGGAGCACTTTATGAAATTCAGAATGCTGTGTAAATGCAAGTTATTGTTATTTGTTGTTATTCTTCCCATTACCCAGGACTGTGGCCTTGGGCAAATCCCTTCCTTTCAGTGGGCCTCAGTTTCCTCATCTGTAATACTTTGTGCATTTAACAGGGGCAAGGGGAGGTCTTCTAAATTCCCTTCTTGGGGCAGGGAGGGGGTGGGATTGAGTGGAGGCTCTGGGGCTGATGAAGGGAGGGGCGGGGCCTGCGTTCGGAGGGGCGGCACCTGCGTTCGGAGGGGCGGGGCCTGCGTTCGGAGGCGCAGGCGGAGCCGCCGGTCGGTGGTAGATTGATTGATTGGGTACCGCAGCGCCCGGGCGAGGGTGAGACTGGTCTATCACTGGGAAGGAAGGGGGCATCCGCCTGGAGGGAGCTAGGAGAGGGGGTGGGGGTGGGGCAAGTTGCCGCCGGTTGTTTTGGTCACCGAGACACAACCGTGGTCTCCGCGCGCCAGGCGCGCGCACTCCCAATAAAGTTGTTGTTGAAGGGCGAGCGGCGGGAGTGGCCGGCGGCTGCGGCACCACGTGGGCACGGCGGCTGCGGGGAGGCCCGGCGGAAGGGCAAGGCAACCCAGTCCCACCGCCGGGGATGATCGGGTCGTGCCTGTGCTACCTGCTGCTGCCCGCGGCGCGCCTGTGCCGCGTCCTCTCAGGTACCCGGGACCCCACGCCCCGGGGGCCGCCCATGTGGATCCCTCCCTTCCGTCCCGGAAGCCCGCCCAACCCCTCCCCCCCACTGCGGATGGATGCACCAGGTGCTGTCCACGGGGCAGAAGTGGAGGGAATAAAGCCTCCTTTCTGGCCAGCGGCGGAAGGATTCGCGCAGCTGGAACAGCCTCTTCTGTGGGGACGCGGCAGGGGGCCTCTGCCAGGGGCGCACCTAGGTCTAGAAGCCTGGGAGAGGGGTTCCGGGATGTGGGGGGTGTCCTTCAATCGATCTCTGCAAAGCTGGGGTTTCCTGGAACTCCCTCATCCCAAGAAAAAAAGCAGGTCAGAATGAACAGTCAGTGACTGATGCTTTGTAATTAGGTAAATCACTTATTACACCAGATAGCAAAAACAATGAAGTCATCCCAGGCTATTTGACTCCGAGACATTAAGCAAGGGTATGGAAATGTGTTCTGTTAGAAGGCAAAGTACGATGTACAGAATGGTCCAAAAGTCTCGAGTGCTTTAACAAAGCTTTAAGGGTGATCTTTAATAGATTTCTTGGGAGCACCTTTATCTTAGAAAAATGTCCCAAAGCTTTAAGAGTGAGTTTTAATAAATTCAAACCGCAAGCAGACTTTTAGAGGTACCCTACTCTGTATCCTAGAACAATTTCCTAAGCTTTAAGAGTGGGCTTTAATGGATTTAAAATACAGGAAAACTCAGGGGCGTCCTGTATCTTAGAAAAATTTCCTAAGCTTTAATAGATTTAAACTGCACTCAGACTGAGAGTACCCTATATCTTGGAACGTTTACCTTCCATGATGACTAATTTTTTAAAATTTGGTCACTAGTGGAGTTTAAACCTATATTCTGGAAAATTCACATGTTAAAACAACTCTTTCTTGGGTGACACCACTGTGTCATTATAGTACAGTGTCTAGTAAATTAAAAAAAATATTTTTGGAGGGGGAATGTAACTCGATATAATTGATTTTTTTTTGTAATCTTGTGTATTTTATTCTTTTAAAAGCATTTTCTGTAGGGCTAGTTACAAAAAGATTAAGAAATCTTTCCACCTAAGTAAGTGACTAATAAACATTGGTTGTATTTATATGGCCTCAGGCTGGCCTTAATCCTAGCTGGCCTAGCTTACCTTCTTTTTCAGCAGGTTTTCTTGCCTTCTTTTACATACTAGAAGGGAGAAGGGGAAAGCATTTATTGAGGGTCTGCTATGCATTAGGTATTATATTAAAAGATGAAAATATCTTTCCTTCTTGGAGAGGAAGGCAGTAATAATGGGGGCGGGGGTGGGGTGGGGTGGGGTGGTAGTAGGAGTCAAGTTTGAAGCCTGTTCTCCATTCTTTTTACTTTGATGGAGACAGCTAGTGTCTGTGGGCAAAGATCATGCCTAGTAATTATGTAGCTAGAACCATAATCCCAAACTCCTCTCAGCCTGTTTTATTTATTCTGATGATTGTATGAATGAATTAATAAAAAGGCATTTATTAAGTATTTAAGGGCAAAGCTTATGCTAAGCACTGGGGATTTAATATAGAAAAATAATCACTGGGTAGTTTGGTGGCTCAGTGGAGAGCCAGACTTGGAGACCAGAGTTTCCAGGTTCAACTGTGGCCTTACCCTTCCTACCTCTGTGACTTTGGGCAAGTCACTTCATAGACTTTAAGAATCATCTGCTTTGGAACCTATACACTACTGTATGGATTCTATGATGGAAGATAAGAAGGGGAAAGTAACCAGTCCTTATTCCTAAGGAGCTCATATTCTAATGGGGGAGACTACACAGACAGATTTTTAGCTACTCCTTAGAAGGAAAGGTCATATGGTCTCCTTAAGGTGTAGCAGCAAAATATATAGTAATACAACTTATTACTTTAATGTAATTTCCTCTGATAAAATGACATCAGTTTGACAGTGGGCCTTAAGCTGTATAGCTTCCTTGTTCTATCATTTGACTTTAGCCCTCATTCTGTGGATGGAAACATTTGGGATCAAAGACTAGCAATTGCAAAGGACTCTAGAGATTTTCTAGGTCAACCTAACCTGTTCTTTTTAATGGTTACAGAGGCCTAGGGAGGCTAAGGGATTATTTGCCCAAAGTCATCACTGCTAGTTAGTGGCATGGGCTAAAAAATTGAATTCTGAGATTCAGAATGAATCTTTGTGCTTATTTTAGCTCAATCTCAGTAGCCTAAGAGAGGAGATACCTATTTGATTATTCTTAGGGGCATCATTTAGAGATTACAGAAAGTGGAGTGCTTGCTTATGGTCATTGTTCCTCAGATTCTTCCAGATTTCACTTACACTGTCTCTCTCCACTTTGTTAGATCTCAGAGCTCTTGTAATTGAGACAGTTCTTCCTTCTCTTGAGAAGTGTTTGTAGAGCACCTTTATTTTGGCTACTTGGCTCTGTGGATAAGATTGCCAGACTTAGAGCCAGGAAGACTGATCTTTCTGATTTCAAATCTGGCCTCAGACAATTCCTAGCTGTGTGATGCTGAGCAAATCATTTAACCCTTTTTGCCTTAGTTTTTCCTCTTCTGTAAAATGAACTGGTGAAGAAATGACAAACCACTCCAATATCTCTGCCAAGAAATCCTTAAATGGGGTCACAAAGAGTCAGACACAACTGAAAAACAATTGAACAATAAACAACATCTGTATTTTAAAACAAAATCTTTTATTTTTTGATATTTTTATATCACCCTCATTGCTGAATATATCCTTCCTTTCCTCCCCTCTCATGTTAGTCATGCCTTTTAAAAAATATTTAAAAATAGGAAACAAAAACAGCTCCACAAGATCAATTAATTCACCAATCCTTTCTGTGTGCAATATTCCATACCATAGAGCCCTACTAAGGTATTCTAATGCATAATAGTAAATTCATGAATAAACCATTGTTTATTGAGTCCTTACCTCACCCTAATGCCTCATTTATCTGGGCATTGTTATCATCTAGTCATCTAGGAAGGATCTGTTTCTACAGAAATGAATTTAATAGATAACAGGCTTTTACCCCATGAAGTGTCAAAAAATGTAAAATTTTGGTCATTATGGAAAGAAAGCTTTCTAAAATGCATATTGTGCTTTCCTGTCTTCTTAAACTGAGCACATTGTAATGTCCTTGCTTAGTGATTCAGGGTCATGATTATGAATATCATTTTACTATAGTAGATTAAAATGCAGCAATGCTATCACAAACTATTTGACTCATTAGGCTAATTTGCCCCAGACTGTGATTTTAGTTCTCTTGTCTACTTTTATTGTTTATGGCTCCTCTCAGGCTGTCTGCTGTCACTTCTAATCTCTTGTGAGCTGAGAAACTAGATAACCAAGCTTGTTAGACTTGTATGTAATTATAGTAAATAGGTGTTGAGTGAGGGCCCAAGGGCATTTTCAGTGGAATAAAGTATGTGGGTTCTAGATAATTGGCTTCTTGGTGACTATTTTGACTTTTTACAGACCCTTTATCTTGGGTTGTGTTTAATGAAATCACAGAATTTATTTTTAATTATTATACTTTAATACTCATTTAAGATTTTGAGTTCCAAATTCTCTTTCTCCCTTTACCCTCTACCCTATCTATTGAGAAGGCAAGCAATATATTGATTATACATGTGAAGTTATAGAAAATATAACATCAGAATTTTGGGTCATAAAAGAACCTTTGAGATCATCTAGGTCAGGTCCCACATTGTACAAAAGAGAAACATGAAGCCTAGAGAAGGGAATGGGCATTCCCAAGGTCATATTGATAAGTTGCAGCATATTGGAACTGGAACCCAGGTCTTCAGCATGGTGCCAATGTAAAGAACACTGTTAGAAGACTTTGTTCTTGGCTGGCCTTTTCTCTTGCTTTAACTGCTAACTGGGCCTCAATTTTCTCATCTATAAAATGAGAGAGTTGGATTAGATGTGCTCTTTGGACTCTCCCAGCTCTAAATTTATGACTCTGTAATTCTAAATCCTTTCCTGTGGTTCTTTCTACTCTATCGTATCCCTTATATCAGAGGTTGAAGTGGCCAGGAATCTGGTCTGTGGGTAAATGTACAGTTATCATCTTTGTTCAGGACTATATGAGGAACTCTAAGAAATACTAAGGAATATTTTTATAAATACATTTTATTAACATGTCTTTGTTTTTACATCATTTATGTTTCCTATGTTTTGTATGCTTCCTCCTCTATCTTTTTCTACTGAACAAGTCTTTATAATAAAAAATAAAATTAACCAGGAAAAAAAGCCCTATAAAACTAATCAGCATATTCTGAAATCATATGCAGTGTTCCATACCTATGGGCCTGTGAACTTTTAAAAACCAATCTTTTTGTAATTTCAGCATAAGTAGTTTCCTTTGTAATTCTTGTGTTTTATTTTATTTATTTAAAAACATTACTCTGAGAAGATGTCCATAGACTTCACTTGCCAAAGGGGCCATGACACAAAAGGTTAAGAACTTCTGCCATAGGGACAGCTAGGTCATAGGCTCAGTGGATAGAGACCCAGGCCTAAAGACTTTGGGAGGTTCTGTGTTCGAATGTGGCCTCAGACACTTCCTAGCTGTGTGATCCTAGACAAGTCACTTAACCCTAATTGCCTAGCCCTTACCAGTCTTTTGCCTTAGAATCAATACTGAGAATCAATTCTAAGACAGAAGGTAAAGGTTTTTTAAAAAACAAACTGCCATAGCATGTGATCAATAAATGCTAATTGTATTTATTTCAAACTTGATTTCCCTGAAATTATCTGTAAGCTGCTGTAATATTGTTGTCGTCTTCAGATGTTAAGAGAGTACAAAAAGATAGTTCTTCAGGTTGGCCAGACTGCTTACTTTCTTCCTCAGTAGACTTTCTTGCTTTTTGTGCAACTTTAGAGGGATGATATATCTTCTCATATCTCTTCATTAGAGCCACATTTGGTTTTATAATTATCATGTCACAGCATTGTTTTTCAATTGCTTTATTATTGACAAATGAAATATTATAAATGTTTCTTGTCCTCCAAGAGATTAGAGTACATCCGAGGAGAAGAGTGAAGTAGGTTGATGATAATTATCCAGTAATCTAATGTGTTGACTTTTCTAACAGATGCTTTCTTCACATGTCGGAAAAATGCTCTCCTGGCAAAGAGCTCGTCCCCCCAGGTGGAGGGCGGCTTTGCCATGGCCCCTCGGGGTCTAGACCAGGAGGAACGGGAAGGCCTGCTGCATCAGTGGCGAGAGGAAGGGGCCAGCAGACTGCCCCCGTCTGTCAGTGAGGGGCCTCCACTAGAGAAGGGGCTGGCCTCAGGCAGCTTGGCTCTCTTGATGGCAAGCCCTGAAGAGCAGCGTGATGCTGCTTCAGAGGACAAGTGGTCCAACGTTCAGCTGAGTGACTTGCGGGCTACGGAGACCCTGGAGGAGCCCTTCTCCGATATGTCTGGGATCCCAGGAGAGGAGCAGCTGGAAGGCGTGGATGGCACAGTGTGGACTGCTGTCCCGATGCAGGCAGGACCCCAGTTTGCAGATTGCGCTGTCCTGCCTGTGGGTACGCTTGCCACAGAGCGATGGGAAGAGGACCCTGCAGTAGTGGCTTGGAGCATAGCCCCAGAGTCAGGGCCAGAGGAGGAGGCACCAGTTTGGCCCTTTGAGGGTCTCGGTCAATTGCAGCCTCCTCCAGTTGAAATACCTTATCATGGTGAGTAATGGCTGAACTGAGGGAGAGGCGGGGAAGTCAAAGGCTGGGAGGCAGTCTTGTTATGAGACAAAGCATGAGCTAGAGAGTTTTTAGGCTGGCAAGGAACTCTGCCTCTGACATATGTTGGTTATAGAATCATAGAATGTTAGAACTGGAAAGAAATGCTAGGCCTATGATGGTGAACCTATGACATGTGTGCCAAAGACGGCATTCAGAGACCTCTCTGTGGGTAGGCACAACATTGCCTACCAGAGTTACTAGAAAGGCAGAGGGACTCGGGCAGAGCTGCTCCCCTCCCCTTCTACACAGTACCTCCCCGCCCCCCTGCCCAGCAACCCAGTGGAAGCACTTCCTCTCTCTCCTGAGTGGAGTACCTGGGCCATTCCCTTCCTTTCTCCCTCTCCTTCTGAGGTGAGGGGTGGGCACTCAGTCTCTGTGGGGGGAAGAGAATGGCACCCACTGGGGAGAGCACAGCACATGGTGTCTGAAAGGTTCACCATCACTGCTCTAGGCTTAGCTTGCCCAACCTGAGAAGGTGACTTTCCTGAGGTCTTGCAGTAGTTCATTAAAGAGCTTAGAGTTGAACCTAAGTCTCCTCACTTCAGTGCTTTTTCCATTAGAACTTGTTGCTCAGGAAAATTGTGGAGGATAAATGAGTCATGGATTTCAATCCTTCTTTTTTCTTCAGTGCTGAGCTGCTAATTTTATATAAAAGGGAAAAAGCCAAGCCTGGGCTGAGGTCACAACAGAAAGACCTTTAACATCAGCTTGACTTGACCTCATCAGTGTGTGCATATGTGTAATCAGTAATAAATCAGTGACCATACATTAAGCACCTCCTTTCTGGACGGTACTGTGCCTATGAAAACAGATATTCACAAGCAGTGCCCTCATAAAGATACCTTACATTGATCACAGGTGCTCATTCAATTCAACCAACATTTATTAGATTCTTAGTGTGTAAAAGGCATAGTGATGGTGGGCAGTGGAGATACAAAATGATGACAAACCCTACTCTGAAGGAACTTAGGAGGAAATTTCTGTGCAAGAATTTTAAAGTACCAGATGGAGGGTCAGGACCACAGGAAAAAGTAATTTAAAAAGAGCATCTATAACTGGATGGGCTTGGGAATAGGGATCACTGGGGAGGCAAGGTAGGAAGCCATGAGGGAAGGAGGAGTGAGCCTCTCCTTCCTCAATGCCAGATGACACACAGTTGCCTTGGCTCTGTCTTCTGTTTATAGAAATCTTGTGGCGAGAATGGGAGGATCTCTCTATCCAACCAGATTCTCAGGGCCTGGACTCAGGGGAGGCTCCTCAGTTCCAGTTTACTGTCATGTCATATAATATCCTGGCCCAGGACCTGGTACAACAGAGCTCGGAGCTCTACCTGCACTGCCATCCAGACATTCTGAATTGGAACTATCGATTCTCCAACCTTGTGCAGGAATTCCAGCACTGGGACCCTGATGTGAGTTGAGAATTGTGCCCCTTTGCACTGGCTTCCTCACATTGGGGCTTTTCCATCACCTTAATATGGTTGCATTTATTCCATCCCTACAAGGCAATGTGGGATCACATCGAAGGGCAAATCCCCCCCACCCCACCAAGTTAGGCAGAATCCTAAGAGAAAGCTCTTGAGAATTCCAGAGCCTGCAAAGTCTTTGTATGGCCAGGAATGAGGATGGAGTTTGGGGCTATTAAGGGAATAGGAAAATCCAGCTTTGGGTGTTGGGTGACTTTCATTTTAGGTTGGGGTTCGCTGTTAGGGATTGAGGGGAAATGGTCAGTGATTGTGGGAATTTTGTTGCTTTCCAGTGCACCCCCCTAACTCCCCTGGCATCTTCCACATTGGTCTCAGTGTCACATCCTAGAGTGGAGGTGTCCCCAGCACTGCCTGCCAGCAGGAGGTGGGGGCCCCTTCTTTTCTGCACGTACCTGTGTCCTCTGAGTGATTGATCTCTTCGTCGATTTCCCAGATTCTTTGTCTCCAGGAGGTTCAGGAAGACCACTACTGGGAACAATTAGAGCCAACTCTGCGGATGATGGGTAATGTAATCTTGTGGGGGCTATTGGCCCAAGGGCTTTTGGATGGAGATGTCTCTGAAGTTCTGCTGCCCTCTTCCCTCTTTCTGGAGGGACTTCCTTCAATTCCTTTCTGGACCTTAGTACTTCCTAGATTCCTTAGCTCTCTTCAAAATGAGTGAACTCTCTCCTCCTGTGGGTAAGCTTTTCATTTCCACAGAAGGAGGACTTCCCATTATCTACCCATTCTTACATCTTTCTGCCCTCCTACCCTTTCCTCATCATTCTGTTCACCTGAATATAGTTATAGAGAAAATCTTTCAGGACTAAGGAATTGACAAAGGCTACAAACCCCAGAGGTGAGTAGTGGGAGCACTGTGATGTTTTAGTAGATTAATTATTAGTCAGAGGACCCAGGCCTTTGATGTCTGTGATCCATCTCACTGGCTCTGGTTTCCCTCACAGGCTTTACTTGTTTCTACAAGAGGAGGACTGGGTGTAAGACGGATGGCTGTGCTGTCTGCTACAAGCATACCCGGTTCCGACTGCTCTGTGCCAGTCCTGTAGAGTACTTCCGGCCTGGCCTGGAGCTCCTTAATCGGGATAATGTGGGATTGGTTTTGCTGCTACAGCCGCTGGTCCCAGAGAGCTTGGGGCAGATAACTGTGGGTCCTCTGTGTGTGGCCAACACACATGTGCTGTACAACCCCCGCAGGGGTGATGTCAAGCTGGCTCAGGTGGCCATCCTCCTGGCTGAAGTGGATAAGGTGGCAAGGTTGGCAGATGGCAGTTACTGCCCCATCATCTTGTGCGGGGACTTGAACTCAGTCCCTGACTCACCTCTCTACAACTTCATCAGGAGTGGACAGCTCCAGTACCAGGGCATGCCAGCTTGGAAGGTAAAGTGGTTCTTCCCCTATGGGGCCAGGGATGGAAAAGAGGGGTGCATGCTATAGGGTGGAGAATAAATAGCAGGGAGGAGAGGCAGGTTAAGAGGGGATTCCATTACTGCCTTCAAAGTGTGAAAGGTTTTTGTATGGAGGTTGCTTGAGTTTTGCTTCTGAAGGGCAGAGTATGAGGAAACTGGCTTTAGTTAAAATGGAGGCAATTTCCTTTGTGCTCAAGGAAGAACTCGACCACCAGGGAATGAAATAATAGACTGAGATGACTGAGGTAGCCCTAAAGATTGAATATGAGAAAATACTGTGTTGGCCAGGCTGCATCTAGAACATCATACTACATTCTGAGCATTGCGTTTTAAGAGAGATTTATTCAGTTAACAATCATTTGTCAAGCACCTTCTTTCTGCCAGTCACCAGGCTAGGCCCTGGAAATTCATAGACAAAATGAAACAGTTCCTGCCCCCAAGGAGCTTACATTCTGTCAGGGAAACAATTTGTACGCACATAGGTATTTGTGAACTATAGAGACAAAGTAAGTATATGGTAATTTTGATGGTACAAGCTCTAGAGAATTAATAGGTAGATGAGAATTTGGAAATCATGTCTTGCGAGGAATGTCAAGGAACCTGGAGGAGTCTAGAAAAGAGAAGACTATAGTGAGGAAGCATTATGGCTATCTTCATTTATCTCAAGGGGGGGAGGGTGGTGTGTCATGTGGAATTCTAGGGGTTGACTTGTTCCATATTAGTTCAGAGACTAGAACTAAGACCAATATATGGAAGTTACAGAAAGGCAAACTGATTCAAAATGACAATTATTTGGGCTCCACCATGGAATTAGATAGTGAGATATTCATCCCAGAGATATGTATCTCTGGATGGCTGTAAATGTCAAAGAGGGATTCCTACATTGGTTGGGAGGTTGGATTAGCTGGTCTCGAAGGTCCATTCCAATTCTAAAGTTCTTGTATTTGAGAATAGATGATTACCTACTTTTGGGTGATTTAAGTAGTCATCAGCTAGAAGGTCGGAGGATGGGGGCAGGACTAGATAATTCTTGAATTTCTTTTTGATTCTTAGCCTTTAATTTGGATTTAACTCTCAGCATTGTAATTATGACTATTTCAGAAAAATTACTTTTTCATAATCACAGAGGCAAAGCCCTGGAAAGGGTCCTAAGAAATTATCTAGTCTAGCCCTCTTTATTCAAGCAAGACCAATCTTAAATAGGCCTCAGGTATTACTTTCAGAGAAAAATAGCTCCTAGCTTCCCTTGGGAGCTTTACCCCCATCAGGGTCAAAACACTTCGTTGTCAGGAAATACTTCCTGGATATATAGAATTGTCACCACTAGAAAGGGACCTTAGAAATCCTCTGATCCAATGGTTCTTAATCTGGAGCCTGTGAACTTGTTTTTAAAAGATGCTTTGGTAATTGAATTTCTACATAATTGGTTTCCTTTTATCCTGTATATTTTACTTTTTGCATTTAAAAACATGATTCTGAGAAATGGTCCACAGTTTTTTTTTACCAGATTGCCAGAGGGAATCCATGACTTGAAAGAATGTTAAGCACTCCTGCTTACAGATTAGCAGACTGAGGCCTAGATAGGTGGGGTGGTTTATTGATGGTTTTACAGCCAGATTGGGATGAAGAACCCTGGACTTTTATTTTAGGGCACTTTCTGCAGTATCAGACTGTCTCTATGGTATGACCTAAATCCTTGAAGAAACTGTCTTGTTCTGCCCTCAGTGAGGATAGAAAGTAGCTAGTCACTCTTTGAAAAGGGCCCTTGCCTTGCTTAGCCTGCTTTGTGCTTTCATTCCATTCATCCAGGCTCTTTGCCTTGTCTGACCCCTGCAGAAAGTGAACCAGAAGAAATGCCATCGAGGCTATGGCTGAGTGGTACATGACCAGGGGGAGTGTGAATTGACCTCTTGGGGGCTGCTGGCTCATTGGAATCCTAGGCAGGACTTTGTCTTTCTTTTCTTTGTCTCTTCTGATTTAACATAATGAGTGTCATTGGCAGAGCAGAGTGGGAGGAAGAAGAGAATTCAATGAGCATTCATAGAGCTCACTGAGATTTTACTGTCATAAGGTTACTTACATTTTTATTAAGCAATAGCATTGAGCTGGCTGATGAACTTCTTGCTGGGAATCAATCTTAAGCTAAGTCAATGAGGACAGAGGAATCAAAGGACAGAGTTGTGTTGTTACATTCATTGAAAATATGAGGCTGATTAAAGTAAGGAATTGCTTCCCATGTAGCATCCTGTTTAACCCATTTCCATTAACTAAAAGGTGTTTTGATAACCATTTGCTAGACCAGGTAATCAGTAGAGTCTTTTCTTCCTTCTAAGATCAGTCAGTGGCACAGCTTCCTGGGCCTTTCAGTTGATCACAATTCCTGGAATGAAAAATCAATGGGAGGGGGCAGCTTGGTGACTCAGTGGATTGAAAACCAGGCCTGGAGACAGGAGCTCCTGGGTCCATGTTTGACTTCAGATACTTTCTAGCTGTGTGATTGTGGGCAAGTCACTTAACCTCCATTGCTTTGTCTTTACCACTCTTCTGCCTTAGAACCAACATACAGTATTGATTCTAAGATAGAAGCTAATGGTTTAAAAAAAAATGGGAATAAGTATAGGATGGAATAAAATACAGGGCTTCAGTTGCAAGAAGGTATAGCATCACCACATATTCCTTGTTTCATGGCCTAGGTCAGTGATGGTGAACCTTTTAGAGACAGTGCCAGGCCCTGCACCCACCCCCTAGACCAAGTGCTATGTTGGCCCCCCACCAGAGACTGAATGCCATGCCCACCCCACCCCCCTTGCCCCAGGCAGGGAAGGGAGGAAGCACTCCCATTGGGCTGCTAGGCAGAGGGGTGGGGGAAGTGGAAAAATGTCATCAGGCTCAGGGAGAAGAGGGAGGGGAGCAGCTCCACCCAAGTCCCTCTGCCTTTCTAGTAAGAAACTCTTGACCTATGTGCCCACAAAGAGCCTTCTGTATGCCATCTTTGGCACCCTTGTCATAGATTCACCATCACTGACCTAGGTGATTGTAGGACCCTGATTTGGGAGAAAGCAGGTTGCTGGGTAGAGCCTTACTTTTAAATAATCTTTTTTTGGTGCAACTTAATATAGCCAGACCAAGGCCTTGTTGAGCATTGCAATTCATTGTGAAGTTGGGTGAGAGTTTATCCAGAGGTGAAACTTCCAACTATGTGCCCAAGTTCAGGCTTTGTCTTCCCTTCCTTCCTGTCCCAGGGATAATGCAGATGTTTCCAGGGGAAAGATGGTATGTTTCATGAGCTCAATTAGAGATGTATTTTGCAACTTCACAGGGAGGCTTATACAATAACCATAGCCTGTACGGGTTTGTGTGCATTCACCAGCTCTCATGTCAGCCTTTTCCTTTTCCGTCTGCTTCTTTACCTCTGGCCTGCTGTTTCTCTCCCTGCAGGTATCTGGGCAAGAAGACTTCTCCCATCAGCTTTACCAGAGGAAGCTGCTGACCCCACTGTGGCCTAGCTCCTTGGGCATCACTGACAGCTGTCAGTACATTACTCCCTGTCACCCCAAGAGATCAGGTGAGCCATTATCCTGTTCTGCTAGATTTGTAGTTTGTAGCTTTTTTTTTTTTTTAATAGCACAGGAGAAAGCTATGTCTCTTCAGGAAAACAGGGAGAATATTATGCCTTGGGAATCTCCCAGCATATTCTTTGATTTCTTGTACTCCACATTCTCAGTGCTTCCAAATTGCCAGATCTAAAACATGTGTCTCAGAAGAGCCTTTTGTCCTCTGAGTCAAGCCTCTCATGGTCCCCTGTGTCACTGAACTGGAGGCTCCTCCAGGGCTTTGGGGTCCCATCATTTGGATTCTTTTGCTTCTTCCTCTCACTAATGCCTGTCCTCTATCTATAGAGAGACGCAAGTATGGCCGGGATTTCTTGCTGCGTTTCCGTTTCTGTGACATTGCCTGCCAGCGGCCAGTGGGGCTGGTCCTGATTGAAGGAGTGACAGATGCTAGACCAGGTAACAGCCTTTCCCTCCTTCCAGGATCTTTCAGTGGTGCAGCCTCTTGGTCCGTCCTTCCAGTTGGTCATAATTCTTGGAAACAAAAATCTATGAGAATAAAATATAGGGTGGTTACCAAATCTTTGTGTAACTTTTAACTTTAATAATTTTAGGTATAAACATGATAAAAGAACACTGTGAACATCAAATATAAAAGGTGAATTTAAAAAATAATTTATTTCCTCAATTATACGAAAAATAATTTTTTAACCTTTTTTTTCCTTAAAATTTGAGCCAAATTCTTACCCTCCTTCCCTCCTTTCTTCCCTGAGACAGAGAACAATTTGATGTTGATTTTACATATGTAATATAGTGTAAAACATCTTTCCTTATTAGTAATTTTGTGAAAAAACTAACAAATAAAAGTGAAGAAATAAAGTGAAATTTTGGGTTTTTTTTTTGGTCTGTACAGACTCCATCAGTTCTTTCTCATGGCATTTTTTATCATGAGTCTTTGAAGATTTTCTTGGATCACTATTGCTAGGAATAGTGAAGTCATTCATAGATGTTCATCATATAATATTGCTGTTGCTGTGTATAATTTTCTGGTTCTGCTCACCTTCACTTTGCATCAGTTCATGTAGGTCTTTCCAGGTTTTTCTGAAATCATCCTCATCATTTGTTATGGTACAGCAGTATTACATAAAAAGTGAATTCTTAAAGGTTATGTTGAGAATTTTTATTTCTCTTCACAATGCAATTCCAAGACAGAAGGTAAGGGCTTAAAAAATATATGTCTTTAAAATTGTAAGATATCAATTTTTCTTTTCTGTTCACAACATACTTCTGTCATGTGTGCATCAAAAATTATTAAAGTTGAAAGTTACTCAAAGACCTTATAACTTCACTTTGGAGTGGGGACTTAGTAGTACTATCTGGGTATGGAAAATAGGGCATAATGGAAGGAAACTGGAGAGGGAAACAACATTTGGCTATGTGACCTTGGACAAATCACTTAACTTCTCTTGGTCCTGGTTTCAACTGAATAATAGATGTAACAGTGGTTTATTCTACTTACCTTATTGAATTATGATGGATCAATGGATAGATCATTGGACCTAGAGTCAAGAAGACTTGAGTGCAAATTTAGCCTTAGCTCTGTGACGCTGGGCAAGTCACTTAACTGCCTCAGTTTCCCCACATATAAAATGAGCTGGATAAGAAAAGAGTAAATGACTCTAGGATCTTTGACAAGAAAACCTCCAAATGGGGTCATAAAGAGTTGGACGTAACTGAAATTTATAAACAACAACATTGAGTTATTCTGAGGAAAGGAGTGAATGGAGAGGCAGAGATGATACTTAGTGTATAGAGGTGCTACATTGGAGTCAGGAGAGCCCAGATTCATGTCTTATCTCTGATCCATATTAGCCGAGTGACCACTGGCAAGTCACTTATCAGGCAACTTTCCTAAGTTTCAAAAGAGTTGCTTATTTTTGTCAGAGGAAGGACTGTCTAGGCTTTATAAATATGAAAAATAATAAAGGCTGCTATAAATATAAAAATTAGTATTTTAATTAAAGCCATGCTGATAAAGTTATTAGACCATGTGCTTGTAAGAATTCAAAATCTTGCCACCTAGCCATAATCGTCTCCTGTCTCCTCCCGAGTCTGCTGGCCAAGAGGCCACTCCCCCCTATAACCCAGGAGATTTAAACTCTTCTCTGCGTGGAGACGTAGGCGTCCCCACGCCCAAAGAACAGGAAACGGAAACCCGTTGGACCACGGGAAATGTAGTTTGACAATTTCCACGTGTCCATAGAAAATATATAAAAAGGTTAGTCCTTTTTCTTCGCTGGACCTGTAAAAATAGACAACTTCTAAAATTTTCAAGAATTTGGGGATAAAAGAAATAGATGAACAAATGGTTGAAATTAGCCGCATTGACAAAAAACCAATTTGGGGGCAGTCCCCTATTGGTATAACAGTGTACAATTAGAACAAATTATACAACTCAATTTCAACTCCCCATAGTTCAATCAACTGCACCCCAAAGTTCAAAATTTGGTCTTCATGGTACAGTGAAGGCTTTTCAGACATCTTCATGGTGTCTTCACCAAACAGGTTCATCGTCTGGATTCTGGGGAGATGGCAAGATCCTTATCCTGAAATTATTCTCAAAAGAATTTAAACTTTACAGCTTGGAATCCCCTAATGTAATTAAAGGTGAAATATTACATGTGACAGTGAACACCTTATTTCAGGTGTTCTCTAAGGGCAAGCTGACATTCTTAATGAACGATAAAAGCTTTTATAAGGCAGCATGGTCTCTGAGACAGGAAGGACTGACATCCTGCCTCCAACGCATAGTGGCTTTGTGACTGATCAAGTCACTTAATCCTTCAGTGCCCCCAGCAGTGCTTTCAGCTTATACATTGCAGAATTGTTGCCAGCATATACTGGTGGAGGAAAGTTCCTAACTGAGACTTTCCTATGCCAGGGAATCTATAGAGCTGAACTAAAAAAAACAATCATGGTGATGAGGAGGGGAAGACAGCCCGTGCTTGTGAAAGCTCCTTCACTACCCCTCCTGACTTTTTCTATTCCTTTCCCGAGGCTCCCCAGGGCCATATTTTTCTTCCTCTTTCAACTCTGAGAAAACTTGTTAGATTTTCTGAGGAATTTGAGGATAGGGCTGGACACCTGCCCTAAGGATTCTCAGTCCTGTGTCTTGTCTCCTTTACAGAGCGTCCTGTTGGCTGGTCCCAGTCTGTCCCTGAAGCGGACCCACCCAATCCGGAACCCTTCTTCCCCAGGTAGCCTTTTCTGGCCCCAGCCTTCTGTGCCTGCCCCACGAGTGAGACTTGCCCTTCCCCAAAGTGCTGCTTATTGCCAGCCCTGGTAGGGAGGCTACTCTCCCATCCATTTCTCCTACAACCTTGCCATTATTTGTTCCTGGGCTGCTTGTAAACTTGTATTGGTCAGAAGTCACTCCCATCCGCATGTAAGTCTATGTCAGACAGGCCAACAGAAGTTTTAAACCTTAAGGGCTGGGCCAAGGTCCAAGTCCTATTTGCAACAGGGGCAGGTGGAGCTGCCTTTACCTCTTGGCTTAGTGATTGCTGACTTTCCAGCCTCATGTTTTCCCACGTGGGAATTTACCATGCATATGGCTAAGTGGAATCCCCTGAGACCTTCCTAAAGAAAAAGTTAGTAGGAGTGGGTGGGATTGGCCAGCTGGGATATCTCAGCCTGTTTTCTTCTTGCTCTCCCCATCCCCCAGGGCTTCAGGTACTATCCAGCACAGCCTCAACCTGACCTCAGTTTATAGCCACTTCCTACCCCAGCAAGGCCGCCCAGAGGTCACCACAATGCCCCTGGGCCTTGGAGCAACAGTGGATTACATTTTCTTCTCTGCTGAACCCTGCGAAAATGGACACAGAGCAAGTGAGTTGTGGGTGCCCTGAGGTCTTGACTGTGGCAGCTGGGGGTCAGCTACTTGTCATAGTAGTCTGGGCTACAGAATGCTAGGAGCACATGGAACCAAGCAGGAGAGGCTTTTATTGAGAGAGGCTTTCACATTCTCCTTCTAGGATAATACTGGGAAAACAAATACAGATGGGATTTTGAATCAGAAGGCCAGGATTTGAGCCCTTGACCCTCTGATACTCTGAAGCAGGGCGACTTTTGGCAAGTTACTGACCACTGAGAACCTTAGTATTCCCATTTCAAATGGGAATAATTATAATGCTTAAATTACCCATCTCACTGGATAGGTGAACCTTCAAATAATATAAAAATAGGAAAGCATTATTATCATCATTATGATGTTTCTTTCGAGTTTTATAATTTTGAAGGTGCTCTTAAGGGCACATCATCTCACTTGATCCTCATGATATAAATGAAGGAGTCAGACTAGATGACCTCAAAGCTCTAAATCTGTGGGGACAGGCAGAATAGCCGCTGTGAGGAGCCTCAAAGTGGAGAAGCTAAGTAATTTTGCTGTAGAATAGGTCTCTTTGCTTTATCTGACACCCTTCTCCTCTCCCACCTTGAGTAGGTTCAGATGAGAAAGCATACTTAAGTTTTTTGAGCCAGATATGGGAAAAGAGGAGATGGGTGGGGTATGTAATCTGTGAAAGACAGTCTACTCCCTTTAAGTTTAATATGTTCCCAGAAAAGATGCAAGGCTCTGTCACCATTTGTATGACCATGAACAGGAAGTACTTCCTTGAACCCTATTAGGCCTGCACTGGCTTTAGGGGCTAGCAGATTTATGTCTTTTTCTTTTTTAACCCTTGCCTTCTCTTCTGTTTTAGAATTGATACTAGTATTGACTCCAAGGCAGGAGAGCAGTGAGGGGCTAGGCAATTGGGGCTAAGTGATTTGCCCAGGGTCACATAGCTGGGCATTATCTCTTACCAGATTTGAGCCCAGGTAGGACCTCCCGCCTCCAGGCCAGGCTCTCTCTCCACAGAGCCACCTAGCTGCTCCTAGATTTGTATTGTCACGTGCCGAGGTGCCTTACTCTTCCTCCCTTTCATAACCTAGGTCGAAGGCTATACCGGGACGGAGCCCTCAAGCTGCTTGGCCGTCTCTCCCTCCTCTCTGAAGATGTCCTTTGGGCTGCCAATGGCTTACCCAACCCCTTCTGTTCTTCAGACCACCTCTGCCTGTTGGCCAGCTTTGGGATGGAGGTCACCGCCCCATGATGGGGCTCTTAGGGGATGGGGGGCTTCTCCTCCAGAAGAGCTCATTGGATCAGAGACTGTGGAAATCCCAAGCTTCTGGAAACTTACACCCAAGGAATTTCCCTCCCTCGCCCCTCCTTTCACCCTCCCCTTCTCCTTCTTGGTTGGATTTCCTCTCTCCCTTTCCCCCACCCATTATGCCCCTGCTCCCGCCCCAACCTCTTCCTAATCCTGTGCCTCACACGCAGTGGCCCTGGGAGAGGCAGGAGGGGGGCTCCCCTTCCTCCCATGTATCCAGCGCCTCCCCCTTGATTTTTAATTACCAGGGTTGCGGGAGTTTTTGATCTCATTGGTTATTTGCTTTCAGGCTGCAGCTTGTTGAAGCCCCATAAGCAGCCACTGCTGCCTGCAATCTCCCCTCCTGTCAAGCAGATTGCCCACCAGCCCCCCTGCCCCCTGTCCATCTGGTCTAGCCTCTTATACAGCTACTGTATATAATGTATAGTTTTTTTTTCCCTTGGTGTTCTGATAAGCTGCAGGAGCGAGTGCAGCATTGATTGCCCCTCCTAGGGTGGGTAGAGCATGAGCAGGTGAAGTTAGTAGACTTCTAAGTGACCTGCTGGCCGTAGAGCCCCCCTCTCTCCCTGCCCCCTCTTCCGTGCCCCTCTCCCCAGCTACCTTATGTGTAGGTTGCCACAGAATTGGGTTCATCCAGCTTGGCCCTTGTGAACAGAGTGGACTCCTCAGCCTGGATCATCGAGATCAAGAGGGCCTGGTGATCCAAGATCATCTGACTTGCCTCACTCCACAGCCCCCACTCCTGAAGCTGAGACATGCCCCTAGTGTATTTCTCTTGGGTTCACCCCTATGTCCTTGCATAAGAAGTCAACCTTTCCCTGTGTCAGGTTGGGAAAGCTGGAAGCGGGGATGGGGAGGTGTTGCCAGAGGAACTGAGTACCTTGTAGGATGAAGAAATTGGGTCTGAAGGAAATGTTCTGGCCCGATGGTATCTGAAGCTGGCCCAGGGTGGCCGTTTCAATGGGAAACAATATATGAATTGCTACCATCATACGCTTGAGGGCTATCGGCTGAAGCCTAAAATCCTGAGGAAAGAGCTTCTCCTTCCCCGTTATTCCCAAGAAGCTGATTCCTGCTTCTCTCCTGACTCCCCCAGGCCCTACTTCAGAAGCTGCAATGTTGGGAAAGCATTATCTGGGGAGCATCTCTTCTATTCTCAGTGAAATGAGTTGGTTGTAGAACTAAGGGATGGCAGTGAAGCCAGTTGGGTGGGAAGGAATTCTAGAGAACACTAGTCCCCTGGCCAGGCTGCATCAGACATAAAGCCCCTGCATGACTCTCCTGTAGTGGGGGGTGGGGGTTTCCCCAGAACCTTCGTATTCTTGCCCTGCCCTGATTTGTCAACTTCTGTGTGCCTTAATCTCTCACTTTTAGGAATGTGTCCCCAGGGTCTTCCTCCCCGCCAGCCTTCCCCCTCCCTTCCCCTTACCTCAAGGCAGATGCAGAAGACACTTCTCTCCCCTTTGGGTCTGAGTTGCCTTTGTAGTTTTCCAGGCGGCCTCAGATGGGCCCGAAGAGTCACACTGATAAGCCTCCCCATGCCAGGGGCCTATCAGAAGAATTATATTTTATCTTTCTTAAAGGAAAGCCAAAGACCCTGCTTGAACTTTGCTGTTGCTTTTTTTTAAAAGCTTAATAATAAACCCCTTAGCTCTGCTTCCTTTACATAAACAATGGCTTGCCTCAGGTTCAGGGGGCCCGTTTTTTGCCCGATTCCCTCCACCTGCTCTTTGTACCCCCTTCACCGTGTTTGCTTCTCCTGGGCGCTTCTTTACAGGACCTCAGGACATCCCTCGTTTGTCCCACAACTGCCCCTAGTCCTGTTCTCCCCTCAAGAGAAGTGCCATGGTCCCACCCTGGGAAGGTTTACTAGGGAATCTTTTGGTCTCTGACTTGTTTCTGTTTTGAAAAGTGAAGTAGGAAATTTTTCATGCTAATTTATTTTTTTTTCTGAAATAAAGGTTTGTCTTTTTTTTTTCTTATTTCTTATTTCGCTGGGATTCTGGAGAGTATAGCAGAGCCAGTCCAGGTTTGGACCAGATGGGTTCAGAACTTGTATGATTGGGGGTGAGGTTAAGAATAAAATGATTTTAAAAGAGACTAGGGAAGGAAGGAAATAAGCATGTATGTATTAAGCACCTACTGTGCACTGTGAGAAATGTTTTCAAAATCATTTGATCCTCATGACAGCCCTGGGAAGTAGACTGCTTATCCTCATTTTATAGTCGAGGAAACAGGTTAAGTGACTTGCCCAAGGCCAAAAGGCAAATGTCTGATTGGATTTGAACTCAGATTTTCCTGGTTCCAGGCCCATTGCTTTGTCCACTGTCTTAAGTAGCTGCCTGAGGTATAGAGAAAGCATTGAAATGAGGCTGGCAGCTCACTAGAGCTCTGGAGTAGTATAAGCGCAAAGCAAAGGAAAAGCCTAAGATTAGGAAGGCCTTTCTAGAGCAGCCCATCAACAGCCCTATTGCCCTCCTACTCCACAAAACATTCCCCTGGTCAGGGGAATTTAGGAGTATCGAAGACAATGATAAGACAGAGACCGAGTGCCCAAACAGCAACCCTCATGTGACATGTGAGTTTTCCCCTTCCCCAGATGAGGCAGAGGAAGTGTTCCTATTGGGCTGCTGGACAGGGGGCAGGTCATGTGAGAAATGTCCTCAGGTGTAAGTGGAGAGGGGGAGGGAAGCAACCTGGCCCTACATCTGGCTTTCTAGGAGCAAATTCTGTGCTCCGGCCACAGCTCTCCTGTCCACAGATGGCTCTGAGGCCCTCAGGCACATGTGCCATAGGTTCACCACTATAGATCTAAGGTAATTGGTCTCTCTGTGGTGTTTTCTCAGTCATGGCTTTGAGGATGGTAAGGGAGTGCTGGGCTGAGGAGGGAGCCTTTGCTTATGGAGGGGATGGTGGCTACTTGGTTGTAGGGCAATACCTTTCTATTTCTGTACAGCCATCTGGGGAATCGGGGACTCCTCTCTAGCTGCCTATTTCCCTCTTCTCTGCCCCCAGCATAGAGAGGCAGGCTGTGTGGGGGTGTGTTTCCCTGGATGAAGCCTGGCCTAACACATCCCCACTCCGTTGTCTATTTTTTGATAATCTGTTTTGCATTCCTGAGCTAGAGCTGATCTGTGGGCCATCTGTTGCTGGGGCTGATCCCCTCCCTCCCTTCTATGCCTGGTTCCGCTGTAACCTTTTCTTTCCCCTAGCTTAGTTTAATAGAAAAGAATTCAGAGACAGAGGAGTCCGTTTGGATCTTAGCTTTGGCAAATAATTTAACTTCTCTAGGTCTCAGATTTCTCATCTTTAAGAAGAGGGATTGGTTTTATCTCTCAAATGACTTCTAGTTCCAAATACCATGAAACAACACTGATAGTCACCAAACCCAAACTGGAGGCTAGAGTTAGCACACCTCCAGAAACCCCATTACAAGTGGGGAAAAAACCCCAACCAATCCCCATCAGTATCCTGTAGCCTTACTGAATGGATTAAAAAGCATTTACTGTGTGCTAGATTCTGTGATAAATGCTGGGGACACTGATAAAGCCAGGTAATCACTGTAGTCAAGAAGCCTGTACGTTAATTCATGGAGATAACATGAAATTCCATCAGCCACAGGGTGTATAGAAAGACTTCAAAGTTTTAAGGTTTCTACAGTGGAGTGAATGGCAAGAACCCAGGTCCTTAGGACCTATTGGACCACTGCTCCAGAGCTTATTGGCTTGATGTCTGTTTTTGTATTTGCATTCTTAGCATATAGCACTGTGCTTGGCACATAGCGAACATTTAACACCCATCTTTCTTCCTTCCTTCTTCCTTCCTTCCTTCTTTCCTTCCTTTTTTTTCTTCCTTCCTTTTCTTCTCTCTTTCTTCCTTCCTAACTTTCTCCCTCCTTCTTTCCTTCCTCTTTCCTTACTTACTTTCTCCTTCCTCCTTCCTTCCTTTCTTCTTCCTCCTTCCTTCATCTCTCTCTCCTTCCTTTCATCCCTTCCCTCTATCCCTCCTTCCATCAATGTGATTTCAGGCAAGTCATAGCCTTCCTAAGATTCCATGCCTTTGGAGAGAAGTGAGAGACAAATAAGTGACTAGATCATAGATATAACTGCAAAGAACTTTAGAAGTCATCCAGTACAATCCCCTCAGATAAGGTAACAGTCCCAGAGATTATAAATGATTTGTTCCTGGTCAGCCAGACAGTCAGCAACTGAGGTTGGACTTAAATCTCACAGAGGCAGCACTTTCTCCATTATACCATGTTATCCTAGTTTTGGAAATATTTTGAGACTTTGGGAAGAAAAACAGTCTTTAAAATCTCAGGAAACAGGGATGCTAGGTGGTTCAGAGGTTAGAGAGTCAGGACTGGAGATGGGAGGTCCTGGGTTTAAATCTGATCACATACTTCCTTGCTGTCCAACCCTGGGCAATTCATTTAACCCCCATTGTCTTCACCCTAACCACTCTTCTGCTTTGGAACTGATGCTCAGTATTGATAATAAGAAAGAAGATAAGGTGTGTATTTTTTCTTAATCCCAGAAAACATCATTTTAAAGAATACTACTTTGGGAACAGTTCCTAAGTTCATGGTGATAAAGGCCATGTGGGCAGGCAACCTTTACAACTTCTAAAATTGTGATGATGCCAAGGCTGTCCACATCAGAAAACTCCTAATCATTGGGACATTGAAGATTTGAACAAAGTAGCCTGAGGTGTGACTTACTCCTAAATGTCAAAATGCCTAGAAACATTTTGTCATTTGTATTCTTCCCCAGAAGCCAACTCTATATTTTTTCTTCATAGCTTTTAATCCATTTACTGGAAAATTTTGTGTTTGATTGTGACAAAATTCCCCATCACCTTAATACTACATCTTCTCTTCTACTTTGCCGCCCATGTCCCCTTGCTCCCAAATGACTTTTCCCTCCCCAAAAGGCAACTTCTTGGACTGAGTACCTGATCATCAGCATTGCACTAGTGGGTGCCTACTTCTTGTCAGCCATAGTGCCACTTGTGGGGATCAGTTGCCAGAGGTGATGGTAGTTGTGAACTGAAAGCAGGGTTTATAGTAGAGCATCTTCATAGCAGAGCATTGGGAACCTCCAATTCTCCCATTACAAATGTTCTATTAGACAGAAGAATTTCCTCGACTAACCTTGTTTTCTTCCCATCTCCAGGATCAGAGCCATTGTGAGTTAAGCTCCCCTTTCCTCAAAGGTCTCTCTTGAAGGCTGACTTCCTTTCCATCAGGAAGACATGATTCCCAATGTTGTGCCAAAGGGAAGTCAAACTTGTATGTGATATTGTGACTAAGAAAGGTAATAGTAGTTACCACTAAGTGCCCAGGATCTTAGCTAAGTTATAGAATTTCAAGGCCGTTCCCAGCTCTCAGATCATTTAGTCCAAACTCCTCATTTTGCATGGGAGGAAATCAAGGCCCAGAAAGAGGAAGTAATAGTTTCTTTTTTGCCACCCACCTCTCACAAAGGCAGAAGAGTCTTCTCAACTTAAGGGAGTTCTAGCAATTGGGTAATGAATGTCATTGAACTATTTGTGGGCATCAGGAGAGCAAGAAGCAATGGGCTTGCCTTATCTGGAAAAAAACTGAAGTTAGAAGAGGTATATGATTCCCACCCCAAGGCAGTCATAAGGCTGAGAAGGGCCCAGAGGAGTAGTGACTTTTTTGTCCAAGCTTACACAGTGAATTAATGGCAAAGCCAAGACTTAAATCTATATCTTCTGACTCTTAAATCCTTGTCTTTTTCTATGACACTAAACTACCTCCCTATAAGATCTTTTAAATAGTAGAGTTTTTGAATTTGCTTACTGATTATATAACAAAATTGTGGCTTTTTCCTTACTGCTAACAAAAGGCTCCTGCTAGAAGAGATCATGCTGCTCTTGTTTATGAAGAGTTGCAGGAATGGGACCTGCAAGCTCATGTTTCTAGTATCTCTCCTTCCCTCCCTCTCTCCCTTCTTCCTTCTTTTTTTCTTTGTTTCTTCTCTTCCCTCCCTCCCTCCTTCCCTCCCTCTATTTCTCTTTGTCAGTCTCTCTGTCTCTGTCTGTCTGTCTCCCACCCTCCTCCTCTGGCTCTGCCTTCCTTCAGAATCTTTCTGACTTGACTCTGCTGACAAGCAGATGAGCATAGCTCCAATCGGAAGGCATTTATGAGGTAGGAGGGCATCTAAGTGGTCTTAGGGTCCGAGTTTAAAAATTCCAAAGAGAAGAATGTTGGTTTAATATGAGGAGGAGAGAGATTTCTGGTCTTTTACCCAACCTCCAATAGACACTGTGTGTGCTTAATAAGCCTGTGGGTTCCAGAAAGAAAGCATAAGGGTCATTGCACCTAAGTCCTGAGATTACTTTCTTTTCTCACTAGCTCATTGTCCTTAATACTGTCCAGCTGGAAGTTGGATGAAAGTCTAGATGTGTGTTCTCTGGGTTTGTTTAGGGATGGACTTGAAGAGTTATTTCTCCAGCTGCTCTGGGGTGATCTGTCACCAGAACCTGCCAGGTACCGTCTTCAGAGATTTTAGTTCTGCCTTTCTAGTCCAGGATGACATAATTATGGCCCCATTCAGAGGTTTTCTGAGTGTCTGGCATTACTCTAGAGCTCTTTCTTACCACTGTTCTTCATCTGATGACAATGTTTTGATTGGAATGAGAGGGGAAGATGTTGCCTGTCTTAGTCAATGTTGAACCATGGCAGGGAGTGAGTACCAGCCTGAGAGAGGAAGTTGAGCTGCTTCTTCTATCCTAAAACAAGGAATGTAGCCTCCTTTTCCCCAAGACCCTTCCCCATCTAAAATGTCAGAGTAAATCAGTAATGCGAATGAGTGGCTGGCAAAGTTTTGATCTGAACCACAAAAGTCCAGCCGTGGAGTTCAAGAGGAATCTGGATACTCCAATCATTAAAAAAAAAATTCTAATCTAAAACAGTCTCTTGAGGTTGAACCAAAATTTACCTTGGCATCTTTGGTGAAGAAAGTCTTTACAAACAAACTCACAGAATAAACGGGGATGTAAGAGGAATGACTAACCAGTTTGATGAAGTAACATGTCTTCAAATACTTGAGCAGTATCATTTACATGTAAGTAATTTATGTGCCAATTACAAATGTGTTGTCTTTGTATTAAAACATTCCCAGTAGGACCTTTACTTGCTTAGAATTTATCTGGAATCACTGTGTGTCCCTGAAAATAATAAAACTTGATTTCTTTATAAATTATCTTTGAATTCAGGCTATTTCTTAATTCAAGAAGATCCTTAATCTCCATCTCCCTCCCCTGACCCTAACGCATACATATGGATGTTAGAATTAGTAAGGTCTAAACCGTTTCCCCTTTCTCACAGTAATTCATGAAAACCAGGGTGTGTGTGTGTGTGTGTGTGTGTGTGTGTGTGTGTGTGTGTGTGTGTGTGTGTGTGTGTTGGGGGGGCGGGAACAGCATCTTTTTCTCTCTTACAAATGGTATTCTTCTTGACTAGGATTTATACAACAGAGGTGAAGAGAACTTTTTTGATCTGAAGGGATAAGGGATAACTTGGTGATTGGTAAATAGTTTGGCAGGCCAACATTTTCTCTCTCTCTCTCCCTCCCTCTCTTTCTTTCAGCCTCTCCCTTTCTCTCACTCTTTCCCTCTCTTTCTCTCACTCTTCCTCTCCCCACTCCCCCTATCTTTCACTCTTTCCCTCTCCCTCCCTTTTTCCCTTCCTCCCTCCCTCTTTCCTTCTCTCCCTCCCTCCTTCCCTCCCCACACCTGCCTCCCTCTCTCTCTCTCCAATCTGATGCTGGACATAGTGGTGTATACCTGTAATCCCTGCTCCTGGGTAGGCTGAGGCTAGCAATTAATTTGAACTTAGTTCTGAGATGTAGCAGACTAAACCAATTGGTTAAGTTTATGTACTAAGTCTGGACCAATATCATCAGCCCCTGGGAGGAGGGGGTGCCACCAGACTGCCTAAGGAGAGGAGAACAGGTCCAAATTGGATGTGGAATGGTTCAAAACTCCTATACTAGGAAGAAACTAAGCAAATAGAGTCAGGCCTGGAGATGGGAGGACCTGAATTCAAATTTGACCTCAGATCCTTCCTAGCTGTGTGACTCTGGGCAAGTCATTTAACCTCAGTTGACTAGCCCTTACCATTCTTCTGCCTTAGAACCGATACTTGGTATTGATTCTTAGACAGAAGGTAAGGGTTTAAAAAACAAAACTCCTATACTGATCATAGTGTAATTGGACCTCTGAGAAGCTGCACTTTAGCAGTCTGGGTAAAATAAGGAGACCTAGCCTTAAAAGTTTTGAAAACCAATGCAGAAGCCTTATTCAAGTGGCTTTGGGATTTACTTTTGCATGTGCTGATGATATGGTTTTAGGGGGATAATAATGAAATGGGAAGAGGGAATAGCTTTGGGAAAGGACTCCAGGCAATAAGTCCGTAATTTCCAGTCTATTGTTGCCACTGTCTCCCTGTAGACTTCCCTTTTCGACCTTTGAATCCTCCATATAAATACTATATCTTAATAATAATAATAATAATTCTCTAGGCTATGTGCAGAAAAGAAAGAGAAGCATTTCTAGATGGAGTAGCAGCTCTATTAACATACGAGGACTGAAAAGTACAGGATGTCTGAGGAGGGCTGATTCGAAATTGGAAATTTCAGAATCCCAGAGATGGAAGATTTTAATCCTGTGTCACTCACTAGCTTCCTGGCATGCCCCCACTCCCCTTCAATTCCACAGACAGCTGCATTTCCTCCCACCCTCTCCCCTGAGACAAAGCTGATGAGGGGAATGGTGCAGAGTTGATAGCTAAGGATGGAGACACGACAAATTCTGAAAGAAAAGGTGGCAAGGTTTGTTAGGTCCTGGTTTCTGCCCAGTCCAGACAACAGGAGCTGGGAAGACTTTATTAATTATGCAAAAGTGAAGACAAGAGTGAGGTAAAGTATAAAAGTGAAACGAGTGGGAATACTGATATGAAGGGATGGAAATACAGGGGATCAGAGAGAACTAATTCTACATATGGTACATAGCTGGATACAAAACACAAGGGAGGGATATTTCATCATTTTGCCCACATGAGCCAGGGATGCCTGAGCTCCTCTTCCATCTTTTTCAGACTTCATGATAAAAGGAAATTTAAGTGGTTCCAGAGTACCAAGAAGTACCTTAGTTACTAAGTACTTAGTTACCAAGAAATAACTTAGAGGGGACCAATACTGATTGGCATGGGATTAGCGCCCACGAATGGAAAAGGTGAGATGGAAACAGAGAACCAAATGGCACCACAGAGAGGTAAGATGAAGGGGTCAAGTGGCTTCAGGGTTAGGGGATTTGGGGATCAGGCTCTCTCTGTCAGATGCTTGACATTCCTGGAGCAGGCCAGTTCCTCCTCCTTCTGACCTTGGCTTTTCAGTGGGGGAGAGGAACATGGTGATGGGGAGGGAGGGGCTTCTGTTGGCATAGGCTATGGCACACCATGGAATTCACAGACTGCCAGGGACAAAAGGAAGCCAATCCCTTCATTTTACAGAGCAAAGTAAATCAAGTGACTTGTCCAGGTACTTAGCAGTAGAGCCAGGCCTTAAATCTGGGTCCCTCAACTTCTTCTCCAGTGGAGTCTTACTACATCACAACACTGTCCCTATTTTAAAACATAAACAAGAAACCAACCCAAACCCCAAATTCCCTCTGAGTGAACGGATCTAAACCTGCTCCACCATAACGCACACATTGCAGCTCGCAGAAATTGTGAATGGGTTGAGGCAACAGTATGGAGCATTCAGGCTCTCTTACTGCTGCTACTCCAGAAGATGAGAATGAAAGCCCACAGATGACTAACTCTGCCTTCGGTCTGAGCTGCATCTGTCAGCTCATGGGACCGAATGCACAGGTGCCCCAAAGTGTAGGTACATACCAGCCAAGATTTGACCTGGAGTCACTAGGAGAAAGAATTAGGTCTAGAGTGGGAGACTTTGGAACCATAGGACACCCCCTAGTCAATCAACCACTCCATAACTCTTTCTGCCCTTTCCCCCATCGGTATAGCTTGACAGGGTCTCTTGTGATTTTTATCACTGCTTTCACCCTCTACTATGGTTGATCTCACCCATGGTGTGACCTCATGGGAATAACTCCTGCCAAAAATGGCCAAGGTAAAACAGATGATGTTGATGCCTTCTTCCAGGCCACAGTTTTCCTTGTCATATCCTGGTGGAGTCATAAAAGGTAATGATATAGTGGTGATGGATATATAGGCTGATCATTCATAAAGGGAGGGAGAGGATGCCATGAATCCCTATCTATTTTATATGACTGAGACCAGGACAATTTGAGACCAGGAGCTTCCTGAGACGATGGAATCAGAAGGAAACTCAACGAGATGGATACTGGAAGAAAAGGCAATTATGTTCAATGTTGTCTTTCATCCCACTAATTCCAAGTAAATATTGGGTTGGAATGGATGCTTTCCCCTGACTGGGAAGCTAAAAACTAAAACTTTTAGCTTTCCCATCCAGATTCTAGGGTTGCTTAGTCTTTCTCCAACCCCCACCCCCCACATTCACCCCTCACCCTTTCCACTCCCTATAACCCTCAACAAAGTGTAAACATAGTAGGCAAAGGAAGGGAGGTGGGATTGCTACATATAAAAAACAGTTTAAAAATAAATAAAAAGCACCACTGGGTTTTGTTTTGTTTTGTTTTTTACATGATTCTCCTCACATCTCCCAAGCCCCAGAGAATAGTCTGGGGAAATCACCAACAGGAAGGGATAAGCAGCTGCTTTGCTTTTAGTTACAGGAAGAGGTCAGGGCTTCATTCCTTTTCCCCCCCTTTCTCAGAGCTAGGAGCTCCCAACTCTACAGATTTGGGTTATGGGAAAGGAACATGGTAGATTCCAAGTATTGACTACTCAGAGCTCTGGTCCCATCCTGCTTGGCCAGCTATCTTAAGGCCCATTTCACATTGCATCTCCTGTCTCCAAGTGACAACCTCATAACTCCTCTTTGTTAGAGGGGAATAAGATCCAGACTGGGACAAAATTTAAGGAGCAACTCTGTACCAATGAATCACTGGTTTTCAACCTTACGGCTCAACCTGCCAAATGGAGTGATTTTTCTCTTTTTTTGGTAGCTATAAATGTGTCATGACCATTATTATCCAACGGGAAACCACCATGGGAGGGCAGGTAGTGGTGGCGGGCAGGGAAGATGAGGTTCCTTCCCAGTGTTGTGAAGTAAGAACCCTGGTTACTAAGGTAGTATAGATACATCTTCAGTTTTCCTCCTTCAGGGAGATTGAGTGTAGAGTTGACAGAGGAATGAAGCCCGAAGGTGAGCTAGTGAGACTAGAATCTGACTAGCTACCTCCTTTCCACCTTTTGCATTTGCTTATAGGGGTGAAGTAGGTAGCTGCCCATTTAGTCTGGTAAACAAACCCTGGAATTGCTGTCTCCAAGTCAGATGGACCAGCTGTCACCCCAGAGAACTCTTGGCCATCTTTAGGGTTTGACAGCTGCTGAGAAAGGCTACTGTTCCCTATCTTGAGCCTAATACTTCCCTCCCACACCCATATACCACCAGCAGCTGTTACCAGGTATAACTTCCCCTTACTGGGGGCCAAGAAAGGCAGCTCTCGCCCTTCTCACTTCTCTGGACTAAGCCAGACACCAGCATCTATACTAGATGGTTTCTATATCCCCTTTGGGAGCATCCAAACCAGGGTCTGCTGAGAGGCCAGTCCCTAATCTACCACATCTGGATATCTGTGCCAAGCCCTGAGGCCCAGACGGGTTTCCTCTGGAGTAGGAGCACTCTGAAGTGTGGGCTTGCTTTGATGTCTGCCCCTATGGGCAAAATAACAGGGAGTAGGAGTCTTGGTCAACACTAAGCTTGTTTTCTCCATTCCCCACCCTCTTCCTGGGCTTGAGGCTTATCTTCCCTTCTAGACCCTATCATTCTTTCCACTGCTGAACTCTGCCCTATATCCATTTCTGCTCTGTCCTTCCCCCAGCTCCCATTCAGTGACACAGCAACCACTTACTGTCTGCTGATGGGATGAAGGCAGGAGGATAAATTCCAGGGTCATTACCAAGCTCTGTGTCAGTTCCCATCCTCTTATTCATGTCTCTCAGCCTAAATATCTATTTTCTTTTGAATTCAATAGCATGGATGATGTTTCCTCTTTTCTTTCTCACTGAAGTTTATGGATTTTATGTTTTCTTTTTGTCTCCCCAAAAGTATCACCAAACATTAGCTCCACCATGACTTTCCTTCTCCCACCAGTTTGTGCTTATTCTAGGTCCTTCTGGTCAATTCTGAGTTCAACTATCACCCTCATTCTAATCCTCTTTCAACATACCCATTCTACTACATCCTTAAGATCTTCACTGTAGCCTAACAACAACTCACAGAGCTTTGCCACTGAGTCCTCTATAGGCTGACCCTATCATCTCCCCAAAACTCTACTGCTATAACGGGGCCTTCTCCTATTTAAGTCTTGGGGTCCTTCTCCTAGTCCCCATCATCATGACTTCCTCTGTCTCCTACCACTAGGCTATGGCTCTGCCTTGTCCTGCTAACCCTTGCCTTCTCAAGGACCCTTCTGCCTCCTGCCATTATGTCCCGACCTCATCAGTGTCCCACTGCCTTCTCCCATTAACCGCTAACCTTCTGAATTACCCTGCCTCTTCCTACTCTCTCCTGGGATCCATTCAATGGAAACAGCTCGCTCAGTCCTCCTTTATGTCCTTCCTTGCCTCTTTTGCTTGATCTTCATCCATGTTACATCCCCCAATCATGGGTGCTCTGCACCCAAGGGTGCTCTGACCTTCTCAGAGTCTATCTTCCTCTTCCCTCTTCTCAGAACTGAGTTAGCACTCCTTTTTACAAAAAATACTCAGTGCCTGATGGGCAGAGCTCGGGGATTATTCCACTACAGATGTCCTTTCTTACTGGGATCATTGAGCTGCTGAAGATCCCATCTGATGGCAATGGGTTCTTTCCTATGACACACAACTAGCATCACTGTCACCCAAATCATTAAATTTAGCTGGTGAAAGAGAGAAGAGCATTCAACCCTAGGCATCATCATCCCCCGTCACTAGTTCTCTGCCTAGGGAAGGAGACCAGTATTGATGCTTTGGGACAGGAGAGAGGAGGAAAAGTTGGCTCCTGCCCAAAGAAAGGGAGATCCAGAGCTGAAGCAGGACTCTTCACCTTCCATGGTGTCCCGTCATGAGTTATGATGCTTGCCTCCCATGGCTACTCTCTTCTTGTTCTGTGCTACTCTGTGTGCTTACCTACCTCCAACCCAATGTGACTACAAAACCAGATCCCTGGGGCTCCAGAGAAGTCCAAACCCTGCTGCAGACAGGCCCACAAGTAGATGGCCACAGGGAGGGCTTGAGGCTGAGCCCTGCAGCTAATGCTTCTCAAAGCCTGGAAGGCAACAGCTGCCAGTGCTATGTATAGGGGATTCCTCCTCATCTCTGGTGGCATTATGGTTCTCTGATGCAGTGCCTAAAGAATGGCACTAGTCTTTAGACCGGCCCTGGCAGTGCTTCCCATGGAGGCATGTGGTCACAGCCAATTGTCTCTGGGATACCACTTGCCCTGAGACAGGTGTGACCTGTTCAACACGTTGTTTTATGGGATATATTAAACAAATCTCTGGGATCATATTGATTCCTCTTCCTCTTCCCCTTAGGATCAATACGCCTTTTCCACAAATGGTGGGGGAGACCCAAGTTCTGCCCGAGGGAAGCAGTGTTGTCAGATGAAGGGGAGCTCTGGGCTCCTGCCACTGTCCCCTCAACCCACACCTCCCCTCAATCAAGGCTCACGGTGGGTGGCTCTTGGTCCTGTAGCCCGAGGGGGTAGTGGTAAGTCTATGGAGCAAGTAGTATCATCACCACCCATATCACACTCGAATTTGGTACCCATTGAGGTCTGGCATGGCTTTGGGTTCAGCAGGCTTCTTTTCACCAGATGGTCTGCATGGAAAAGAGAGAAGGAATAGGAGATGAAATGGGTAAGCAAGTTAGATGGGTCAGAGGGAACCAAAGGACAGTTGTTAATGAGAGGAAGCCAAGTTAGTTTCTTCTCATCTCATCTATAAAGGAAGGGCCCTAGAAAGGAATGAACCTTGCATTTTCTGCTTACTGTGATGTATATCCTTTTTCCCTCTTGGTCTTTTCCCTCCTCCTTAGACCCATTCAAATGACCGTTCTGAATTCTGTTCATAGAATAGAGCATTTTCTAAAACAATTGGTTATGCAACATTTTGGGTCTTGAAATATAATTTTTGGAACCCAGAAATGCTGTTTTGGGGGGCATAAAGGGAGACTGGGAAAGTTTTAGAACCAAAAATCAAGAATATTTTTTTAAAAAGAGCTATTCCTTGGAATCTGAGTACAGATCAAAGCAGGCTATCTTTCACTACATGTCCTTTATGAGATTTCTATTTTATGTGTGATATGTGTCTTTTGTCATGACACAAGCAATATGAAAATATGTATTACATGAAAGTATATTAGGCTTTTTGCTGCCTTAGAGAAGTGGAGGGAGAAAAATCTGAATTTGAAAATGTCAGAAAACAATTGTGAAAAATGGTTTCTACATGTAATTGAAAAAATGAAAAAATAAAACTGTTTCTTGTATCTTTATTATACTCTATTTTACTCCTTACTGAAGCTGTTTCAAATCTCTTCTCTCTCTAAGCCTTAAACGTCTCCTCTTTCTTATTCTTGATCAGCAGAGGGCTTAACTTTATTGAAAACAGCAACAACAACAACCAGGAACAAAAACTGAGGCCATTCTTCATGAGATCCCTTTCTCTATCTCTTGGTCTCATACCTCTTGACATCAATCTCCACTCTTTCATCCTTTACCCCAGCCTCTGACAATGATGTTGTCCATCTCCTTACAAAGTCTAACCCCCTCTACATGTGCCTTTAATTTCATTCCCACCCATATACTCTAAAAAATTGCAACCTCAACCATTCCCACCTTCTAATCTTCAACTTTTCCCCATCTACTGTTTCCTTCTCTATTGTCTTCAGACATGCTCAAGTCTTCCCCCATCCACAAAACCCCCCAAATTATAGTCTCTTATCTCTCTTTCCCTTTCTCAACTCTTTAGAATGCCTTCATTTCTCTTCTAATTCTTTTCTAAACCCTTTAAAATTCATCTCTCAACGGAATTTTCTTTCTTGATCTTCTTTCTATATATGTGGCTGTTCTTTATCTATTTTTCTGGATCTTCACCCCATGTTGCACCCACTAACTGTGTATACCCCTCACCCCACCCCAAGGATCATTCATCATTTTGATCACCCTACATAAATAATCAGTTGTCAAATGATGTAAATTCTTAGAACATGTCTCCATTTCTCCGCATACTCCGCCCCTACCTCATTAAGTCCTTCATCATCTCTTGCCTGGACTATACTGCAATAGCCTTCTAATTGAGCATCCTGTCTTGTGTCTCTCTCCATTCTAATCCATCATGCACACAAAGTGACCAAGTAAGAGTGGAGAGGGAGGTCTGACCGTGTACACGTATGTTCAGTAAACTACAGTGGCTTTCTATTACCTCTAAGGTTAAATATAAAACCCTTTGACCCTTAAAGCTTTCCATAATCTGGCATCTTCCTACCTTGCCAGGCTTCTTTCATTCTCTTTCCCTTCATGAATTCTACGATCTGGTGATACAAGCCTACTTGTTGTTTCTCACATAAGATTTCTTGTGGTGGTTCAGTCATTTTTTTAGTCATGTCTGACTTTTCATGATCCCATTTGGGGTTTTCTTGACAAAGATTCTGGAGTGGTTTTCCATTTCCTTCCCCAGCTCATTTTCCAGATGAGGAAACTGAGACAAACAGGGTTAAGTGACTTACCCAGGGACACCCAGCTAGTAAGTGTCTGAAGCCAACTTTGAACTCAGGAAGATGTCTTCCTGTCTCCAGGCCTATCAGTATTATTCACTGTACCTCCTAGCTGTCCCCAAGATACACAAGTTACTCCTCTGTTTGTGCCTTTGTACTAGATGCTTCCCATGCCTGGAATACTCCTTTCCCAAACCTTAGAATTGTTTGGTTTTCTCAGGATCCTGCTTAAGAACTACTTCTCCTGGAGTCTTTCCTGGCCCCTACTTCCACTCAACCCCCCTTCCCAAGCTCTAGTGTCTTCCTTTCTAAGGCTACCTTCCATCTAATTTGTATTTTTTTACATAGATTGTTGTCCCCATTGGAATGTAAGCTCCTTGAGGGCAGGGACTGTTTTTTTAAAAATTTTTTTTATTTGTGTGCCTCATAAAGTACTTAATGCTTATGACTGATTGTGTGTTGGACCCCTCCAATGGTAGACCACTGCTCTGCTAGACATGATGGGCATGGTTGTTCATACCACTTAAATGATTCTGGAGTAACCAATTCCAATCCTTCTGACAAGGTGGTAGATCATCTTCCCTACTGTAAACCTCTAACCACTGTTCTCTGATCTCTCAATGCTCCCTAAGGATCCTCAGGTCTTGACACTAACCTCTTAACTGCACCCTGAATACCAGTGACCCCAAAGTTGAATCCTCCTTGTCGTCTTGACTTTCCCAATTATAATATGAGCTCCTTTAGATTAGTGATTGTCTTGGTTTTCCATTCATATTCCCTGCACTTAGCTAGTGCTTGGTCAAAAGGAAGTACTTAATAAAAGTTTTTATCTAATCACGCATTCATTCCACCCCAAAATTCACCACAGAGATGATTTAATATTTGATCACCAGTATTACGACTTTTCACAGTAAACATTGCACTGGACTGCTAGGGTTTCATGGGAAAGAGTTTGGGAAATGGTGAAATAGAATGCTATAATCTTAAATCTGGAATGGACATTAGAGATAATCTGGTTCAAATATCTCGTATTGCATAGGAGGAAACTGAGGTCAAGACAGCGGCAAAGCCGGGATTAGAACTCAGGTCTCCAGAATCCTAGTTGCTCTTTCTACTATACAAGGCTGCCTAAAATAATATGCTGGCTGAAATAAGGGAAGAGAGAGAGGAAATATATGAGTATGTATTTTTTAAAATCTATTTTAAAGTAGCTAGATGGGGCATTGAATAGAGAAGAGTGCCGGACCTGGAGTCGGGAAGATTTTAGTTCAAGTTTGGCCCACTTACTATCTCTGTGACCCTGGACAAGTCTCTTAATCTCTGCTTGCTTAAGTTTCTTCATCTATAAAATGGGGATAATAATAGCAGTCTACTTCAAATGACATTATGTCTGTAAAATGTAAATCTTAAAGAACTATTTAAATAATAGCCATTATTGTTACTCAAAAAACTATTGATAAATTGTGCTTGACATTTCCCTAAATTCACCTAAACACTCTTACAAAATTCACTTTCAGCTAGCAGTCAACTACTCCTTGTCAGGGTATTAAGAACTAAGATGTTAATTAATAGTATCTTAGGGGACTTGGGTCTTGTCCCAGGGGCACTGGCATTTTAAATGGTAGGAGAGGGGAGAAAGTTGTTAAAGACAAAAGGCCTTCAAAACATTGATGGCATTGAAATTATGGAATGACAGGCACCCTGATAAAAAGTAGGGGAAATCACAGAATGTTAGAGCAAGAAGAGACCTTAGAGATAATCTATATGCCAAGAATAATTTTACAGATGAGGAAACCGAGGCACATGTAGGTAAAATGACTTGTCCAAGGAAGGACACAGAGGGATAAAAGTGGAAGAGGTAGGCACTGAACTCAATTCTCCTGGGTAAAATGTTATCTTCTTTAAGGCTGGGGTTACCTTGCTTTTGCATTTGTATCTCTAGTGCCTGACATAGTTCATGGTACAAATCTGGTCCTTAATAAATGCTTCTTTTTAAAAATAAATTAAAAATTTAAAAACTCTTTCTGCCTTAGAATCAATATTGCTTATTAGTTCCAAGGCAGAAGAGCAGTAAGGGCTAAGCAATGGAGGTTAAGTGACTTGCCCAGGGTCACACAGCTAGGAAGTGTCTGAGGCCAGATTTGAATCCAGGACCTCTCATCTCTAGACCTGGTTCTCAATTCATGGAGACACCTAGTTACCTTCAAAAAATGCTTCTTGATCAATTCAACACATTCCTTTCCCTCTAATAGGCTCTGAGGTCAGAGGTTTTGGCAGGTGCCCTTCTCCTTTTCTCCTCTTCTCACAATGTCTTGATGTCATCCCTGTCTATCTCTTCCAGTCTCTGATGAAGAGGTAGCCCTTCTCCTACTCAAGGTCCATCTCTCTACGTGTACTTTTTTTTAAAATTCAAAGTTACTTTATTTTCCCAATTACATGGAATAATAATTTTCAATGTCTGTTTTCCAAAATTACAAGATTCAAACTGTTTTTCTCCTTCCCTTCCCTCCCCCTGCTCAGAGATGGCAAGCAATTTGATGTGGGCCATACAACTACATGTAATTTTAGTGTTATTCTCGCTCACTTTTCTAGAAGATACCCACCACACCTCTCCCAAGTTCCCTTATCTCTAATCTTCAATCTCTTACTATTTACTGGTTCCTTGAATACTTCCTACAAACATGCCAAAGTTTACTACAGCTTAAAACAAAACTAAAACCAAGACCTCTTGAGACCCTACCATTCCCTTTAACTATATTCCCCTTATCTTGTTTATCTTTCTTGGCTAGCCTCCTTGAAAAAGTTGTCTATGTTCCTTCATTCCGTTCCTTTCCTCTTCTAAATTCTCTCTGATCTGGCTTCTGACATCATCACTTAGCTGAAATTGCTTTCTCCAAAGTTTCTAGTGATTGTGTATGGCCAAATCTAATGACTTTGTCTCAATCCTCAACCTTCTTGACCTCTTGGTAGAACTTGACAACGTTGAGCAACTTCTCCTCTTGAATGCTATCCCTTCTTTGGGATTTTATAATACTTGTTTTCCTTACTTCTTCCCCTCCCAGGGGAAGTACTTCTCAGTCTCCTTTGCAAGCTCATCATCCACGCCATGCCCCATAACTGTGGGTCCCTTCTCTTATCTCTTACTTGGGGCTCTCATCAGCTCCCATGGATTTAATGATCTTGATGCAGAGAAATCTCAGATCTATATAGCAAGCCCTAGTCTCTATCCTTAGCTTCACCCCCAGTATCACCAACTGCCTATTAAACATTTCAAAATGGAGGCATCTCAAACTCAACATGTCCAAAACAGGACTCATTATCTTTCCTACAAAACCCACTTCTCTTCTGAACTTTCCCATTCTTTTCAAGAGTATCATCATCTTTCCAGTCTCATACAGGTTTGTAATTTTGTCATCATCCTTATTTCCTCATTTCTTTCTTTTTTCCTCTGTGGGAAATTAACCCATACCTAAAGGCATTTATTTTTTATTTGAAAATTTTTATTTAATTTACTAATTTAGAATATTTTCCCATGGTTACATGATTCATGTTCTTTCCCTCCCCTACTCTCACCCCACTCCTGTAGCCAATGCTCAATTCCACTGGGTTTTACACCTCATTTTCTTTCAATCCATATATCCAACCAGTTGCCAAAACTTTCCTTTCAGTTTCCATCTCTCAAACTCTGTCTCTCTGCCTCTTTGTCTCTGCCTCTGCCTCTCTTTCTCCCTCCCTCCCTTTCACTTTTACAAGCATTTATTAAATGCCTTCTATGTTTCAGATACCCTGCCAAGCACTTTACAAATATTATCTCAGTTAATTCTCATATCATCCCTGTAAGGCAGGTGACATTATTATCCCCATTTTACAGTTGAGGAATAAGCTAAGCTAGATCAAATCTAACTTTAGACATTTCCTAGCTGTGTGATCTTGGGCAAGTCACTTAACCCCAATTGCCAGTCCTTACCACTCCTCTGTCTTAGAACCAATACTTATATTGACTCTAAGAAGGAAAGAGTTTGGGCTGGAAGAAGAAGAAGAAGAAGCTATACTAGGTATGAAATATTCTAGATATAACTCCTGTCTAAGAGAGTAATCAAGCTACTCTTGAAATTGTTGGTACATGTAACATCTTCTCATAATCGCTTTTCTTTTTTGAAAGGATGCTGGATTTGGTTTCAGGAGATAACCTGCCTAGATCATAGCTGTAAGACCAAAGAATATTAGTTCAACCTATACCTGAATACAAAGCCTTTCAACAACATATACAAGAAGTCATCTAGCCTTTTCCTGAAGAACTCTAGTAATTGGGAACCCATACGTTCTGGAAGCAGTGCATTCTGCTTTTAGACAATGTTCATTATTAAAAAGGGTTTTTTGGTCCCTTGACATAATTCTCTTTGAAGCTTTTACTCCCTAATTCTAGTTCTACTTAGTGGGATCACACAGAAGCTTTTCTCCACTCGATAGCCCTTCAAATACTTGAGGAGAGTTATATATATATATATCCCCCATAAGTCTTCTCTTCTCCAGGACAAACATCCCTTGGTTTCTTCAGTCAATCCTCATATGGCATGAACTCTTGGTTGTCCTTTTCTCACTCTGTGGCTTCCTTCTGGAAATGTGGCACAATATTCCATATGTGGGCTGATCAAAGCAGAGTAGGGTGATATTATCACCTCCTTGTTCCTAGAAGCTATGCCTCTCTTAATATAGCCTAAGATTGCATTAGCTTTCTTGGCTGCCACTGTTGACAGTGGCAAAGATTGCATTAGCTTTCTTGGCTGCCACAGTTGACTGGCAAAGTGTCAGGCAACCACTGGGCTTGGAGTCGGGGAGTCATGAGTTCAAATCCAGCTTCTGTCACTTACTAACTATGTAATTAATTCTAAGCAAATTACTTAATCTCTGTTTGTCTTAGTTTCCTCAACTGTAAAATGGGGATAAGAATAGTACCTACCTTTCAGAGTTGTTGTAAGGATCAAATGAATAATATTTGTATATTACTTAGCATAGTGAGTGGCACATATATAAATGCTAGCTATTGTTTTTCTTCTCATTATTATTATATTGAGCTTTGAGGCTCCTAAAATCTCCCAAATCTTTTCCCACATGAACTACTTGCACATGTAATCCAATTTTATAATTGTGTAGTTTCTTTAATCTTTTGGCTTTTCTTAGCCTCCATTTCCTTAACTGCAATATAAGGAAATAATACAATGCTTTCATGACAGGGTTGCTGTGAGGATCAAATGCTGGTGGTCCAAAGCAATGTTCTATATATTTGCAAACCTTCAGGCACTGTATAGGATGTCAGTTGTAATTATTATTTAGAAGGATAGAGGAAGAGAGGGGGAAAACAAGGCAATTTGAGGGAGGGAAAATCCCTTGTTTCTTCTCCTTATTACCAATTCCCATTTCCTTACCGCCTCTCTCCTCGACTGTTACGGCGATGTGGACTGGACTGACTCCGCTGCGGGGAGGACACATCCTTTTTCCGATCCTTGGTAGGAGAGGGTGGGCCGGTCCCTTTGCCAATCTGTCAGGGAAAAGGAGATGAGGGAAGTTCATGAGGTTATCTCAGGACCCTGAAGCACATATCCCAACAGCCAAAAGAATCCAGGGAGGGTTGGGACCCAGAAAAGTCCTGAGAATCCTCTAGAACAGCCTTTCCTCAGAATCCTTTCAGTTATTCCTGAAACCTGGTAAAGGCTGCCTCTGCTACTGCTACATCCTCACTCCAAGGGTTAAGCGTGGACTAGAATCCAGCTTTGAGTGGGACTTCATTATGTGCCTGGTTTTACCCAAAGATGACTAACCTCATTGTCTGGGCTTGCCTGTCCCTCCTCTGCATCATTTCCTTTCACCATTCCTGAATTTCCCCTATCATTATGCTGTTGCTCAATCCTCCTTCTTCAGTGGAAAACTGTTGGCTAACCCACATTGGTTAGCCTCTGGACTAATGTGGCCAGAGACCGGCTGAGTTACTATAGTTTCTAGAACTATACACACTGGGTATGTATGGAGAGAATAATTATAAAGTAATTTCGTGCGTGGTCATAAACTGGTTTATTAAGAATAGTGTTTAGTGTTTCAGCTTTTGTAGAAATTGATCAGTGGGGGCTTAAAATTCAGGATCCTTTTCTGAAAGTTTAAAGGTGGCTCAGGACATCCCAGGAGAACTCTGGGGCTCAGCTTGGAGGCACAGAGAAAGAAAGAGAAGGGGACTGTTCTTCTTACTTCACTTTGTCCCAGCAACCCTAGATTGCCTCCATGACTCCATCCTATGGAATACTACTTTCTGCTTGTCAAATAAATGGTTGTGTTGGTCCACAGTACCTCAAAGGACCAAACACAAACACACACACACACACACACACACAAATCTCAAAGAATGTCAAAGACCATTTAGAGGTACTCAGGAGGCACTGTAGAGAAAGCACTGGACCTGAATTCAGAAAGACCTGGGTTCAAATTTGGCCTCAAACACTTACTAGATTGTGACCCTAGGCAAGTCACTTAACCTCTTGCAGGCTCCGTTTCTGCAACTGTTTGCAGCTATATTAATAGCACCTATCTCCCAGGGTTGTTTTGATGATAAAAATGAGATCATTTTAAAGCATTTAGCACAATTTCTGGCACGTAAATCCTTCCTTTCCTCCCTCCCTCCCTTCCTTCCTCAATATATCTGACAAATGGTCATTGGCTTGCACTTGAAAGCCACCAGCAAAGGGGAACTTACTACCTCCTGAAATGGATGATCCATCTCACTTTGGGATAGCTTAATTAAAGGAACTTTGCATCATATTAAGCTAAAATCTTCTTCTTGCAAGTCCTACCCATTATTTCTAGTTCTGACCTGGGGGCTGATTAACAACAGTCTCTCTTTTAGCTGGATACCAGCCTGCATATGTTTGAATCAATCAATTAATGGGTTAACATTTATTAAGCATCTACTATGTCAGATACTGTGCTGAGTGCTTTGAAGACCACAACCACTTTCTCCCTCAATCCTTGAGCCTCAAGTCTTCTCTTTTCCAGACTAAACATTCCCAGTTCTTTTACTATCTTTGCTAATTTTTCTCTGCACATGTTATAGTTTGTCATGGTTCTTCCTAAAATACAGTAACCAGATTTTAATGTGGGTATCCCAGATATGATATGATTTAGAGTGTAACTAGTCATCTCCCTGATTTTAGTCCTATTACTTGATTAAGGAGTATTGCTTTTGTCTTGTAGCACAATTCCTGGCACATAGTAGGTACTTAAGTGTTTATTCACTGGTATATTGGTAGTTCATATTGAACTTGTAAGACTCTAAAACTCCCTAGATCAGTGATTCCCAAAGTGGGCACCACCGCCCCCTGGTGGATGCTGTAGTGATCCAGGGAGGCGGTGATGGCCACAGGTGCATTTATCTTTCCTATTAATTGCTATTAAAATTAAAAAAAAATTAATTTCCAGGGGTCTAAGTAATATTTTTTTCTGGAAAGGGGGCGGAAGGCCAAAAAAGTTTGGGAACTACTGCTCTAGATCATTGCCACAGGTCTTGGGGTCTATTTATATCTCTGCCCTCTTGTAATTCTGTAGTTGATTCTTTGAACTTTACATTTATCTCTATTAAATTCCATCTGAATAGTTTGGGTCCCTTGGTGGAGAACATTATGGAACCTGATTCTATATCTAAGCCTCTTGACTCATTCTCTTTGTGCAGGCAAGTTTTTAGATTCATGCAATATTAGAATTAGAAGGGACTTCTAAAATTATGTAGCCCAACTCCATCTTATCAATGAAGAAAATGAGGGCAATGGATTTGAAAAGGCTTTCATACGGTAGTTAAAAAGTCAATTCAGATTCCCAGCCTAATTCTCTTTCTGCAGCGCCAGGCCATCTTTTCTCCAGCCTCGTCTCTTCCACGACTCACCTTCAGCCTCATGTCGCGGGCGTGCCGTTCGAGTTCCTTCCTGAAGTCCTCTCTCCCCAGCTTCTCCACATCCAGGATGGAGTGCTTCCACTCAATCTGCTCGACGCTGTGGGGGTCATGAGAAACACACTGGCCCAGCTTCACCTTCTTCAGGACATGCCAGCAGCGTTGGTAGGCAGCCTCATAATCCAGGACCAGCTCGCTGAGTGTGCGGAAAGTCGGAGGCTTGTACATGAGATCTTCACGGCGGCTCATGCCTAGCGCCCCGTAGCGGCCCCCGAAGTTCACCCCCAGCACGATGTGTCGGAAGTAATTCCCTGAGAAGTGGGTTTTGAAGCTGATGGGGAAGCGCTCCAGCGTGGGCATGCTGTTGGTGAGGTAACTGGCCGTGCCAATCCTGTTCAGGAAAACAGCCAAAGAACAGCCGACCCCGGGGTATAGCACATCCCCCCCAACGGGCTGGGTAGATTTCCCAAGACACCACCCCTACTTGATGGAACTTCTCCAGAAGGGGCTTTCGGTGATCGATGATGGCCGAGTCCCAGATCCTTCTTGGGATACCAGTCCCTCTAGTTTCGCTGCCTTGTCTCTGGGATAAAGGATTAGTGGCGGTGAAGGTGGGGGGACCCTAGTCCTTCTCAGTTACTAGCGTGGTCTGGAATTCAGGTTTTAGTCTTCTTTTCACCTGGAGTGTTTCTTTACAAGTCACAGAAGGGAACTGAGATTTCCATCTAGTACAAAATGTCCACAGACCCCTCAGGAGATCTCAAATGTCCTGTGATCAAATCTCACGACTACATATAACCCTCAGAGAATCGCAGCTTGCTTTTATCAGAATCAAGTGCCAAAGGGGGAGCTTATCTCATAAATGAGGGTCAAACCCTTTGTCCTTGGCACTACCCTCCTTAGTTCTTTGTCTTTTGGGGAAGTGAACTTGGTGCCTAGGGGAAACTGTCAGTCAGTTGTGGGCTTGAAATTTTCAGTTACCTTATTTCTTACTACTCTCAAGAAGCAGGGGTGCAGGGGGTGTGATGGGGAGGTAGATTAGGAAGATCTGGAGTTTAGATCCTGCCTCTGACACTGACTAGTCCAATAACTTCAGCCTTAATCTATATATAATCTAAGTCATAACAAACTGTGCAGCTCAGGCAACTCCTGAGGATAGAATGAATGATATATGATCACTCTTAGTAAAAAATTCCCCGTTATGTCATATTCAAAAACCTTCAGTCAGGGGCAGCCCATTTTATACAATTCCCCAGAATAGACGTTTTTCTTTTTTTTAAACCATTATCCTCTATCTTAGAATCAATAATAAGTATTGGATCGAAGATAGAAGAGTGGTAAGGACTAGGCAATTGGGGTTAAGTGACTTGCCTAGGGTCATTTAGCTAGGAAGTGTCTGAGACCAGATTTGAACTCAGGTCTTCCTGACTCCAGACCTGGTGCCATATCCACTGTGCCACCTAGCTGCCACCAAAATGTACATTTTAGACAAATGGCTACCTTTTTTGGCAAAAGGATTCATGAAGAATGAGCAAATTTTTTACACCCCTGGGATGGAGAGTGACCAATCCCTAATACCAATCCCCAAGAATTAAAGTAAGAAGAAAGGAGACTTGGGAGAGAGCAGAGGGGGTCAAACATGCAACCCAGGGGCACATGTACCCCACAGCATTCCTGAATGCAGTCTGAACCAGATTAAGATATAGTTCCAATCTAATTTTAATGTGTTGATGCAAACATAGGTGGTTTTCTGAGTCAATATGTGGCCACTGGGATCCTGATGTATGGTTTAGTAGCCCTCCATTTCTATTTGAGTTTGATACCCCTTGTATAGTGGAAAAAACAGTGAACTTAAGAGTCTGCCAGCCCTGGGTTCATAAACTGCCGCTGACATTTATTATGTGTGATAAGTCACTTAATCTCTTTGGGCCTCAATTATCTCATCTGTAAAATGAAGTGGAGATGGGGTTTGGACTTGATAATGTCTCTTCCTTTAAATCAATGATCCTTTAAGAGCTGCGGAAGAGAATATGTCTGGCCTGAGAAAGAGATAAAACTAGAACTTATGAACTCTTGATTTTCTTTTTTTTTTTTCCAGTTCTTCGAGCCACCTCTCGAATTCATGATTCCTACCTCTGACCAAGACAAATTCTTCCCAGATTCTGCTTCTAGCAGGATAAATTGGTTATTTTTTTGTACCCAGGTAGTGTTCCAAGAACATAGTTCTCCTTCTCCTGGTCATAGTGATGATTTATCATCTCTTTAATCTTTCCCTCTCCTACAGTGAGTCTTGTTTTTCTATCTTCCAACCCTCTTCTAAAGCCTGAGAAGACAGAGAGTGAAAATGAGCTGCTGGGTCAGATGGTATACTATACATCACACACGTGCACCCACAAATATGAAACACACACGTGTGCTCACACACATACACACACACTCCTACCTTTTGGGCTGTGGCTGGTACAGTTGCCTTGCCCTATTCATCCATCCTACCATTTCTTTTTCCTGAAGGTACGATGGCTGTTCTCTTCTAGTTTACAATTCGGGGGCAAAGTGCCAAGGCTTAGCCTGTGATGTAAGACATGCAGGTTTCACTTAGTAGTCTACAGCCGAGAGCTCATTTCATTCTTTTTTTTTTTTTTTTTTTTTTTTAATTTTTTTTACCTTCCATCTTGGAGTCAATACTGTGTATTGGCTCCAAGGCAGAAGAGTGGTAAGGGTAGGCAATAAGGGTTAAGTGACTTGCCCAGGGTCACACAGCTGGGAAGTGTCTGAGGCCAGATTTGAACCTAGGACCTCCCATTTCTAGGCCTGGCTCTCAATCCACTGAGCTACCCAGCTGCCCCCTTCATTTCATTCTTTCACCAAAAGTAGATGGGAGAGTTGGCCACAGAACAAATGTACAGGATTTTTGGAACTGATGGAGATCTAGCACAATTTCCTTATTTTACAGATGAGGAAACTGAGATCCAGGGAGAAAAGGGACTTGACTAAGGTTACAGAGACAGAGAAAGGCAGAGTCAGAACTAGTATCAGGCATTCTTGATTCTTGATACCAATGTAGGCTTGGGTAAAAAAAAAAAAAAAAAAAAAAAAAACAAGGCAGAGCGATGATGGAAAAGAAGGGCAGGGAATGAAGAGAAAGGATACATTCCCAGGATCACAGCTTCTAGGCATTTGATTGGCAGCGCCTCTTTGGTCATCTCCTTAGCCAGGTCCATCAGCCTGTGGGGAAAGAGAAAGGGTCAGACCCAGGAAAAAAGCTTCATTGATTGTCCTTAGATCCAGAGGAGGACATTGTTGAGGGGGATGATGGAAGCAAGCAAGGCTAAAATGAACAAGAAATGGAAAGGAGGGCAAGAAACAAGCCAAACAAATGGAAAGAGACAAGTCTTACTCTCTTGGCTGATTCTGCTTAGGCTTGGCACCTTTCATTTTCATGTCCTCTCTTTTATCAATTCTTTTTTTTTTTTTTAAACCCTTGTACCTCGGTGCATTGTCTCATAGGTGGAAGATTGGCAAGGGTGGGCAATGGGGGTCAAGTGACCTGCCCAGGGTCACACAGCTGGGAAGTGGCTGAGGCCGGGCTTGAACCCAGGACCTCCTGTCTCCAGGCCTGACTCTCACTCCACTGAGCTACCCAGCTGCCCCCAATGTCCTCTCTTTTAAAAGAGGAGAAAAGGCTACTCTTTGGAGATGGATGTGAAATAAGAGAGAAAGAGAAAAGGAAATGGCTTTTAGTGTGATGACAAAGAAGGGGAGGGATTATTCACATCCTCTACCACAATACAAAGTCCTCTCTCCTTACCCTTCTACCCATCCCCCAAACTCTGGATCCAAGAGACCATCTGAGGAAGGGGTAGATAGGTCAATTAGCAGTACCTCCCTTCACTCACACTCGCATTTGATAATCATTAGCAGAGGGTGAAAGCCCCCACCTTAGATGGGTAGCCATTTAGGACGGATGGGGAAAGGGAGGGAAAACTTATTAAGTTTTTATACAGGACGCAGAGTTGACTTCTCCTCTTTTAATAAACATACCCCAAAAGGGACCAAACCAACTGGTTTCTTCCCAGGGACAGAAGGGGTGGAGGCAAGAATATTTAAGCTCTACTGACCCAATAATGTTTTGTCCAAGTACCATGTAACTGGGCACAATCGCCAGTCTGCACCTGGCTCCATGCCCTATTGTCCCTCCATAAAGATTTTAGATTGTTTAAAAACCCGGTTAACGCCAAGGCCCATTGTTCCTAGGCTCTTGTGTTTGGAATTCATGAAGCTTTATTAGATTTTAGTTCCAAAGCAACTTGGATCCCTTCCTCCAGTTGATCAGACCTATCTCATCCTACTAGACCCCTGGGAAGCCAGACCCAGACTACACCCTTCACAAAAGAAGGGAACAGAGCATTCTTCAGCTCTTATCAGGTCATTCACTGAGAAATGACAAACTAGCTGGCTCATAATAGGTACCAATCTTGAAATCTTCTCCAGGGTGGCCTCACGGGGGACCAGCCTTACATTAGGTATTGGTAGGCTTAGAGGAGAGGAGTGAGAGGAGGGGAGGAAGGGATGGGCAGGAATAGGCTCTGTCAAATAGACTCCAATTCCTTCTTGAGCAGTTCTTAACCCTTTTTTTAGGATGTGGACTCTTTTGGCAATCTGAGAAGCCTGATGACTCCTCAGAATAATGTTTTTGAAAGCATAAAATAAAGTTTTATATACTTTAATAAATAAACAAATAACATCATAAATAAATAAAAGAAAGTAAAATAGGATTACAAAAGCAATTATGTTGATATTCAGTCATCAAAATGTTAAAAAAGAAAAGTTCACAGATCATAGATTAAGAACCCCTATTTTAGAATTTCTGCTAACGTCAGAGTCCTCTCTAGGGCACAGGAGGCCTGCTCCTTGCCCCTGAATTTAGGATCTGGCTGGTGACTCTTAGAGGAAGATGGGAGGAGATAGCTTTTACATGGGATGATTAAAAAAACAACAACAATTTGACATATACATATACTTTTATTATATTCATTTGTGCATATCTGCATATGTATACACATACATATCTATGTATTTTCCTAAGGCATGCATTGACTCCCCATTGTCTACCAAATAAAATGTAAACTCCTTATCCAGGCATTAGAGGCTCTTCACAGTCTTCCTCCAACCTATTTTTCTAGCTGTCTTGCAAACTATTTCTTGCTGTTGTTATTTCAGTCATATTTGACTCTTCGTGACCCCATTTGGGGTTTTCTTGGCCAAGATATTTGAGTGTTTTGCCCTTTCCTTCTACATTTTCCAGATGAGGAAACTGGGGCAAACAGGGTTAACACTGCCCAGAATTATATAGCTAGTGAGTGTCTGAGGCCAGATTTGAACTCAGGAAGATGAGTCTTTCTGACTCCAGTTCTGGCATTCTATCCACTGCACCACCCAGCTGATTACTGCATATGTCTATCCTTCATCTACTCTAAATTCTAGCCACAGTGGCCTACTCATTCTTTACTTATCTAATTCTTCCCTCTCTCACTCTTGTTTTTATACAGGCTACCTCTACCCCACTTGCCTGGAATGGGCTTTTTCTCAGGCTCTGACTATGACATCTTACCACTCTTGCAAGTGGAAATTCCCAATTCACACCCTTCATGAAACCCTACCTGAACTTCTCAGTTAGAAATCCTTCCTCCAGTCTTTAAGGCTACTTCCTTACTTCTGCTTCTCCTACTTCCTTAATCATTCTTTTTTCATACTGTTAATGTTCTTTAAAAAATTATTTAGCTATTTTAGAATATTTTTCCATGGTTACATGATTCATGTTTTTCCCTCCCCTCTTCCCTTCTCCCTCCTGGAGCTGATAAACAATTCCACCAGGTTATACATGCATAATTTTTCAAAACCTATTTCCGTATTATTCATATTCCTTAATCATTCTTATAGTAATTTATGTACATACTTCAGTCATCTACTAGAGTAGAAACCCTTTGAGGGCAGATACTGTAATTTTTCATTTTTGTATCTCCATCACTTGGTAAATTTAATTAATCCTTATTCCCACTCCCCAAATGATCAAAGCAAGAAGATAAGATGCCTTCACTCCAAGTTAGATCCATTCTTCCAGATCCACTCCATTTCTAGGTCCATTTTTTTCTTCAAGGCTGCCCTTGACTTTCATATAAACTGATTCCATCTGTATAAAGTACCTCACCCTCACCATGGGTGATCATTTGTCCTTTATTCCTCCAGGATTGGCCCAATGTCACTATTAAAAAGTATAGCTGCCTAGAAATACAGTTGTTATGTTGATCTCCTGTCTTGTTTAGTGGGGAAGAGTTCTGATCAAAATGGTGCAATTAGGTGGAAGCTGGGTAGCTCAGTGGATTGAGAGTCAGGCCTAGAGACGGGAGGTCCTAGGTTCAAATCTGGCCTCAGACACTTCCCAGCTGTATGACCCTGGGCAAGTCACTTGACCCCCATTGCCCACCCTTACCACTCTTCCACCTAGGAGCCAATACACAGAAGTTAAGGGTTTAAAAACTTTTTTTAAAAAATGGTACAATGAGGCACTTACCCAGTCAGAGGTCTGCTCTTCTTAATTTCAAAGAACTGTGTCCCTGTATGATTGTACCTTGAGGCAAAAGGTTAAGGACCATTTAGCTTTCCTTAGAAGGGAACAGAAATTGAGGATGGGAATACCAGGTTGTTTCTTAGACACATCTTCCCATTCTAACATGGGTATAACTCATTTTTCAACCTCTTTCTCAGGGATCAAGTGGTCAGATGAGTGTTATCTTCGCTAAGGGCACAATAATCTACAACCCTCCACAGTCTCTATGATTCCGAATGGTAGTCAGTATAGTCAAAGTTCCTCTCTCGGACCACCATTCCGTACTGCCTTGTAACCATCTAGACCACTACCATCCCCCTAATGTCCCTATCCCTCACTTTCCATTTTCTGCTTTTTAGAACCTGTATTTTATTATTAAACTACTCATCATATTAGGTCTGTGCTCTGTTCCTCAAAATTCTTTGTCTATATTTGAAGCTCAAAGTTTTTCTAAACATAACGTGTGTATGTTACTTTTCTCCAATAGAACATAAGCTTGTTGAAGGTAGGAATTGTTTTGTTTTATCTTTGTGTCCAGGAGCTCAAGCTAGCATGGACTGATTCTAAATCGTGTGAGCATTTACGCCTCAGAAATCTGCAGGTGCTACGGATCAAGGCTCAACACATTGCTTTGGTTTTTAGTCTAGTTTAAAGAAATAGATGGAGAGAATTTTAATAATCAAGATTTAGCTAAAAAATGTGTCATGCCAACATATCTTTGTATTCCCAGAGCCTAGCACAGTGGCTGGAAAATAGTTGAGGTTTAATAAAAGCTTCTTAAATTCCACTGAATTTGAAATTCCCCTCTCTGTTCAACTTTCTCCCTAACATGGGGAAATCCAGAGTCTACATTTCTCAGGAGACATGCAGTATTCTACTTCTCTCAGAGGTGGGGGAGGAGAACGAGCATTTATAATGCCCACTGTGTGCCAGGCTTTGTGCTAAGTGCTTTGGAAGCATTATTTCCTTTGATCCTCACAACAACCTTGTGAGATGGATACTATTATTACCCTCATTTTACAGTTGAGGAAACAGGCAAACAGTGCTCAGGTGACTTGCCCAGGGTCCAAAGCTAGTTAGTATCTGAGACTGGACTTGAACTCAGGTCTTTTGACCCCCAAGTCCAGAACTTTATTCACTGGGCCATTTGGCTGCCCAGGTGGTGAGGATGATGGGTATAATTACATTTGCCACTTTCTTTCCACTTACAATCTTTTTGTTCTTTTTTTACTCTTATCTATTCCCTTCACTCATATTCTCCACAAATGTCCTTAGACCATTTCTCTCCTAAAGAAGAGGGGTGAAAGCAAATTATAGAGAAGATCACAGAATTTGCAGCTCGAAGAAACCTACAAGTTACCTTGTCTAACCTCTTTATTTTACAGATGAGGAAATAGAGGCAAAGGAAGATAATAGTGGTTTGTTCAAGATGACATAGCATAAATGACAAGTAGGTGGCTTGCTGGATAGAGAGCCAGGACTGGAGACAAGAGGTCCTATATTCAAATCTGGCCTCAGATTCTTCCTAGTTGTGTGACCCTGGACAAGTCACTTGATCTTAATTGTCTAAGTGTTCCTCTACCTTGGAACTGATACTTAGTATTGATTCTAAGACAGAAAGTAAGGATTGTTAAAAAAAAAAAAAAAGATTACATAACACCTTGGAACAGATACATAGTGTTGATTCTAAGTCAGAAAGTAAGGATTGGGAAAAAAAAAGATGACATAATGAATAATAAGTAGCAGAACCAGAATATAAACCCAGGTTCTCTAACTTCAAATGCCAACCTATTTTTTCTTACTGCTTGCATAGAAGGTTTGGAGAAAGAGATTCCAGCTTTTGGGCTGTTTCCCAAAGCCATCTAATTTTCTAGTTAGTGGAGAGTCGAACAGCAGAGAGAGGTGAAAGACCTGAGTTCAGGTCACAGCTGTGTCACTTCCCGTATGACCGGAAGCAATTTGTTCCACCCCTTTTAAGCCTCAGTTTCCTCATTTATAAAATTACCAGATTGACTAGATTGCCAAGGTCATCTTTTCAACACAAACATTTGGATTTGCTCTTGGTTCTTGTTCTTATAAAATAAAAATATAAAATAAATAAAAATAATATAAATAATAAAAAATAAATAAAATAAAATAAAATAAAAAAAGCAAACACAAAGAAAGCAAAACAAACAGAACAAAACAAAATAAAACAAAAGCTAGTAAGCAAGCATGATGTGTATGTGTGTGTCTAAGGCAGTGGTTCCCAAACTTTTTTGGCCTACCGCCCCCTTTCCAGAAAAAATATTACTTAGCGCCCCCTGGAAATTATGAAACTATTCATTGAACTCAGAATAGAATGTAATACAAAAAAAGTGTGGCCATCACCTCTCCCCTGGAGCACTGCAGCACCCACCAGGGGGCGGTGGTGCCACTTTGGGAATCACTGGTCTAAGGGAAAAGTCTTGAATTTGTGTCTGGGATTCCTGTGACACAGTTTTGTGTGTAAGGGAGGAGGAAGTTAAAAAAACTCACAGACGAATGTGCATAGATGAATTCATGCAGTCTGCACAGATGAGGTAGGGGTAATCTCTGCACATTTAGTGGTCCCTAATCTAAGTACACTGTCATTCTTCTCAGCCTCAATACCCAGTAGCAGCTATGACCCTAAAGGATTACATCAGGCTAAAGTAATAGTAAGTTGGGGTATACCAGAGAAAAACCAAGAAAAATCTTAAATGTCTGGGAATCTAGGCAACTTCTCATCTTGGTTTTACTCATTACTGTGTGACTTTGGACAAGTCTCTTTACTTTCTCTGGGACTTAGTTTTCTCATCTTCAATGTCAAGATCCTACTATCCAATATTTACATGGTCTATTCAAGTCTCATTTGAGAGTTAATATCCATAAAAGAATAGAAATTAGGGTGACCCCAGACTCCCAAGGCAGTTCTGGCATTATACTATTGTGGTTTTGGACAATCTTGGGCTCCCTGGTCCCATTTCTTCATTTGTGAGATGAGTGATACCACAACTTGTGCTTTTAACTCTAAAAAGTCATCAGTAATAATAATGACTAATGGGGGCAGCTAGATGGGTCAGGGGATTGAGAGTCAGGTCTGGAGACAGGAGACCCTGGGTTCAAATTTGACCTCAGATACTTCCTAGCTAATTGATCCAGGGGCAAGTCATTAAACCCCCATTGCCTAGCCCTTATGGCTTTTCTGCCTCAGTACCAATACACAGTATTGATTCTAACATGGAAGGTAGGAGTTTAAAAATAATAATAATGGCTAACATTTATATAGAGTTTATTATGTGCCAGGTACTGTGATAAGCTGTTTACAATTATTATCTCATTTTATCCTCATAACAACCCTATGAGGTAGGTACTATTATTATTTCCATTTCTGCAGATGAAGAAACTGAAGAAAACAGAAGTTAAATGACTAGCCCAGGGTCACAAAACTAATAAGTGTCTAAAATTGGATTTGAACTCAGGTCTTTCTGACTCTAAGCCCAGTCTTTTCTCTATAGCAACACTGAGCAGATGAGTGGTGTCAAACTCAAATAGGAACTACATGATACATAAGGATTTCTATGAGCCACATATTGGCTTAGAAAACTTCATATTAATGTTTTTTATGTTCTTTGTATGTTTCTTTTTCCCCCAATTACATTTTCATCTGGTTCAGGCTGCAGATAGGAAGGCAGGGGTCCAAGTGCTTGACATCTCTGGTCTAGATGATCTTGGAGCCCCCTTTCAAGGTCTGTGGGCAGCTAGGTGGCACAGTGGATAGAGCACTTGGCCTCAAACCAGGAAAACTCTTCTTCCCGACTAATTCTGGCCTCACTAGCTGTGTGACTCTGGGAAAGTCAGTTAATGCTGATTGCCTCAGTTTCCTCATCTGTAAAAAATGAGCTGGAGAAGGAAATGACAAGCCATTCCAGTATCTCTGCCAGAAAACCTAAATGGGGTCACAAAGAGTTGAAATGATGGAATAACAACAACTCCACGCTCTAGTACTCTATGCTGTTTTTGTTTATTCTCTTACTCTGGAGCTGATTTTCTCTGACTCTGATCCTTATCTGTGACTCACTCATAGCCCTCAAAAGTACCTTTTAAACAGTACACAGTAGATTCTTACATAGCAGACCCCTTAGAGGAAGATGCTTGGTTGAGTTTAATGGACATCCTAGACCCTTTTGGAGCTAGTTCTTCCCTTCAGTCAGAAGCCAACAATAGGTCTGGAGTTCTATCTTGACTGAGCTTTCTTAGACTCAAAGTTCTGCACATCGTTGTTACAAGGAAACTCTAGTAATAGAAGAAAGTATGAGGGAGTCCACAAGAAGAAGGGGAAAGGAGAAAACATTTATTAAGCACCTGTACTGTCCTAGGCAACCACATGGCACAGTGAATGGAGCACTGGGCTTGGAATCAGGAAGACCCGAGTTCAAATCTGACCTCAGACACTTCCTAGTTGCGTGACTCTGGGCTTAAACTCTGTTTGCCTTAATCCACTGGAGAAGGAAATGACAAACCACTCCAATATCTTTACCAAGAAAACCCAATGAGCAGGATGGTGCAGGGAGTCATGAAAGGTCGGCCATGACTAAAGGCCAATCACAAATGTGCCAAGGTTATGTTAAGTGCTTTACAATTATTCTCTCATTTAATCCACAATAAAATGGGATGATCACAAATGGCTTTCCAACACCTTCCATGATAAGGGTTCAGCTTCCATCTCAGGGTAATAGAATACATGGTGGTACCTTCCTGTGGATAGACTTAGGTGGCCCCAGGGAAAGACCATAACCCAGCGTGGCAAAGGATACTGCAGCTCCCTGATATAACGCTGTATGGCTTCCAGGCGCTCAGGGATCGATGTGGATGGCTGGAATGTAGGCACACTTGGTATGGGAGTCTGGGGAAACAAAAGAAATATAATCCTGGTCACAAGGGAAGAGGAAGCTTGGTTCTTGAACTTTTAAGTCAAGCCAGACTTGATTCCAGGACAAGGTACAAAACAAGTGAAATTGGTTTCTTCCATCCCTCAACTCGGACTCCTCTTTCAATTCAGTCTATCCTTATTTCCTTTGGCACTGTCTCTAATTAGATGCCCAGGGTCACCTGACCCTCCCCACCTCATGGTATCACATCCAGACTTGGGCAGAGACTCTTTCCCTAGACTTCAACTATCAATAATGGGGGACTCTGGGAATTTTGAAGGACATTTAGATTTCAGTTTAGTTTTTGATGCGATAGTTTTAGAAATAAGTATGCCTGAGTATAGTTCAAACTACTTCACTGGGATATGGAAAAAAACTTGCTAGATATAATATTACTAGATTTTACTAGATTAAGATTATGCTATTTTGTCAAAATTTAATATCTGGATTCAGAAAGCACAAAAGAAGCAACACAGCATAGGACATTAGAGGCAGGCTGGAGACAGAAACATGGAAACTAGGTGATACAGTAGCTAGAGTTCCAGACCTGGGGTCGGTAAGATTCATCTTCTTGGGTTCAAATCTGGTTTCAGACACTTACTAGCTGTGTGACCCTGGGCAAGTCCCTTAATACTGTTTGCTTCAGTTTCCTCATCTATAAAGTGAGCTGGAGTAGGACACGGCAAACCATTCCAGTATCTAAGAGTCGGACGTGACTGAAATGGCTGAACAACAACAAACTCAAGTCTCACTGTGGACCTGGACTAGCTGAGTGACCACAAGCAAGTCATTTGGCCTTAGTGTCTCAGGTAACTCTGGCTTTATAAATGCCAAACCAGATGCTGCTCTGCCTTGCTAGAGGGAAATTTTGCTCTTTACTAGGTTCACCTTCCTCCTTCTCCACCTTCTGGGCTTTAAAACAGTGAAGTTTGTTTTGTGTTTGAGTTTAGGCACATTAAAATTTATTTGTTTGACATAGCCTGCTCGTTGGGACCTTCCTTGTGCCAGATGACAGTCTGATAATCTGATGATCAAATCCATGCTCTTGTGCCAGTGGATATGAATTGACTAATGTGTTATCTCCTCCCTGGCAAAATAGGTTAATTATATTAGGGGTTTTGTGGAGGGTTGATACTTCAATTCAAAGCAATAGCTAATGGTGAGATTTTTTTTTTTTTTACCATTCCAGTAGACTGAGAGATGGGGCAGGGGGGGCAGGGAGGAGGAGGAGATAAGTTTTGGGCAGACAAGTCTTTCTGTGGCTCTCAAAAGACAAATGTAGAAATTATTCACACTTTTTTACATTCTCTTTTGGCAAGACTTCATGTTATACCACTAATGTGGTTCATGGCGTCCACAATTTTGGCCACTAAATTTTCATGGATTCTACCCTTTCCATATTCATGCTAAGGTATCTCAGGAGGGCAGTGAACAAAAGTCTAAGCCTTCCTACTAGTGGATGCTATTTTCAATCAATGACCTTCCTGGAATTCCATTTCCCTCCCCATAAAGCCTTAAGACCCACAATTTGTTGGGGAAAAAAAATAAACATAGCTGAGAATGGGGAGGTATTCTGATTGACCCAAAAAAGGCAAATATGGCACAGGGTCCCTTCCTGTAGACAGAATCAGATTTCCAGTTATAGTTTATACTAGGAACAAAGCCCATCCCTCATTGGGCTCCCCTTCACCAATACAGGACTCATCCCTATGTATCCTTGGCTCCTCTATTTGAACAATCCTGGGCAGCAACTCTACCATGAAATCTTGGCCCAATCCATGGATTCCTAGATTTCCAGTTGCTACCTAAAAGAGGAACTAGAGGCTTCTGAGTGATATGGTTCAACTTGTCTAGAATAAAGGGAAGTGTAAGAAGAAACTAGAAGTAGAATAAGGGTAGAATAACCCATGCTGGTGAGCTTTTGTTTCTTTTTGTCTCAGACCTTTAGAAAAATGGGGCTACCCAGAGTGAGGCTGGGCTCCAGCAGAGAAAGGGAGGTGAGTAATGCTGTAGTCAGTCACACTCAGAGTTTATCAGAGTAAGGCTCTTCCTTCAGGCTCTAAAAGATATGCTTGGAAATGGAGGAGAGCAGGGGCTCCAGAGCTTCTGTCTGGTTCCCTCCCCCTATGACAGCTCCTCCAGCCTGGGATGTCCCTAGCAACAAATTTAACTCTCAAACAGATGACATCTCTGCGGGGGAGAAGCAGCTTCTGTTTTCTTTTTCTTTCTGTCCCCACTGACATGGCTGCTGTCATAAGTCAACAAAGCTGAAGGTTTGGAGCCTTCCTTCCCCTAAGCCAAGGGAGCTAAGGACCACCATGGATCTGTCTTTTGTCATTCCAAAGGAAAATGTCTAATGCAATGGGCCTGGGAATATGCAAGGAAGCAGGAGGACCACCACCACCACTACCATCATCATTATCATCTTATGTTTATGTAGTATTTTATAGCTGCCAAAATGTTTTTACATACATCATCGCAATTAATTCTTTAGACATATCTGTGAGTTGGACCAGGCCAAAAGATTCAGTACTGGAACAGATTTTAAACAACTATAGATGATGAGACAGGTTTTTAGGCTTGGGTTTTGGTCTTTTTTCTTTGTGAAACTTATTTTCTTATGCTGAAAATGAATGGTTAGGGGGCAGCTGGGTGGCTTAGTGAAAAGAAAGCAAGGCTAGGAGATGGGAGGTCCTGGGTCTCAGTTTAGCCTCAGACACTTCCTAATTATGTGACCCTTTAAGACAGGAAGAACAGAGCAGAAGTCCTGATGGTTGGAAGAAACTCACTGAAAGCTCCAGGCTGACTCAAATACTGCCCAGCAGAAACTAGCAGTTACCCCAGTTACCTAACCCTTATTACACTTCTGTCTTGGAATTAGTATAGATTTAAAAAAAAGAATGATTAGAAGAGGGAATGATTCAATTAGATAATTTAGATCATTAAGATCCCTTCTTTTTCTTCTTTTTTAATCCTTACCTTCTCTCTTAAAATTGATACTATCAATTGATTCTAAGGCAGTAGGGCTAGGCAATGTTGGATTCCCACTTCTACAATCTCACTGACATAGGCAAACATTTTCTTATAGCTAATTATCAGAAAGTTTACCTTACCTCTTATTCTTACTGGTCGTGTGACCTTGGGCAAGTCATTTAACTCCCAGACTCTCGGTTTTATCCTCTGTAAAGTGGAGATAATATCACTAGCGCCTCACCTTAGAAGGCTCTTGTGAGGTTCAAATGAGATAATTGAAAGTCCTTCACAAACTGCAAAATTTTGTATAAATGTCATAGATTATTTTATTTTCTTTTCCTTTTATGACACTTTTGATGACATTCAAGAAATACAACAGCAATGGGGAGGAAGAGGAGGAAAGCTATCACCAGGAAAAGGGTAAAAAGAAACCTCAAGTATTGATGGAGTCACAGAGTGGAGAATTCGGTCTCAGGGCTACTGTAACCACATCCTCCATAATTTGATAGGATTGTCCCTGATCATGTCTGAATAGAAGACACCCTGCCCTATTTATTTATTTCTTGGAGGAAAGCAGACCCATGCTTCCCCAAGCCTAAATCAGAATTATGGCGAAGAAGCATCAAACTTGAGCCTACTAACAGCCTCTAATTGATTGCTGGGCCGCTGCAGGTGCCACAGATTCTTGGCAGATCTGGGGACTTCTAGAAGATTATATTCATTTTAAAGACAGAACTAGAATAGTTAAAGCACTGTTTATAAATTATTACCCATTCTAATTTAGTTTAAACCTATACAATTAAGTGCTATTTACAAATAATTTATTTGCTTTTTAATAAACCATTTGCATTTATTAGTACTTTTTTAAATCTCTAGAACACAAAACAGATAGATGGAGCACCAGGATTATGGACAGGGTTGGGGAAAGCTATGTGACACTGTGGATAGAGTGCTAAGCTGAAGTCAGGGAAGACTCATCTTCCTGGGTTCAAATGTGGCCTCAGACATTTAATTGCAATGAATAATATTGATAGGTCCTGCAGATTAGAAGACTCATCTTTCTGAGTTCAAATCTGACCTCAGACACTTATTAGCTGGGCATCCCTGGGCAAGACACTTAACCCTGATTGCCTCAGTTCCTCCATCTGTCAAATAAGCTGGTGAAGGAAATGGCAAACTTCAGTATCTCTGTCAAGAAAACCCCAAATGAGGTCATGAAGAGTCAGACATTACTGAAATGCCTCAACCACAATAACAATTGGGCAAAGAAAGAACATTACTAAAGCTATCTCCTGGGCAAGTAGCTATAGATTGGCATTTCTTCTATAACTTGTTCCCCAAGATGATAAATGACTTCCCTGTGGTCCCATAACTAGCATGTTATAAGAGGCAGGATTTGAATTTAAATCTTCCTGAGCCCTGCAGGCCGTTTCCCCACCACTGTTACAATCAAAACCCCTAAGCTGACTTTTTCCCACTCAAACTCTCCCTAGATAGTATTTATATAGTGCTTACTGTGTGCCAGACACTGTGCTAAGTGTTTTTACAATTATGATCCTGCTTGATCCTTATAACAATCCTGGAAGCTAGATGCTATTTATGGATGAGGAAATTAAGGCAGACAGAAGGTAAATGACTTGCCCAGTGCCACAAAGCTAGTAAGTGTCCAAGGCTGGATTTGAACTTAGGTCTTTCTGACTCCAGTCCTGGTTGATTTATCTACTGTGCTACCTAGATCCCTGGTTCCCTTTTGGCTAGGAAACTTTGGTGGAGGGTCTGGGGAAGGATGGATACCAAAGCTAAATCTAAGGTAATTTTACTTTGGTCTGCTTTTCTGTGCTCTAAGGAAACTGTTGGTGGGAGAGATTGAAAACCTTCTCATCCTCTCCAAAATTTCCTTCTGATCCTCTATCTTCACTGCTCAGTCAAAAATAACCCAAAACACAAAAAACCTAACATAAACTTCAACTCAGTGTGTTGCCTTTCTTTTTTTAAACCCTTATCTTCTATCTTAGAATTGATACTAAGTATAAGTTCCAAGACAGAAAAGTGATAACTGCTAGGCAATTGGGCTTAAGTGACTTGCCCAAGGGCACACAGTTGGGAAGTGTCTGAGGCCAGATTTGGACCCAGGCCTGGTTTTCTATCCATCTAGCTAGCCTACTGCTGCCCTTCTTTTATTTAAAGAAAACATTACTAGCCAACTACCTGTGGAATAGATAAGCTCCTTGAGGTAGGAACTGTTTCATTGTTACCGTTGAATCATCAGCCTAACTGTTACACAAAGCATATATTTTAATGCCTGTTGAACTGAACTACGGGTAATAATTATTTTTCCAATGATGGTGTTAGGTTTGTGCCAAGATGTTTACATTCTATTCTCCAGTACCCTTTGTGTCTAACTTTATATCTCTGCCTAATGGCTGGAGTTAGGATATAGCCCGAGGTTATCTGTTTAAAACTTATTCACTCAGGGAAGAATAAAATTTGTGGTTCCATTTTTAAAGCATAGGTCTGACCATGTCAAATTCTCTCTTCTCTCAACTCCAGTGGCTCCATATTGCCTCCAGAATCAAATATAATTGGTTGACCTTTAAAGCTCTTTATAACTTGGCCCCTTCTTACATTGCTCATTAAAAAAAAAACAAAAAACCCTTACCTTCTGTCTTAGAATCAACCCTTTGTATTGCTTCCAAGCCAGAAGAGCGATAAGGGCTAGGCAATGGGGGTTAAGTGACTTGCCCAGGGTCACACAGCTAGGAAGTTGTCCCAGGCCAGATTTGAACCCAGGACCTCCTGTCTCTAGGCCTAGCTCTTTATCCACTGAGCCACACAGCCACTCCTATGTTTTCATCTTTTATGTTCTCATTTATATATGTTGTCTCTCATTAGAATATAAGCTTCTTGAGAGTAGGGAATGGTTTTGCTCTTGCTCTGTATCTTTAGCACAGGGTCACATAGTAAACACTTAATAAATGTTTGGTGATTGTTTGGCTGAGATATACAACAAAATCATGGAATGTTAGAACTGTACAGGGTAATTAGAGGTCATCTAATCTAAAACCTTATTTTTAAATGAGGAACCTGAAGCTCAAAAAGGTATGATCTTGGGAAAATCACTCCATAAAGCCACTTGATAAAACAGGACTAGAACCCAGGTCTCCTAGGCTAGAATTCTGTCCACTATATCAGGAGAGTTTGACTTCATTAACATCATTCTCTAGTGAGAGGAAGGCCTCTTCCTGAAAAAACACACCTGAGAAAAGATGCCAATAATCCACAAACATCACTCCATCAGAGTCATATTTCAGTTTAATCTCAGTTTAAACTTTCAGAATTTACAACCAACCTCACTTAAAAAAACTTTTTATGCCCCTGAATCTCAAAACTTTGATCACGGTCCCCCATAGATAAATTGATACCACTCCACCAGTGTTTTCCCACAACGGTCCTGCCTCAACCTTCCTATGGAAAAAAAATCTTGACCCAAAGAATTTACCAAAGACTATACCCCCTCCCCAACCAGCAGGCTTGAGAGGGGGGCATGTCTCTTTAGACAGTTATATTACACCTGTGTAAGGATAAGAAACTTCCAGCTTCAGATGTTTCTGATGTTCAGAGAGAAACTAGGGAACAGATATACCAGTTGTCCTTTTATACATGAAGCTCTGCTATCCTATTCAATGCTAAAGCAATCATGGATGATCTCTTCTGAGTTTTCCATTTCAGGATTTCCATCCTTCACTCGGTGTGTGTGTGTGTATGTGTGTATGTTAAGGAGGGGTCTTCCTAGTTCTCACAATAGCTTATCATCAAAGAATATTTATCCACATTTATGTACATGCTCAGCATTTAGTATAATACAATCTAGACACAATGCTGTCTGCCTTGCAAGGTGCCATAAACACCTCGTCTGATGGAGATCCTTTCCTCCACCAATTTACCCCAGCCAGACTGTTAGGTAGAAATTATTTTTAGTGTCTATTCATTCTTCCTTTCACTCCTAAACCCTTCCTTCCCCCATTCATTCCTCTGTTAGTCATCCTAACCCAAATGATTATCAGAATACTTAGTCAGTTCTCTAGCTACTTTTCTAAACTTGTGCTCACTTCCAAAAGGACTTTCCTGTACCTTATTCTGCAGAGACCTGGGCTAAAGAACCATCAGAAAATTCTAACAATGCAAGGTGCCTCAAGGGTGATCTAGTCTATCCCCTATCTCCACACTTTTCTATGCCCCTTAATGCCCTTTTAAACCTCCTGTATATACCTAGACAAGTATTCATCAAAGCTCAACTTCTATGACATGAAATTTGCTATATTCCCTCTCTTTTCCATCCTTCTCCAAGTTAGTTTATAGAAAATCAATCTGATGAACTAACTCTTGCTTAGATGAAATATAGGGCTTAACCCAGAGAAGTATATACATGGTAAACATTTCAGACACTGATGGAGAAGATTTTCCCAAACAGGTGGAACCTGCCCCTGTCCTTCAAATCACCAGTTACTCCTTTTATGCATACATTTGGCTCAGATTTTTGTATCCCTGAGATCTATGGAGTTCAAGAATCCCACATACCCTTTCAGCTTCATTTCAAGAGTCCCACAGTGACTCACCTTGGGTAGGTCTGTGGCCCCACGAATCCTCTGTGCCACCTTCTCTCCATCAGGGTGAATCTTGGCCACGTGTCTCCACATTCTCTCCCAGGTGGCCTCATCCACAGGCAGCCCACCCCGGTTAACAAAGAAGGGAACACCTCCATCCCGGAGGTCTTCATCCCCTTCTTCCTCTTGTTCTTCTTCCCTCTGTGCTGAAGCCCCTTCACTGGTTTCAGATCGCTTGATCCCAGAGGGGGCAATGGCACCGCTGCCACTAGGGCCCACCTTTTTCCCCCCAGGCATCCCAAACTCTTTAGAAAAAAAATTTCGGAGAAAGGAAAATTAGGTAGCTCACAGGAAACTACCGACTGAATTGACTCACTCACTGCCAGAGAGACAACACATGACCCACCGGAGTGTAGGGCCCCTTTAAGAAATCAGGGTGTGGTTCATTTATAATAAAACAATAATTAAAAAAAGATAGAATCAGTGCAATATCAGGGTACACTCCAGGGCAGAAAGGTTCTCGGTTGTCTGAAATCAACCTTGCAGTAATACTTGAATTTGTTAAAAAGAGAACAGAAGAGGGTAAAGAAAACATAGCCTAACTAAGAGGCCTGCATACAAACACAGACAGTCTACACAGCCCAAAGCTCTCTGGAAGAACAATGACAGAAGCCCGGGGTTACAGAAAAGTCTTACGGGCCAGAAGCCTGACAGCCCAGATCAATCAACTTCAAAAGGAGAGAGGGCAAGGCACATTAGTGCGCACTGACTTGGTGCCCCTCGGTTCCAGCTTCAGGAAGAACAAATTCCTCCACAAGGCACACAAGACGACATTAGCCCGAGGGACCAAGGTTCTCATGGACCAGTCGGCTTCACTAACAGAAGATCTGCTGGCAGTTTTTTCCTAGGGAGACGGGACTAGTGGGGAGGAAGGACAGAGAGAAGGTGGGGGAACTGTCTATTTCCCTTTGGGGATGGACAGCAAAAAGAGGATACACGGCTGTACCACACAGGGAAGGGGGCACCACCAGGGGCGAGGGGCTGGCAAACATACATCCCACCCGGTCCAACTACCTTTACAAAGTGGTCTTTGTCTCCAGAACCACCGCTCGCTGCCTCTTCACCCCTCCCAAGACAGCAACAAAACCCACTGAGGGGAATTACAATTTTTTTTTTTTAAGAGAAAGGAGGGAGAAAATGTGGGTGATAGGACAGAGAAGGAGATAAGGCAATATAGAGAAGACCCTTCTTGTTTCCACCCTTCCTCTGCTAGCGGGAGGTTGGTGACTTCGCAGTGCCAGGCTCTCCCACCGATGCCATCTCAGAGCTTCTCTCATATGAGTCCCTTTTCCCGGACTCAACTGGTAGGACTCAGACAGGGTGAAGGGGGCCAGACTGGGCGCCCGGCTGAGGTCACCAAGCTCTGAGCTGCGGCCACTGGGGCGCTGCCCGGGACTGGATGCAGCATGGGAGGCGGCGGGAGGCGAAGCCCGCGATCACCCAAGAAGTGGAAGGAAGAGGAAAGAGAGGGAGGGATGCTTCGGGTGCAGGGCAGGGTGGTAGACGCGCAGAAGGGGCTCAGGCTCCTGCTTGCTGGGCAAAAGAGTGGAGAGAGAAGGACAGAGGGGAAGAAGGGGGATGGGGGTAGGATTGCAAGGAGAGACTCAAGCTCCAGCTGCAGCAGCCAGCGGATGTTGCCAGAGGCGAGCTACAAAGCCTCGGGAGGGAGCAGCGCTGCTCCCGGGTCCCTGGCAGTCCATGGGGTGCAGCAGGCGAGGATGGGAGTTCATATGCTCATTGCGTCCTCTGTGACTGGAATGCTGCTTCCACTGCTACTGTCGCCGCCGCCTCTGGGAACAAGGGCAAAGCTGCCGCGGCGTACCCCAGCTGCTCCACCCCCCCACCCCACCAGACTCCAGACTCCGCCCGGTGTCTCTGTCTCCAACCCAGGCACTCTGCGCGCATGCGTCCCCTGTCCCCCCCTTTAAAGGGCCAGCAGACTCCCCCCTCCGGCCCCCTTCTGCCCCAAGTTGTCTCGGAGCTGCAGATGCTTCCCTTTTCTCCTACCACCAACGCTCGGATGCTGTGGATCTGGGAAATTACCTGAGATTCCCAGTCAAAGCAGAGGAGGAAGTTTGGCGAGGGACGATACCAAGTGGGAAGAATAAGCAGAGCATCTTGGTGCCGTAGGGCAGTTAGGTTAGTCATCTTTTTTATGGATGAAGAAACTGAGGCCCTTAGAATCCACACCACTTAACCATAGCCGTATAGCTAGTTAATGTCTGAACTGGAATGAGAATTTAGATTTTCTGACTCCCATTCCAATTCAGAGCTCTGCTCTGGGAAGTCCTGGGGCATCTACCCCAGAAGCTCTTCCTTGCCTCACAATATGCTTCCTAGAGCAGAACCACATACTAGATTAGAAATTAGAAGGTCAAATTCTAGTCCCAGTCCTGTTATTGAGCTGTGTGACCTTGAACAAGTCTCTTGGGTTCTCTGGGTCTCAGTTTTCTCATTCATAAAAAGAGAATGACTTATAAGGATCTTTCTGGCTCTAACATTCTAAATGACTGGAGGATGGTTCAGTGGATGCAAACAATAACAGTAATAGCACTCCTCACTCTGTGCTTCTCTACAACTGACCCTCTGAACTGCTGGGTTTCCCTTGGTAATTCAAATGACCCAGAGGGAGTGATCAATCTCTCAATAATCAATCAATAAACATTTATTCAGGGCACTGTGCTAAGTCAAGACAGTCCCTGTCCTCAAGGAACTTACAACATACATATGTACAAAGTAAGTTATGTAAAGGATAAATAGGAGATAATTAACAGAGAGAAGGAACTGAAATTATGAGGATCTGGGGAAGAATTCCTGTAGAAGATGGGATTTTAGCTGGGACTTAAAGGAAACCAGGGAAATCAGTAATCAGAGAGGAGGAGGGAAAGTGTTCCAACTATGAGGGACAGTCAGAGAAAACACTTGGGAGTCTAGAGGTCCTGTGTCTTGTTCCTTGAGAGCCAGGAGGCCAGCACCACTGAACTGAAGATGTATGGAGTGAAAATTAGTGTATTATTCTCAATGTATTTCTGGCTAGCAGCAGAAACTCCAAGCAGAAGTTTAAATCATTAGCTTAATTAGATACAGTTTCACTCTCCCTTGACCCTTCTTAGGCTTTCACATAAACCTTTTATTGATACTCTTTCCCACAGGTGGAGAGTATTGTATTAGTTTCCTATAAATCAGGGATTACATTTGTCTCTTTGGGCATTGCTATTGATTCAAGAATGATGTCTCCATCCTCTGGGTCAGGAGTCGGCAACCTTTTTGGCTGTGAGAGCCATAAACGCCACATTTTTTAAAATGTAATTTCGTGAGAGCCGTATAGTGCTCACAGTGCACGCTTTGTAACAGTGCCTGAAAAAAAATTAACTTTATGCCTCCTGCAGAAAGAGCCATATCTGGCCCTCAAAAGAGCCAGATATGGCTCGAGAGCCATACGTTGCCGACCCCTGCTCTGGGTGATAAACAATAAAGCCTCATGTGTCTGCACCTTATCCTGGCCTCTGATTATTTGATGATTAGAGGAGGTGCATCTTGCTTTATCAAGGACCTCCCTTCCCCCCCCCCCCAATCCCTATTCCAGACAAAGAGTACATGTCAGGAAATAAGATGTAAGAAGATTGGAAAGGTAGGAGGAGGTGAGGTTATGAAGGATTTTGAATGCCAAGCAGGAATGTTTTGTTTGATCCTAGAGGCAATAGGGAGCCAGGGGTTTTATTGAATAGGGGTTGATGGACAAGGGAGGGCATCTACCTATGGATTACCCTTCTGACCCAGGCTCCTAGTGTCCCTTCTCCCAGGGAAGCTCATCTGGAAGGTCCAGCTAGAGAAGTCACAGCTAAAGGAATGGTATATGAGGACAGTGCCCTATGTGGTTATGATCTCTCAGAAAAGCATCCTTTTGGAACTTAGCTTTAGTATATGTATGTCTATTGGTAAGGTGACGAATTCTTAAGTTTTTCAAACAATATGCATGGGAGGACACAGGAGGGATGTGAGCTGGGAGGTGGGCCAGGGCAGAATAAAGGCTACAAATGCTGTTTGTTCAGCCACATTCTACTCTTTGGGACCCCATCTTGGCGAAGATATTGGAGGGGTTTGGGATTAGTCTTCCTGACTCCAGACCTGGTGCTCTACCACCACACTGCCCAGCTGCTATACCTCCTGGTTTTGAAGGGATGATGAAGTATTGAGGTTAATGTTGGACAGAAGGATGATTTCTGAAACCAAACTCTAGGAATTGGAGGGCAGAAAATTTTATTTAAATTCCAAACAACTATTTCTGATAGCATTCTAGTCTGTACCAAGCTTAGACTAGAAACAGGAAGAACTCTTGTTTCTGACCTATAAAATGAGAAGTCTAGACTTGATTATTTTCTTCTAGCTTGAAAGAACAATGTGAACACATATCTTCAGAATCTCACAGTATATACTGGATATTTCCTGAGAGGACTGGTCTACCTGAGGCATGTTTGTGTGTGTGCATGCATGTGCACACACGCGCACATGTTCGCATATGCATGTTTTATAGAATCATTATGAAGGTTTCAATGGATTCTAACCATTAAGGAACTGAAGAGTATTGTCTACTTTACTCCCCAGGGTTTGACTATTTCAAGAGAAGTAGTTTGGCAGAGTATTTGGAGGACAATACTTGGAAGGCAATAAAATTTCCATCAGCCCCAAGAAGGAGATGAAACACTATTTCACAACTGGGTGTAGAAAGACACCCAGTCTTCTATCTCTGAGTACAATCTTTTTACCATACCATGCTAAACTCTTGAGGGATAGAGATGAGCCCAGGATAAATTAGTGAACAAATTCTTGCAGTGACGAAGGGAAAGAAGGAATAATTTTTTGAGGGCCATCCTTCAGCATGAGAAAATATATATTTTCTATATGTGCAGAAAGGCATTGTTTAATTTTGTGGGGACAATGGAGTGACTGCCCTTCCCTTGGTAGGCCCCAATCTGATATCTCTTAAAACAAACAAACTAAATACCTTGCCTTCTGTCTTAGAATCAGCACTAAGTGTTGGTTCCAAGGCAAAAAAATAGTAAGGGCTAGACTAGAGTCTAGTCGCTAGACAACTGGGATTAAGTGACTTGCCCAGAGTCACACAGCTAGAAGTATCTGAAGCCAAGATCTGAACCCAAGACCTTCAGACTGAAGACCTGGCTCCCTAGGCACCTAGCTGCCTCCCTCCCCCTTTTAAAACTCCTTCCTGTCAGTATCAATTCTTTTTTTTTTTTAAATTTAATTTTATTGATTAATTAAGAAAATTTTTCCATAGTATCAGTTCTAAGACAGAAAAGTAGAAGGGCTAGCAATACAGGACTTACCTAGGGTCTCACAGTTAAGAGTCAGATTGGAACCCAGGTCTTCCAGATTGCAGGCCTGGCACTCTACCCACTGTGCTACCTAGCTGCACTTGCTCCCCACCCCCATATTTTTGAAGTAAACACAACAGAGAACACACTGCATTCAGTTAAATTCAACTGCAAATGTTTTATAAGAGCAGAAGTGTCAAACACAAAGCCTTTGGGTTGCCAACACTCCTGAGTGTGGCCAAACTAGATTAAAATGAATTTGGGAATATATAACAAATTTATTAAAAATAAAAAAGCATATGTATATTGTTAATGTCATTTCTGGAATCAGTTTCCTGCCCTGTATTATTTCATGGTTCCTGTTTCTATTTGAGTCTGGTAGGACTGCATTAGGTATCTATTGTATTCTAGGTAGGGATACAGTATGGTAGACATTGGATACAAAGACAAAAATGAAATAGTCTTTGAACTCAGGGAGCTTACATTCTTTTTTTTTTTTAACCCTTACCTTCCATTTTAGAATCAATGCTAAGAACTGGTTCCAAGGGAGAGAGTTTATATTCTAAAGGAGGTTAAAATATGTACACTGCGTGGTATAGTGGAGAGTGTTGGGTTTAAAGTTAGGGTCTGGATCCTAGTTCTGTTTCTTATGAGGTGGGGGGGGGGGAACTTAGGCAAATTGCTTAAATTCTTGGTGTTAGTTTCTTCACCTGTAAAATGAAGAGATTGGATTAGATGAGTTCTGGGGTCAATTTCGAATCCATGGTCTTATGAGACAGATTCAAAGAAATTCCAGAATGGGGAGAGAACTAACACTTGGCTGGAGGTATGAGGGAAGATATGGAAGATGGGAAAGTACATGACTAGAGGAAAACTAGCATCTGAGCTAAAGCTTGGTGGATGCTAAGAGGTCTGAGAGGAGTGGAATGTGGGGAGGAATTGCATTTCAAGTGCAATGGGAATGGCCTGTTTATGAAGTGCGTCATCTATAAGTGATGGTTAACAGGTGGTAGGCTATCCCAACACCCAGGACTGTGTCTCCATCCACAGTTGTTCCCATGAAAGAGCCAAGATCTTGGCTGTTAAAGAAAGGGTCAGGAATCAAATGTGAGCCTAACACTCACTGTGCCCCAGCAAGTCCAGATTATGTATGATTCTCCACACAAGACTCCATGCTATTCCCTGAATTCAGCATTTCATTTCTAATGTCTATGTATTTACCAGGTTGAATGCCTTGCCTGTAATGCATCTCTGCCTAGTGGTCAAATCCCTAGCTTCCTTCAGAGCTTTGTTCAACTATGATACAAGGCTGATCCTGATTTCCCTGGAGGGTAAGACTGGTCTCCTGCACTAATTACTTTTTATTTATCTTATATACTTTTTTAAAGTTTTGTTTCCTCATTGTCTGTTTTTATTTCTTCAACTTCTTTCTCTTGTCTTGTTGCTGTAGCTAGCATTTTTTTTTGATTTATGGATATTTTATTTTCCCAATTACATGGAATAATAAATTTCAACATACGTTTTCCAAAATTATAAGATCCAAACCATCTCCCTCCCTCCTTTTCCTCCCTTCTACTCAGAGATGGTTAACCTTTTGATCTGGAACATACTTGTATTATTATGTAAAACACACTTCCATATTGGTCATTGTTGTAAGAGCACACTCAGACAGAACCAAAACCCCCAAACTGTAAATACACTGATGTGAAAGATAGTATGCTTTGCTCTGCATCTGATCCCAATAATCCTTTCTCTGGAGATGGATCCCATTCCCTGTCATAAGTCTTTCATAGTTGTCCCAGATCATTGCCTTGCTGAGAGAAGCCAAATTTTCACAATTGATCATCATACAATATTTCTGTTTTGTGTGCCATGTTCTTCTGTTTCCACTCATTTCAGTCTGCATCAGCTCATGCAGATCTTTCCAGCTTTTTCTGAAATCATCTTGCTCATCATTTCTTACAGCACAATAGTATTCTATCACCAACATATACCACAATTTGTTTAATCATTCCCCAATTGGTGGAAATCCCCTCTCTCTTGCATATTTTTACATTTATTTATCTGGGTACATATTGCTTTTCTCCAACAGAATATAGCTCCCTAAGAGCAGGAAATGGTTCACTTTTATCTTTATATCTCCAATGTCTGGCACATAATAGACATTTAATAAATGCTTGTGTGAATCAGTGAAACAGGAAGTAAGATGCTAGTGTGCCAAGAAAAGTGATTTCATTTGCCTCTTACAAGTTTAGTCCAAGAATGGACCTTGATTTGTTGTTCAGGCATTTTGTCTGACTCTTGACCTCGTTTGAAGTTTTCTTGACAAGGATACTGGAATGGTTTCTATTTCCTTCTCCAGCTCATTTTACAGATGAGGAAACTAAGGCAAGCAGGATTAAGTGACTGGTCAAGGGCCACACAGCTAGGGAGTGTCTAAATACCTATAGGAATACTTTATATGGAAGCAAAGAACTGGAAACAAAGGGGGTGCCCACTGATTGGTGGTGCAGCACAAAGAACTATGGAGTCAGAAGATCTTGGTTCAAATTCTATCTTGCTTCTTATTCACCTATAGCTCCAAAAGGCAGATGAAGAAATGAAGGGAAAGATGGTTAAGTGACTTGCTTAGGGTCATCCCAGTAAAACCATTTTAGCAGGTGGACTAAACTAGCTTGAGGATAATAAAAAAGCTTCATATCCATCATAGAAGGATATCTGCCTCAAGCCAGGTGATTAAATAAGTAATAGGATCACAGTTTTTGTTGTTTAGTCATTTCAGTCGAGGCTGACTCTTTGTGACTCCATTTGAGGTTTTCTTGGCAAAGATATTGGAGTGGTTCGCCATTTCCTTCTCTAGCTCATTTTTCAGATGAGGAAACTGAGGCAAACACAGTAAGTGACTTGCCCAGGGTGACTCAGCTAGTAAGTGTCTGAGGCCAGATTTGAATTCAGGAAGATGAATCTTCCTTACTCCAGGCCTATTGCTTTATCTACTGAGCCACCAAGCTATCCCAAGAAGGGACCTTAAAATCATTGAATACATCCCTTTCATTTCATATAAAGTAATAATTCACCTTAAAAAAAGCAATGAGTTTTCTAAAACATTTTCCTCATAACAGCCTTGTGAGGTCAGTGGTAAAAGTATTATTTTTGCAGTTGGGGAAACTGAGGTTCATAGAGGTAAGGTAGTTTATCCATGGTCCCATGGCTAGTAAGTGTCAAAGTAAGGTTTAAAATGAAGTTATTCCAAGCAAAGCTAATTCTGCTCTACTACCAATGTCTCCTGATGGAGAAACTGGGAACAAGTGAAGTAAAAAGATTTTTCTAAGGTCATGTAGCAAGATAGTGCTAGACCTGGGACTACCAGGTCTCCTGATTCACAATCTACCATTTTTCCATTAAACTATGATTGACTAACTAACTACAGGGCCTGGGATTTAGGATGTAAAGCAGGTCTATTTTCTTGAATCATTCAATTTGACTCAATTTATTAAATATTTATTAAGTACTTACTATGTGCAAGGTAGTGTTGTGGGTCCTTCATTTCAATGACATCAAGAGGTTATGTCTTGACTTGTGTGTGAACTGGATTTAACATGGCGGTCATCCTCACTCTCTCTTCTAGAGAGTCTAACTCTAGTGGCAAGACAAGCTAGGATGACTGGTGGCGACCTGGAATGAAGTGGATGACCTTGGTGTCTTCCTTGTTTGACCAGGCTCTAAGCATTCCACAGCATCTGCTTCAGCCACCTTTGTAGCTTTTGGAACAAATTATTCTCATCCACCCATTCTCCCCACAGGAAGTCTTCACTTGGTTTGACATAGACAGCTCCCTAACTCACTGATGAATCGGAAGCCTGTTGGCTACCCTCAGGCTGTCTCAGACCATCTACTGAAATGGTTTTACTGGGATTTGGCTGCTGTTCGTGCTACTGCTTTTTGGAGCCACATGAGAGCTGGGTGAAAGGTGGACACCAAAGGTGGATGAACCCCCCTGAAAAGGGCTCAGCAAACCTTCACATAGGAGTGCCAGTCCTCCCTGAACACCCTTTGTGCCCCATGTACAAGGTACTGGGGATACAAAGACAAAAAAGAAAACCAAACTACTTATATTGCCCTGGGTCAGTGGGCAGGTTTAGGATCTGTTCAGATCAGCATATCATCACAACTCTATCAGGTCACAGATTTATTTCTTAGGCTTTCTAACTCAGTGATGTATCCATATAGACTCATTGGTTCAGTTAACCAGCTCTTTCAGGGCCTCCCCTTACAACTTCCCTCTTGTCCAATTCACACTTAAGCTCTTTTATTGCCTGTTTTCCATCCTCTCCACCCCCTAGCTCCATCAAGTTTCTTTGAGGCTTTGTTCCAAGACAGCTCCTCCATTCAATTCTTGTCCATTTTGGATCCTCAGCACATTGCTGAATGATTTTTCAGAGGAGCCTGTGAGCAACAGCTGGTCACAGCTGGCCACAGCTGGCCACAGCTGGCCTTGAGGTGCCCCTTCCCTTCTCTCTAATGGAGCCCTGAGAAACAAAGCAGAGTTTTAGATTTTTTCCTCCAGTGCCTGGGGATAATAATGAGCCTCACATAGCTTTCAACAGACAGTGAGAACCCCGTGCCCATGTGAACAGGGCAAGGTGCCCATTCAGGCTACAAAATAAACAGGCGACATATGTGCTCCAGACCAGCCCACAATGACTCCATTATCTTAGCTTTGCCAGAAGTGAAATAACACTCTATTACTGAAGGCATCAAACAATCAAATAAACAAAATGTTTTCCCTTTCTCCCCTTGTACCCTTCTTTCTCAGTGTGCTAGGACCTTTGGAAACTTCAGTCGTAAAAGTCTCCTGTGACTCAACTTCCAAAGGAAGCCAGGCCAACAAACACCAACAGAATAAGTGCTGCATGAACCTCCTTGAGGGAAATCTGATTTTTGTGTTCTATTTAGATAGCAAAGAGTTCTTGTTCAGCCCCTTGGGGGTAGGATGGAGAGAAACAGGCATGGGGAGGTGAAGGAGAAGTTTTAAAGAGAACTATGAGTCAGCTAATAGGTCAGTGCATGGTTCCTTGGTAATGAGTGGAGAAAGAAAGCGTTGGCTGAGTGACCCCTTGTCCTCATTAACCACAGCAGGACTGTGTTTAGTTCAATTCAAAGATAATTGCAAAAGCTGTAACTTATTTGGCAATTGAGTGAGCTCTTCATAAATATTTCTTGAATGAGTGATGACAACCTGAAATGTCCTTAGAAGAACAGCTAAGTGACAGCATAGACTACTTTGGAGATGGAAAAGTTTTTAGTCTTTTAAGTTTGACAATAGATGGTTACTGCTCTGAGGCAATTAGTAGAAAGAGCAACATGGAGTAAGGAGATACTTAGCTAGATTCAGAGCCTGCCTTGTGTGACCATTAGGAAGTTACTTAACTTTTCTTAGACTCAATGTTTTCATCTGTAAAATGGGGATATGAATACTTATATCATAGGGCTGTTGTGAGGATCTTTTCTCAGGAAATTTAATCTTTCTCTCTACCCCAAACTTCATTTTTATACCTGGGGAATTTGAGCTACACACTAACATCTTCTCAATTACCTTGGCCTCCAATTCATCAATCTTTCCATATCCAATTACCTAATCCTTCAATATATCTCAGAGGGATGGTTATATCTTTGACGCCCCCCCCCCCGAATCTTACCAAGAACTTAGTCTTCTTTAGGACCATAACCTCCTACCCTTACATCTCACCTTGGGCCTCAAACTTTGGAAACCTATTTTTTGTCTTTATTATATACTTTAGTTATTCTTCTTGGTGTTCTCTCATGCCATCACTTCTATACTGGCTCCTCTATCCTCCTTTCTCATCTTGACACTGTCATTGACCAGTTCGGTTAGACACTTTCCTCATCTTTCAAAACTACTATCTTCTTGTTCCATCACTGCTCCTGCCTTGCTACATTCTGACCTCCTCCCATCACCTCCTTTTTTTCATGACTACTCACATGCTGCTAAGCAATTCTGAAAATCAGTACAACTGGGTTATGTAATCTCAGCTGGGCTCTTACTGTTTCACAGCAATCCTTTTATTCTTCCCTGATTGACTCTTACTCCAGTGATTGCTCCAAAACTTTTCTTTCATTCCTCCAATCTTCCTGTACTCACCCTTCTTCCTTTTCTCTCACCATTCTTTTCTTCTTTGCTCCAGTCTCTGAGGAAGAGCTAGCATTTCTTTTTTGTCGAGATCAGTCCTTTACTTAGACCTTTGGTCTCTTCTCTTCCCATCTCTTTTGGCAATTTATTCCTTCAATCTATCCCCTTCTCTCTATTTTTCGCTCTCTCTCTAGTTGTTAGCTTCTTCCTTGTTGTCTACACCCAGATTTCTCCAATCCTTAAAACAGTCTTTCACTTGACCTTATTATGTTCTCGACTATAATCCTATATTTTTTCTCTCTTTCACAGAAAAATTAGAAAAAAATATTCATATTTCTTGCTTCCACTTCCCTCCTTGGCTTTTGAATCCAACTGAAACTCCTTTCTCCAAGACTACCAGTGATTTCTTAATTTCTAAATCCAAGCGCCCTTTCTAAGATCTCATTTTGAAATCTTCCTATGATTTTTTTTCAGGGAGCTTTAAATTTTATTGTTTATTGTTTCTTTTTTAAATTTCTTAAACATTTATTAATATTCATTTTTAACATGGTTACATGATTCATGCTCCTACTTTCCCCTTCACCCCCTGCTATCCCCCCACCCATGGCTGATGCACATTTCCACTGGTTTTGTCATGTGTCCTTGATCAAGACCTATTTCCAAATTGTTGTTAGTTGCATTGGTGTGGTAGTTTCGAGTCTACATCCCCAATCATGTCCTCCTCAACCCATGTGTTCAAGCATTTTTTTTCTTATATGTTTCCTCTCCTTCAGTCTTTCCTCTGAATGTGGGTAGCATTCTTTACCATAAATCCCTCAGAACTGTCCTGTGTCATTGCTTTCTGCTGGTACAAAAGTCCATTACATTCAATTTTACCACAGTATATCAGTCTCTGTGTATAGTGTTCTTCTGGCTCTGCTCCTTTCGCTCTGCATCAGTTCCTGGAGGTCTTTCCAGTTCACCTGGAACTCCTCTAGTTTATTATTCCTTTTAGCGCAATAGTATTCCATCACCAGCATATACCACAATTTGTTCAGCCATTCCCCAATTGAAGGGCATACCCTCCTTTTCCAGTTCTTTGCCACCACAAAAAGCGCAGCTATAAATATTTTCGTACAAGTCTGTTCATCTATGATCTCTTTGGGGTACAAACCCAATAATGGTATGGCTGGATCAAAGGGCAGGCATTCTTTTATAGCCCTTTGAGCATAGTTCCATATTGTCAGCCAGAATGGTTGTATCATTTCACAACTCCATCATCTGGGGATTTTTAATTTGCTCGCTTTCTAATTTTTTGAGTTTCATGCCCAATTCATTAATCTCTGCCCTCTTTAATTTGTTAATATATGCACTCAAGGATATAAATTTCCCCCTGAGTACTGCCTTAGCTGCATCCCACAGAGTCTGGTAGGATGTCTCATCATTGTCATTCTCTTCAATGAAATTGTTGATTGTTTCTATGATTTCTTTTTTGACAAATTGGTTTTGGAGAATCATATTGTTTAATTTCCAATTGGTTTTTGATTTGCCTGTCCAGGTGCCCTTGCTAATTATTATTTTTATTGCATTATGATCTGAGAAGGTTACATTTATTATATCTGCTCTTTTGTATTTGTTTGCCATGTTTCTATGCCCTATTACATGGTCAATCTTTGTCAATGTACCATGTGCAGCTGAAAAGAAAGTGTATTCCTTTTTGTCCCTATTTATTTTTCTCCACATATCAATTAAATCTAATTTTTCTAGGACTTCATTCACCTCTCTTACCTCTTTCTTATTTATTTTTTGGTTTGATTTATCTAGATCTGAAAGAGGAATATTTAGATCTCCCACTATTATGGTTTTACTATCTATTTCCTTCTTGTGCTCTGCCAGTTTTTCCTTTATGAATTTGGATGCTATGCCACTTGGTGCACATATATATATATATTGAGCAGTGTTATTTCCTCATTGTTTATACTGCCTTTAATCAGGATGTAATGACCTTCCCTGTCTTTTTTAATCATATCTATTTTTACTTTGGCTTTGTCAGAAATCATAATAGCCACTCCTGCGTTCTTTTTCTCATTTGATGCCCAAAAGATTTTGCTGAAGCCCTTAACCTTAAACTTGTGTGTGTCTAACCACCTCATATGTGTTTCTTGTAGACAACATATGGTAGGATTTTGGTTTCTGATCCACTCTGCTATTTGCTTCCGTTTTATGAGCGAGTTCATCACATTCACATTCAGAGTTACAATTATCAGTTGTGCATTCACTGACATTTTTGTATCCTCCCCTAGTCCCACTCCTTCTTCTTACACTATTTTATTTTAAACCAGTGGTTTGCTTTGTGCTGGTATCCCTTATCCCCTCCCTTGATTAACTTCCCTTTCTACCCCCTCGCTTGTTGTTCCCCTCTTTTTATTTTTAAAGGCCTAATGAGTTTCCTCCC
>NC_058131.1:483613210-483631693 GCF_016433145.1 Gracilinanus agilis | reverse complement strand
CTTCCTTCCTTCCTTTCTTTTTCTCTTTCTTCTGTCTCTCTTTTTCTTCTCATTCTTTTTGATTTGTTCTTTTATTCTTGTCATTCTCATTCTTCTTCTTTTGTTCTTTGTTGTTCTTTTTCCTTCTCCTCTCTAGCTCCTTTTCATCTTTATGTTGGAATCTGTGACTTTATTCATTCAAGGAACTCATTGTCTTAGAGAGTAGTCAGAGACACTGAGTTTAAATACCTTACTAATAGTGTATACAATCAGTCAATGAGCATTTATTAAGCACTTACTATGTTCCAGGTACTTTGCTAAGTCAATATGAATAGAACCAGCTGCTCTGAATGTCTTGTTTCTGAGGTGGGACTCAAAGTCAAATTCCCTAACTCTAAGACTGATTCTTAAGTCACTATTTCATGCTTCCTCTTGTTGTGCACAGTAGATACTTAACTGTTGAGATGTGAAAACTGTTGTTTTGCAAAAACTGTTATTTCTAATTTTTCTATTTCTAAGCATGGATCATTAATACTTTTTGGTTAGAATCAAGAGTCTGGGGGGCAGCTGGGTGGCTCAGTGGATTGAGAGCCAGGCCTAGAGATGGGAGGTCCTAGGTTCAAATCTGCCCTCAGACACTTCCCAGCTGTGTGACCCTGGGCAAGTCACTTGACCCCCATTGCCTACCCTTACCACACCACTCTTCAGCCTTGGAGCCAATACATAGTATTGACTCCAAGATGGAAGGTAAGGGTTTTATTAAAAAAGAAAAAAAAGAATCAAGAGTATGAATCTTAACTTTAAATTAGCTTTTAATCTAGTTTAAATATTCTTAAAGGAATGAGAATACTAAGATTATAGGATTTAGGGTTAGATGGTTCATAGAGCTGGAAGGGACTTTAGAAGTCACCTGGTACAAACTCTTAATTTTCACTGTATACTTATGACTTCTTTAGCAGAAAGTTATAGGAGCAAGAGCAGGAGAAGAGAGAAGGACTTGAATTAAATAAAGAAAAGGAAAATTTGTAAGTGATTTGGAGGGGCTTGAACCTGTGAAGAAGGCCAGGGATTGATTTGGGGGAGGAGATACTTGAGAAAGTTGAGGAAAATTTTATGGAAAATAATCTCCAGGTCTAAATTTTACTTCTAGTTCCTATTAGAGAAGGTAGAAAGAAGAAGAATAGGATCAAGAAGGATTAGAGTAATGCCTTGAAAAGAAAGACTCAAGAAGAAAGAATGACAGAGACAAAAAAGGGAAATGGGTAATGAAAGAGAAGATGTCCATCAATTGGAGAATGGTTGAACAATCTGTGGCATATGATTGAAATGGAATACTACTATACTGTAAGAAATGATAAAAAGGATGATTTAAGAAAAACCTGTAAAGACCTACATGAACTGATGGAAAGTGGAGTGAGTAGAACATTTTAGACAGTAATAGCAATATTATATGATGAACATTTATGAATAACTTAGTTTTTCTTAGTAATACAGTGGTCCAAGACAATCCTCAAGGATACATGATAAAAAATGCCATCCACCTCCAGAAAAAGAACTAATGAATTTTGAAAGCAGACCAAGACATACTACATTTCACTTTATTTCTTCACTTTTGTTTGAGTTTTCTTTCACACAATGACTAACATGAAAAGATGTTTTACACTATTACACATGTAAAATCTATATCAGATTGCTTGCCATCTTGGGGAGGGTAGAAGGGTAAGGAGGGAGGGTAAGAATTTGGCTCAAATTTTTAAAAAATGAAGTTTAAACATTTCTTTTCACATATTTGAGGAACAAATTATTAAAAAAGAAATATTCAAGTCCATCAATCACTTTCTCTCGAGAATAGAGTGGTTATTTCTATCTCCAATCTCCTGTTTCCTCTCCTGAGAGGAATCAAAATCTCTCTCTCTTTTTTAAAACCCTTACCTTCTGTCTTAGAATCAATACTCTGTATTGGTTCTAAGGCAAAAGAATAGTAAGGGCTAGGCAATGGTGATTAAGTGACTTGCCCTGGTCACACAGCTAGGTAGTGTCTGAGTCTAGATCTGAATCCAGGACCTCTTGTCCCTCGGCCTGATTCTCACTCCACAGAGTCACCTAGTTGCCCCCAAACAATGTCTCTTGAAGAAGGGCTTGGGGAGAAGAAATTAGAAATGCCTATTTTTTTTAAACCCTTACCTTCTGTCTTGGAGCCAATACTGTGGCTCCAAGGCAGAAGAGCCATAAGGGCTAGGCAATGGGTGTCAAGTGATTTGCCCAGGGTCACACAGCTGTGAAGTGTCTGAGGTCAGATTTGAATGTAGGACCTCCCATCTCTAGGCCTGGCTCTCAATCCACTGAGCTACCCAGCTGCCCCCAGAAATGTCTATTTTTATCTCCACACCAGTGCAAAACATCTCTTGTTTTAGGAATTTGGGGTAGGAGTAGGGTATGGCTATGGAGTAGTTGAGATCTAGAAAAGGAAGTTAGATGAGACTGTAAAATTATTAAGAGGTGGTAATTGGCTATAAAGATTTTAATAAGGTACTTATATGGAAGGTATAAGCATTGGTAAAGAGTGTAAAAATAAGTTTGAAAATCAACATGGAGAACATGGTAAATTTTGCAGTGACTCACACTGGCTATGTGATATTGGTATTTCTGCCAGGGTCAGGTGACTACTATCTACGTCCTAAGCACAGGATGTTTTTCCTCTTGGAAGAGGGGTGAAAGTGCTTGAGTATTACATCTCCCTTTGGAATAACTTTTCTCCACACTCCAGATTGATTAGGGCTAATGAAATTTTTCTAAAAGATATCGAAGCAGGGCTTCAGTGCCTTCAGTGCCTATCCAGCCTTTAACATAGTACCTGACCCATAGTACACACTTAATAAATGCTTGTTGATAGGTTAACTTGATTTCCATATGGAAAAAGAGGGATCTGTGGTGGAGGAAGGGAAAACATGTCTTAGAGTTTTCAGAATAGAAGAATGTCCCACAGAAGATGAAAAGAAGAAACTAGATCATTGTATATATGAAGAGCTAAAAAAAAAGACTTGAGGCAAGAAAGTTGGATACTCAAAAGAAACAACTGCTTTTTTTTGGAGAAATGATAGAGTTGAGTCATTGAAATCTTCAGGTAAGAGATTATTCAGAAAATGCCAAAGGAAGAAGAAAAATAGAATGGTTACCAATGATTCCTATGCTCCAGAGTACCAAGGGAGAGATTTCTGATCTGATAACAAAAGGCACAGATAATTCCAGATACAAAAACACCTTCCAAGAGCCATCAAAATGAAAACACTTGTGGTTAGGTTATTCTCCAAGACACAAATCATATTGCAAGAATGAATCTAGAGGTGGTAGCAAAGAATTTGGAATCGGGGGGATTCCTATCAGTTGGGGAATGGCTAAACAAATTGTGGTATGTGTCTGTGATGGAAAACTGCTTCATAAGAAACAATGAGCAGGCTGATTAAAAAAAATCTTGGAAAGAACCACATGGGATAATGAACAGCAAAATGAGTAGAATCAAGAGAACATTATATACAGCTACAGATTTAATACTTGAAGAATGACTTGTGAATGTTATCTCCAGAGAATAAACTGAAAAAATGAAAATATGAAAGACATAATTTATATGTACATCTCTTTCTCCTGGATGATGCGTTCTATGATGCAGGGAGGAGAGGGAGAGGCTGAGACACTTGTAAATACATTATATTAATAAAAAAAATGGAATTTAGGGGCATCTGGGTGGTTCAAAGTGGATATAGCTCCAGATCTGGAATTGGGAGTACCTGGGTTTAAATCTGGCCTCATACAGAGGCTAACTGTGTGATCCTGGTCAAGCCACTTAACCCCCATTACTAGCCCTTGCTGCTCCTCTGTCTTGGAATGGATACTATGACAGAAAGTGAGGATTTTGAAAAAAGAATTAATCTAAAAAGTATTGAAAATATTACCAAACCTTGGGCAAGAAACTCAAGAGTATAGAATTATAGAGACTCTTAAGGGAGAACTGTCACAATTCATTTCATAATGTCTGGTTTGTGGCTTCTTTGATTTCATGATGGCATAAGGGCATATTTTCTTCTTGCGATTTTTAAACTGCAGGACATACTTTTTTATGGGGGGAAAGAAATACAAAATGAATTTATATTGCTTGCTAGAAAGTATATGCTTAGAGAGGAAGAATTCATCAGGATATCACTGATCAATTGATTCCCTTATATTAACTGACTACCTTATATAAGTGCTTTCCCCTTTCTTTTCCTTTCATCCCAAAAAATTAGCTGAGAAGGTTTTCCCTTATATCCTTAATTATGAATTCATAGAGAGTATATCTCAGGGCCCAAATGGCTCCTGGGATCATAGAGAAGATCCTCTGCACATATCTCTCTTGTTCTTGTTCAGTTGTTTTCAATTGGGTTCAATTCTTTCTGATCCTATTATTAGAGTTTTCTTGGCAGAGATGGTTCGGCATTTCTTTCTCTAGCTCATTTTCCAGATGAGGAAACTGAGACAAACAGGGGTAAGTGACTTGCCCAGGGTCACACAAATAGGAAATGCCTGAGGCCTGATTTGAATTCAGGAAGATGTCTTCCTGACTCTAGGCCCAGCACTCTATCTACTACACCACCTAGCTTGTTAGCTGATCTCAAGTAGATGGAGAGACTATGTCTTTATTTTTTTATTTTTTATTTTTTTACTTTTTACTTATTAAATGAGAGACTACGTCTTTAATAACGAAAGACTATGTCTTTAATCCTGTCGGTCACTTATAACATTTAAAAGTCTCAAAGTATTTGGAATCAGACATTATAGAACGTCCCTTGTGCCCCATAAATCACTATCCTGGAACTCCTGCAAATAAAAGAGTATTTATAACACACATCAGGGATGGGACTTTTCTTGAACAAAAGGGAAAAATGGGAAATAATTTTGGGAATCACCATACTTCCACAGCAATCTGGATGCAGTTTGGAGCACCAAAACATCAGTGCAACTACTTCCCATTTCTAGCCCTCCTGAGGTATCAGTCAATTTTATAAAATATCCTTTAATAGATTTCATTTGGACAAATAAGTCTTACATATGTTTTTTTCTCCCCCCACCCCAGGAAAGATGATGAGTTTCCACGTAATAATTCATTTGGAAAGGCCAAATGTTATTATTAAAATGGATAGGAGAAACTGATCAAATCTTTCCATTTCAAAACTAGAATTCACAGAGAATGCTCACTGAAATTGCTGTAGTGAGTGGCTCTAATTTAAGGGCCTAGTTTTTTTTTTTTTAATCACCATTGCCCATGTAAGGAAAAATATAGAAAAGAAGGAAAACTGCTTTGGGAAGTGAACAATTGCCTAAAAGATGATTTGGGAATAGAAATTTGATGTCTAGAATATGTTTTCAAATATATGAAAAATAGATTCCTGGTTTGGAAATACAGTAGGGAGGAAGTAGAGCTAACAGATTATTAAGAATACATTTGCTGAGTGTCTTACACATCTAGTGAAAAGGGAATTTAAACTATAAAAGATGGGAGAGGGAGAAAACTGGCTGCATATAACCTCCAAGTCAGACATTATAGAGAGTAACTATAATGAAGGAAGGAGAATATTAGTTGATATATCCAGAAGTTCACAAAAGAAAAAAAATCCAAAAATAGGCACCAATAGTAAAAAATTCAAGTGTCAAAAGTTTAGACAACAGAGAGGAATTAGAAACCTTAATGCAAAGAGGAAAATTGTACTTCTTAGATGTCATGAGACATGGCAGGCATGTCTAGAATATGGCTCTGCCTCTTACTCAAAAAAAAAAAAAAAAGACCAAGATAAACAAAGAAAGGAAGTGGTAATGGTAGGACAACATTGCATATGAAGAAGACATAACCAGGTGAAAAGATTCAGGAATCTGAAAAAGGGAAACATTATGTAGAAAGTTTGGATGATGTCCAAGGAGAAGTGATTTTTGTCATCGGAGTACACTATAAATCACCTGAACAAAAAGGAGAACCACGTGAAGAACTTGGTAAACAAGTAATAAGCCTGTCATAGTTCTGGAAAACTTCAAAAATCCAAATATCTCTCTCTCTGTCTCTCTCTCTCTGCTTCTCTGTCTCTCTGTCTCTCTCTCTGTCTCTCTCTGTCTCTCTCTGTCTCTCTCTCTCTCTCTCTGTCTGTTTCTCTCTGTGTCTCTGTTTGTCTGTCTCTGTCTCTCTTTCTCTCTCTCCCAGCAGCAAAGTAGTTCATAGCATCTTGACCTACCTTGATGATAATTTTATCCTTCAGAAGCCAGAAGCTAGAGCAACTAGCATGGGGAAATTCTATACAGTATTTGATTTTTACTAACAGGAAGAATTGCTTACTGGAGTGGAAATGATGGGGAAATTGGAGAAAAGTGACCTCTGGGAGTTTGTGATGGAGAAAGGAAATTCACATAAAATTTGACATATTACCTAGGTTTGGAGAAAGCAGACTTCCAGGGGTTGAAAAGGATAATAAGTAGGATCCTTTGGACTAAAAGTCTATAGGAGACATCAGCCCAGTGGGGATGGGAAAACTCTTAGGAATGAAATTCTTAGTATACAAAATCAAGAAAACAATGCCAATGGGAAAAGGGCAGTAATATGAAGAAAACATTGTGAGTGCACAAGGGACTCACTAACTTCCATTTTTGAAGGGATGTACAGAAGATGGAAGCAAAGACAGAGACAGAGGATGAATACAAGAGAATGGCCCTATTCTATAAAATTAAAGTCAGGGGTGCTAAAGCTCAGAATGAGTTGATTGTGACAAGGGAAGCAAAGAACAAAAAGGTTTTGTTTTTGATTTTTAAAAGCAATATGTTGATATCCTTAAAAAATTACTATTCTTTTTCTGCTTCCTTATGGGTTAGGCATGTGTGGGATGCATTTCCAGTTCCTACATCTTTTGCCTCCCTCTTTCCTGCCTGAGAAACTTCCCACTGTAGGATTCCTCCTGTTTATTTATTATTGAGTCAGGAAGACTCATTTTCATTAGCTCCAATCCAACCTCAGACACTTACTAAGCTGTGGGACCTTGGACAAGTCACTTAAACCCTGTTCACTTCAGTTTTCTCACTTATAAAATGAAATGGAGAAGGAAATGGTAAACCACTCCAATATCTTTAACAAGACCACAAAGAGTCAGATGGGACTGAAACAACTGAAAGACACAACACTTTTTCTACCTCTATTTTTCCCCTGTTGATTCCAACAGGAGGAGAGAGGTACTTGGGTTTCCAAGCATACTAGAAACTAAAGGAAAGAATGGTGATTCCCTGAATTGTCTCAATTATTGGGACAGGAGAGGATTTGGGGTTAGAAATGAATTTAGAGTTAGAAATGAATTTAGGGTTAGAATTTAGAAATGAATTTAGTGTTGGGGTTAGTATTTCCATGGGTTTCTGGAGAGAAAGCATGGGTGAGATCATAGAAAGAATACCAAACCTGGCAATCATAAGTCCCAGACTTGGGGCCTGTCTTTGCCTAGCTGTGTGTCACTTAACCAACCATTTTGTACCTCCATTTTCTAATCTGTAGATGAAGGGATCAGGACAAATGAATTCTAAAGTCCCTTCTATGTGATGATAAATATCCACATCTCCCCTACTTCGTTTCCTTTTACATGTTGTCTTCCCCTTTAGATTATGAATTTCATTCATGCATTTATCATCTATCTATCTGTCTGTCTGTCTGTCTATCTATAGCCTCCTATAGAGAGTTCTGACATCCTATAGGAATACTAATTCTGTGATTCATCTTTCTCTTTATTATTCTCCATCCCCTTTTCACTCTTCTCCCTTCCATATTTCTTTTCAGAAGTCTTCTATTAGTGGTCAATGGTAAGATGCTGGAATGAGGCCAGCAGGTTATAGGAAGAGAAAGTGCCAGGAAAGTTATTGGGTATTAGCCAATATTAGCCACGAGTAGAGTGAAGGAAACCAGCTCTCCCCATCCTTTTTCTCTTACAGCCCTTCCTTGTCCTTTCTTAGAGACTGGAGGAAGGAAGACTCTGGACTTCTTTTCTTTGTTCACTCGGAAGACTTACAGGGTTATTTGTTTTTCAACATTTATCACATGAGCTTTGCAGGATGGTTCTTTGTCAGCAAGTTTCCCAAATTCAAAGAAGAGGAAGCATTTTTCTTCTTTCTTTCCTTGGCCGGAGCCAGATTGTCTTAGATACTTGTGCCAGAGAGTAGCTGTTGGTGCACTTTCCCATCCTCTTGTACTAGCCTTATAAAAAGGCTGGTGTCTCATAGAAGTGATTAGTTAGTTTTGGAGCTTAAGGGAGAAGGCCTTGCTTTTTTGGCAGCTTTCTTGGGAAAAAAATTTTTTTAAAAAAACCCCAAACCCTTTGCAGATGGTTCCCCTCTCAAGACACTGAAATGATTTTTGTAAAGGTCAGTTGCAGATGCAGGGGCTATATAGGCAAAATGAATGAAGAACTGAGGAAAAAATTACTGTAGATAGACCCAAGGGAAAATTCATACCTCTTCAGTAGAATTCCACAGTAGTTTTTCCTCTCCATGTTAATTTTAGTTAGTTGACTGGTTGAATAGAATCTCAGCACACGTGAAAACTTAAATGAATTCCAATAACAATAACTCACATTCCTTTAGGAATATATGATTTATAGGGCACTTTCCTCTCAACTCCCCTGTGAAGGAGGTAGTACAAATATGATCCACATTTTTGCAGATATAAAGACAGAAATTTAGAGAGGGTAAAAGATTTGACCAAAGGCAGAAAACCAGGAAGTGACCAAGCTGGGAGTTGAACCCTAACTTGCTAGGGCCAAGTCTAGCACTCATTCCACCATTACAGAACACTGTAGTTTAATTTAATTTTTCAATTAATCAAAAAATATTTAGTGAGCACCTACTATATGCCAGACACTGTTATAAATGCAGATAATACAAGTGCAAAGAATGAAATAGTTCCTACTCTGAATAAGTTTAAATTCTTATGAGAAGACAATGAAGACATATGAGAATATTTATAGCATAGATATCAATAAATACAAATATATATTTATTATTATATGTAATACACTAATATAATAAACTTTATATTATATATTTGTGATTCTATTTTTGGTTTATATACATTTATGATTATGTTATTATAACATTAAATAGATTTTATATATTATCTATTAACTACTATATATTATATATATATATAGTAGTCAAATACAAGGTGGTGTTTGTCTTTCATTTCAAAGAGGACTAATGACATCATTGGTGATGATTTGGGCATGAACTGGATTTCAGTGAGGCAGAGTTGCACAAAGTCCTCAACCTTACTCTGTCTTCCAGAGTCATTGAAGGCAAGTGACAAGACAAAAGTTAGAATTATTGGTGATGGCCCAGGATCCAATGATTGGCCTTAGCATCCTTGATATCTGACCAAACTCCAAATGCTTCACCATGCCTGCTTCTACTGCCTTTCATAGTCATAGAACAAATAGTTCTCATTCACCTCTTCTGATGGGGGAAGTCTTCACATAATTAGGGTAGACATCCCCCAGTTCACAGATGGGTTTGAGACCTGTCAGTTACCCTCAACCTGCTTTAGGCTAAGATTATTTGGACAGGATGTGGCCTTTGCACATGCCACATCTTCTTGGGGGCCATAGGCGAAAGTTGGGTGAAAGATGGACACCAAAAGCAGATGAGCAACCCTCATACCAGAGGTGCTAGTCACCCCTGCATAACCCATAAACCCTACAAACAAGGTAGTTTGAGTGGCAGGGCACTAATAGTTGGGATCAGGAAAGACGATGTCTGAGCTGCGCCTTAAAGGAAAAGAGAGTATCTATGAGGCATAAGAAAAGAAGGAATGCATTTTAGACACAGCCAGGGCAAAGACACAGAGATGGAAGATAGTCTCATATATGGATAATAGAGAAGATCGGTTTGACTGGATTGTAGAGAATGAGAGAGGGAATAAAGTCCCATGAGTCTGGAAAGATGAGGCCATATTGTCTTGGGCTTTAGAAACTAAACAGAGTAGTTTTTTATACTTTATATCTTACCCTAGAGGCAATAGGAAGCCATTGGAGTTGGATGAATAGAGGAACCACATGTCTGCCCTTCCAGAAAATTACTTCAAATTACTATAAACTGGAGGTACTGGAAGAATGATGGTACTTTTGGTAGAAAAACATTTATTAAGCATAGATTGCATGTGGAACATTGTGTCAGAGGAGATTTCAAAAAAATAAATAAAATTCAGTCCCTGGCCTCATGGAATTTACAATCTAGCAGTCATAATTTATTTAAATGGGTCGAGTAAAAGGAATCTACTTATGCCTTTGATTAGGCATTGACTTTAGTCAGTTATCAAGTCTAGGTATTGTAAGGGGGGAAAAGGGGTTTTTTGTGTTTAATATATTAAAAGATGGTCACCAGAGGATTGAACTATTATCAATCTTCAAGAATAATCTCAAGTCAAAATTGACTTTTATGGAAGTTTATTTACAATTAAGAAGAGAGAGAGGAAATAAGGAAATAAGAATCTAACCCAGTGGGTAATTTACTACAATCCTCTAATTAATCCAAGTAGATCTTAACCCTCAGCCAAGAGTCAGAGGGCCAGAGACCGGGAGATGAATGAAGCAAAACTTCATTCACAGAGTCTTATTAAAAGAAGTTTCTTAAGAGAAGTTCAGGAAGATTCATTCAGTCTTTAAACTCATCATGTGGAATTCAAAGAAGATATTTAAAGCAATCTCACTAAGGTCTCAGCGTTCCAGCCAACTCCTTCATGGACCAGAAGAGCTTCTTCATTAGCCATGCTCTTCACAAGAAGCTCTCTGGCTGACCGAGGACCTTCTCCTTTTAAGGGGTCACTTCCTGTGCCTCCCTCCTAATTTGCATGTCCAATCACAATAGATACTTCGCATGGTACTGCCTAGGGGGCAGTCAGTTGATTCTGATTCGTCATCCACTCTAGCACATGTGGGTTATGGACCTCCCAGAATTAGAGGTGTTCTCACCTTTGGTGATTAAATCTAAAGATGGGTAGTGTAGACAATCTAATTATCACAGTATCTTTATTTCTAAAGCTACTTCTAAAGATAACTTTAATAGTCAACCTCTTGCTATGTCCTATATCTAAATTAATATATATCTATATTTTGGTAGAACCATCTACTTGACTATTATTGGTTTCCTTAAGGAGGATGCTTTATTCACAGTGTTGATGAAGGTATTCAGTATTTGCAAGAAGCTTTATAGTTGTAGAAATAGTCACAAAACTATTCCTGTGAGTTAATGCTGAATATCTTTTTGTTTTTCTCTTCTTATTTATTAATTTAAAACACTAGCTTTCTCTTCCTCCCACCTTCCATCCCCCCTCCTCCAAAAACACTGGGGAAAAAACTCTTTATAATAAACATATTTGGTGGATGCTAAATTGAACGCACATAATCCCCAAACTATAAAGAATTGAAATACTCTCAAACTATAGAGACCTAATTTAGTTGTTTTAGCTATTTCTGACTCTTCATGATGGCATTTGGTGTTTTCTTGGCAAAGAGCCTAGAGTGGTTTGTCATTTTCTTCTCCAACTTATTTTAGAGATGAGGAAACTGAGACAACAGAGTTAAGTGACTTGTCTGGGGTCACACAGCTAGTTAGTGTCTGAGGCTGGATCTGAACTTAAGATTAGTCTTCCTAATTTCAGGACCAGAGCTCTATCTACTTTGCCATTTAGCTTCCTCCAGGGAGACCTTAGAAGTCACCTGCCCTATCTATTTTATATGGGAAGAAATTCAATCCTAGAGAGGTTGCAACTTGCCTTAGGTTACATAATTAGTATAAGACAGAATTGTATTGGAAGAGTCCTTTTGACTTTAGCAAAATCTGGGCTTGTCACTACTCTCTATTATTTAATAGCCAATCTCTATGTGTTTTCTTATTTCAATGGCTGTGAGAAAGCCTGTTAGTTAATGGCCTGTATCTTTTTCTTTTTATGAGCAGCTTAAAGAGAAGCTTTGTCCCCACAAGCATTTAAGGTGGTTCTGTCTAACAGGGTTGCTAAGATTCTTGTGATTCAAGATGGAAAAAATTCCCTCATTTCCAAAGCTGGCATCCTGGTTGTTTTATCTCAAGCCAGAAGCCCAGAGAACAGTCAATTCACTAGCAGATGCTCTCTGGTACTAGATACTTACCTAACGGTGGAAACATCTCATCTTTTCTTCCATCCTCAAATACTGAATTGCATCAATGGAAATGTTCACAATCTGGACAGATTATTTAAACAAAGGGATAATTATGGCAAACAAGTTGGGGAGGGCTGATATCTACCCATCATGCCATTAGGACTATAGTTCTCTCATTAGAAATAAAAAAGATTGTTCCATTGTGTGGGCAGAAACTAAACTAATGGCATTTTACTGTTGTTTCAAAAAAAATCCACTCAAGAACTCTGTGTATTTGGCCAAAAACTCTGTTCATCTTCCTAGGCCCATAATATGAATTTATAACAAATTTTAGTGTAGAGAGATAAAAAAAAACTAACTGACTTCCCTCACCTGTGTTCCATTTTTACTTGCTATTTTAAAAAAATAAGGGAAAAAGAGGAAATCCCAGACTGTAATATCAGTTTGAGGACTTCATATATTTTCATTAAAAAGTCAGAAAGGGGGGGGGCAGTTAGGTGACTCAGTGGATTAAGAGCCAGGCCCAGAGATAGGAGGTCCTGGGTTCAATTCTGATATTAGACACTTCATGTGTGGCCCTGGACAAGTCACTTAACCCCAAATTCCTAGCCCTTCTCTCTCTTCTGCATTGGAACCAATACTTAGTGTTGATTCTAAGACAGAAGGTTAAGGATTAAAAAAAAAAATCAGAAAGACTAGCAATGTATAAAGCAAAGGCCTTTACCATAAAAAAAGCCCAAGGCCTAACAGGAAATATCTAAAGATAGAAACAATAGAAAGAGAAGCAAAGGAACAAGAGGCATTCACTGCAATGGAGACATTTGGGCCCCATTTGGTGGAACTGAGGGTAGGAGTTTTAGAGATTCAGGCATATTGAACTTCATACCAAGGCAAGAGAGAGGATAAAATGTGACAATAATTGTTGGAGGTTTTTTGTATGTTGTTTTTAAAAAATTATCTAATTATCTAAATTATTTAACATTTAATTTAAAAAATTTTAATTTATCATTTGGTTTATTAAGATAAAAAACAATGACTATTAAAATGATCTAAGAGAAAAACATTTTATTATACAATTATACAATCCAATGAGATGTTTAAAAATACAGTTGATGTTTTATATTGATTTATGTTCCAACATCTGTGGCTTTATTAACATTAGTATTTTTACTGTTGGTGAATATGTCTTTTAATTTAATAAAAGGCCTTTAGGTGTTCTATAGCTTCTCTATTGATTAGCCACATTAGATCGTTTAATTATTCATGGGTTCCATGTTTTAAAACTTCTAAATGTTCATAATTTTAAAGGCTCCTTGAGCTTATCTCATCAAACCCTAAAGACAATTGCATTAAACATACTTTCCTGAAATTATGGCATCGAAATTGTCTTCTTCCATTCCTTTTCTCCCTCTTTTCTGAGATGGCAAGTAGTTGGATCTGGGTTATATATGTATAACTGTGCGAAGCATAGTTCCATATTGGTCATGTTGTGAGAGAATACTCAAGACCAAAACACACACAAATAAAAGAAAATTAAAAACAATATGCTTTGATCTGTATTCAAACACCATCAGTTCTTTCTGTGGAGGTAGATAGCATTTTCTGGCATAAATCCTTCAGAACAGTTTTAGATCATTGCATTGTTGAGAGTGGCTAAGACTTTCACAGCTGATCATCATACAATACTGTTGTTACAATACACAGTATTCTCCTGGTTCTGTTCACTTCACTCTGCATCTGTTCATGTAAGTCTTTCTAGGTTTTTCTGAAATTATTCTGCTTATCATTTCTTATATTGTTCCATCACAATTGTATACCACAACTTTGTATAGGTATCTTCCCAATACCAGCAATAATTCTTTGGAGAGACCATCCTTTGAGTTGACACACCCAGGTTCCAAGTTTTCTACTTGCATTTATATTGATATGTGAGATTCTGGGAACATATCATTATACGATCTTAAATTTTGTTCTAGAAGAGACATTAAAGGCCATTTATTCCAACCTCCTAATTTTTCAGATGAGGAAACAGACACTGGTAAATTAAGTAGTATGTTCAAGGACAAAAGACACAATAGTGTCTGAGGCAGGATTTGAATCTAGGTCTTTAAAAATAAAACCTTAACTTCTGTCTTAGAAACAATACTATATATTAGTTCAAGGCAAAAGATGGGAGTTAAGTGACTTGCCCAGGGCCACAAAGCTAGGAAGTATCGGAGGCTAGATTTGAACATAGGACTTTCTGTCTCTAGGTCTGGTTCTTAATCCACTGAGACAACCAAGATCTTCTTGATTCTTAGTCCATTATTCGATGATGTCTCTCAAGATATTCAGCCTTTCACCAAGAACTTCATCTCCACCCTAGGAAAGCTCCATGAGATATTCAAATTCATGGGTTTCATTGAAAAGGGAGAAAAAGTGTGCTTTTACATATGTTTGGTTGGTGTCCAAATGAAACTCTGATGTTAGGCTCGTTCTTGGGGAGGGTCTAGCTGAGTAAATATAGGACAAGAATCCAGAAAAAGTCAGGGAGAGGATATTAGTCAGAATCCAGTATAGAGTTAGAAAGTGAGCCATATATGTCCAAGAGAAGCTCTCCAAGACAGGATTTCATTTGATTACCCTGAAAGCATAGAGAAAGAATAGAAAAGAAAGGAGAAGAGGGCACCAAAAGTCACATCAAAGATGTACAATTCAATTCAGTTCAGTTCAGTTTCACCGATCCCTTTGAAGGAGTCATTGACCAGAGCGGAGCTTTAGAATGGTTAGTTTGGCAGAGTTATCTAGGATGGGTTGGAGTGGCAGAGACCTTGGAAGTAGGAACATTGGTTAGAAGACCATCATAGTAATAAAGGGAAAGAAATGAGGGCATGATTACAGTTGGTGACAAGGATAACCAAGAGGAAGGGGGAGAAGCAAGAGATCTTAAGGGGTAGAATTGACAGGATTTGAAAACTGAATGGTTGTGAGAAAAGAGGGTAAGGGAGGGTTACAAGACACCACCAGGTTTAGAACCTAGGTGACTGGGAGGATGTCAGTAACTTGAATAGATAAAGGAAAGGAATGGAGTTAAAAAGAAATAAAGACCTGAGCTATTGTTCCCCCTTTCTGTCTCCATTCCCATCTTAGATCCTTGTTTTTGTCATTATTTATTCCCTACACATATGAAATTATAACTCAGTCTTTCAAGGAGGGAGACAAAAAACCCAATGCCATTTTTGCAAGCCAAAAATCTGAGGCAGATCCCATTTGGGGAAAGCAGGGAAATCACATTGGAGGGCTTTTTGAAAGATGTGAAGATGGAATTAATTAGAGAACCATCTTTTATTATTGTCAATCTTACCTCTGGAAAATAATTTACTTCAAAAGCAGGGGAAGCCTTGGGTTCAAGAGGGATCATCTTAATGAGCTTAGACCACAAATCCAGGGGAGGGCTTGGAGAATCTCAAGGACAGGGTTAGATGAAATGTTATTTCCATTACAACCTCTTTCTTGTTGGATAAGCAACACACCAAAACAGAAGACTGATTCTTTCCATTCAGTTCAACCTTCCTTCAGAGGAGAATCTTCCTGAGTGGAACAGCCAGAGGAGTTCCTTGTTTGTATAGATCCAGCACCTATCAATCAGGGGCTTCCTCTAGGTGGGTAAGTGGTGACCACTTGAATGTGGTCCCACTGGAGAGTATCCTTTTTGCCTGGAAGAGTGTTTAACCTATAAAACGGGAAAAGGAAGTTCTGGCTTCATAGCTTGTGTTTACCAACTGTTTTACATTTTACAAAGCATTTGCTTCATAACAAACAATCCAGTGATGGAGATAGTGTGGATGCTATGGAACTCATTTTCTAGAGGAAACTGAGGCTCAAACACTTGTAAAAAGTCTAGCAGGAAATTATGGGCTCAGGCAAGATATGAACCTAACTCTTCTGAACCTAAATGTTCTTTTCACTATATTATAATGACCTCAGAGGGTGTTGAGCAGATTTCCTGTAGCCAAACCCTGTCTCCTCCATTAGGATATACATTCCTTTAGGGCAGGGAATTTGTTTTTTATCTTCTTTTTCTTCTCAGTGCTTACCACAGTGCCTGGTACACAGTACATCCTTAATAAATGTAAGGGCTGATTGATTTACTTAATTTACTTAGTCTTCCAAAATTATCTTGCCATCCCTCATGAACAAATAGTAAATTATAGCTTTTCAAATTTAAAGTACTATATATGGTGTTATTATTATTTAAAATAACATTTTATTTTCCCCCCAATTACATTATATTACATATAAAATTTTTTTAACATTTATTAAAAATTTTTTTTGAGTTCCAAATCCTCCCTCCTTCCCATCTTCCTGAGATGGTAAGCATTTTACTACTACTACTACTACTACTACTACTACTACTACTACTACTACTACTACTACTACTACTACTACTACTACTACTACTATAAGCAGTGTCTTGGGCAACTACCCCTATCCCTGCTTCCTCAGAATGATGCTATGGTGAAGAGTGAGTAGTATGGTATTCCCCAAAGGCACTGCAATAGGTTTGGTCTGACAGGTCTGATAAAATTCACCTCTATATGTCTTGGAGTGACAGAATGTCAACTTTTTTTAAATTTCTCAGAGTTCGGTTTATTTTGTGTGTGTTTTTTCATTCACATTAAGGTAATCCTTTAAAAATTTGTATTTAGAATATTTTTCATGGTTACATGATTCATGATCTTTCCCACCTCTCTTCCCTCCCCTCTCCTGGAGGTGACAAGAATTTCCTCTGGGTTTTACATGTATCATATTCAAAACCTATTTCCATGTTATTCCTATTTGCAATATTGTGATCTTTTAACAACAAAATCCTAATCATACCCCCATTGAGCCATGTGATTGATCATATATTTTTCTTCTGTGTTTTTGCTCCCACAGTTCTTTCCCTGGATGTGGATAGTGTTCTTTCTCATAAGTCCCTCAGAATTGTCCTGGATCATTGCATCGCTGCTAGTAGAGAAGTCCATTACATTCAATTGTTCCACAGTGTATCAGTCTCTGTATAATGTTCTCCTAGTCTGCTCCTTTCACTCTGCACCAGTTCCTGGAGGTCTTTCCAGTTCACACAGGATTCCTCCAGTTCATTATTCCTTTCAGCACAATAGTATTCCACCACTATCACATACCACAATTTGTTCAGCCATTCTCCAATCGAGGAACACCCCCTCATTTTCCAGTTTTGTTTTGTTTTGTTTTGTTTTTTGCTACCACAAAGAGTGCGAGAATGCCAACTTTTTACCATTCTCTTCTTTGGTCTCAGATCCACTGTGAGCTGTTTGGATCCTCCTCCTCATACCCCTTTCTAATATCTTGGCAAGGGCAAAACTGGCTCTACTTGCTTCTTCCTCTTACTTGAATGGAACAGAGAAAGAGCTAAAAGGAATCCCTCCAGGATCATCTAGGGTGGGGGCAATTCAGTGGTAAAAAGAGTGCAGGATTTAGAGTCAGAAGATCTAGTCACATCTCTGCACTGAACATCAGTTTCCTCATCTATGCAACGAGGGAGGTTAGATTACATGACTTCTATTGTCCCATTCTGCTTTAGATCTATGGACTTAGAACCCTGTAAGAAGACTCATGTCAGGCACAAGGACAAGTCTTTCCATGACCATGGGAGATCTATTCTGTGCTCTTCTCCTTGGAGACATTGTTTGGTCTGCATCTGAACTGAATTTAGAGTGAAAGTTTGATTACAGAACATTACTTCTAATGAAGAGAGAAGGAAGTTGTAGATGGCTCTGAGGGAGTTCATGTATGAGAGCTTTCTGTTCTATCTTCCAGTCTAGCCCACACGTTGTTGCCAAGTTAATTTCTCTAATGTACACATCTGATCTTGTCATTCCCCTGGTCAAACGCCATCAATCATTCCTTAATACTGATGGGATAGAATTCAAAGCACTCCACAGTTCAATTCATTTTAATTCGTTTCAATTTGATTCAATTCCATTAAGTTTTATTCAGATTTATTAAGTGCTTACTCTGTATAAGTCAGAGAATAATATAGTGTACTGCCTAGAGTTGCTTTAGAGTCAGGTGAACAAGGGTTCAAATGTCTCTTCTGACACAAGTTACATACATGACTTTCTGCAAGTAACTTGACCTCTCAGTGTTCTAAGTAACTCTCTAAGACTGTGAATTGTAGTGTATAAGGAACTTCCTTACTTGGGGGCTTCCTATGGGTTTGAAATCACAGGTTCAGAAAAAAAAAAAAAGTAAAACATTGATTCCTTCCTTCCTTCCTTCCTTCCTTCCTTCCTTCCTTCCTTCCTTCCTTCCTTCCTTCCTT
>NC_058131.1:483602272-483613200 GCF_016433145.1 Gracilinanus agilis | reverse complement strand
CTTCCTTCCTTCCTTCCTTCCTTCCTTCCTTCCTTCCTTCCTTCCTTTCTTCCTTTCTTCCTTCCTTCCTGTTTTTTTTTATTGTATCCCAATTCCCCTTCCTCTTGCCAATCCCAATTTACCAATGAAAAAAAAATAAAAGGAAAACTATTCTTATCAAAACTAAACTCCAAAAGAGTTGTTTGGCCACAACGTTATAAGAAAATTTGAGAAAGGTGAAAGCACTTTCAGTTGTGAAAAATGAGGGGAAGTTTCATGGAAAAGGAGCACCTGAGCTCTGTCTTGAAGGAAGAGAATTTCAAAAGATAGAGAGGTGAAGGGAGTGGTATGCCAGAAGGAGAGACTGTGTGTGCCTCAAGGGGGAAGAGTGCCCCATTAGTTCAGGCAATAGCTCCTAATCTAGTTTGTCTGTAAGGAAGAATGTTTGAAGAGGAGAGTAAAATAAACCTTGAGATATATAGACCAAAGACAAATTATGGAGAGCCTCAACTGGCAGGCTAAGGATTTATTTATTTATTCATTCATACATTTATTACTGGTTACTTAAGATAAGTCTTATTATTTCAGATCAGGTTACTTAAAAGATAGCATGAATTAGCTAAAATGTTTAAATATACAATTAAAAATATATAAAATTTAAAAAGAATTATATAAGAAAAATTACAATTATATAGAAGTTTTTGTAGTGATGACACATAAGTGCCTTTTCTCTTTCTTCCCTTCCCTTTCCCCAAGGCTGGTACACAGTAGGAATAGATATGTATGCATGTATATAGACATATTTCCACACATATATACATACACACATATACACATTCATGTACATACACATACACACATATGTATACATGTACATATACATACACATACGCATACGCATACATATATATTTATTTTTATATATATACACACACACACACACACACACACACACAAATGTTTATTCCCTTTCTTCTCTTCTCTTTCCCCAAGGCCATGGTAGAAGGATGTGGTGAGCCATAGCTCCTCCTGCATCCAAAGATATGCAGTAAATATGCCACTTCACCCTGATAAAGTCCTGAAGTTTTGTGGAAGTGGTTTGTCTGAAGGGTTCCAGCTTTTGAATTGTTGTAAAGAGATGCCGTTTTTCTGCATTCTCACTGTCTCCCTCCTAGAAGAAACTGAACATTTCAAGTTCTGTTTAAAACAGTCCCTGATGTATCAATTGGAACACACTTTTTATATTTGAAATGCATGATATGGCAGAAGTGCCCACATTCTGAATCAAGAATTGGGGATCCTGGGTTCTAGCCTTAACTCTTATACCAAGAAGGATTCTACAATTCATTTTTCCCTTTTCTAAGTCGGAACTTCATCACTATAAAATGAGGGAATTGAATGAGATGACAGCCGATCTCTTTCTATGAATATCAATGCACCGTGTGGATTAATTTGTTTCCATTTTTCAATGTGTAGAAATAAGAAGAAATTTGGGAGACTGCCATCTAGTGGACTTTATAGAAATAGGGATACTTTTGATGTAAAGCCTAGATTAGACTCTGTGTGTGTGTGTGTGTGTGTGTGTGTGTGTGTGTGTGTGTGACAGAGAGAGAGAGAGAGACAGACAGACAGACAGACAGACAGACAGAGACACAGAGAGAGACAGAGACAGAGACACAGAGAGAGACAGAGACAGAGACACAGAGAGAGAGAGACAGAGACAGAGAGAGGCAGAGACAGAGACAGAGACAGAGAGAGGCAGAGACAGAGATAGAGACAGAGAGAGACAGAGAGACAGAGAAGAGAGGGGGCAGAGATGGGGGGGAGAGGAATCTCAGAAGCCATTTAGGACAACTTCTTCATTTTAGAGTTGAGGAAACTACCGCCCAGACTTGTCTTCACATGTTACATAGCTAGTAAGGTGTCAAAATCAGTATTTAAATCCACACCATGAATCCCCCCCACCCCCAAATTGGTTCATTCATGACTGAACTCTAAGAAACAACAAAGAACTCAAAGGAGGAAAAAAAGTAGTAGGGCATAAAGTTCTCATAGAGAACATTAGAGTTTAACTTGGTTAAAAATTAGGAAGCTCCATAGCTGTTTGGGATAATATGAACAAGATAGTGCTGGGTGAAATCAGCAACCCGTCCAGACACACAAGATCAAGAGGGAATATTAAATTTAAGAACATAGATTTAGAACAAGAAGGAATCTTAGGAGTCTTGGTCTAAATCCCTCATTTTATAGATGAGAAAACCAAGCCTGGGAGAGGCTAAAGTGACTTGTCCATGGGATCAGAATCCTGACACAACCATTTTACCACATTGTCAGTTGAAATTTTATACTCATAATTTGAGGAGCACACAGGTTGCAGGGTAGTTGCAAACAGCTGTTCTGTTTCGGAATCCAAGTTTTCATGGGGATCCTTAGTTTTTATTTTATTTTTTAAGGTTGAGGGTGTCCATCTTGTGATTATCTGAAAACCTCAAATCTTACTGTATCTTCTTTCTTTGATCTAGGCTAGTCAGAGAAGGAAGATAGGATAAGAATCACTTGGATGCTTCATAATTTCTGAACACCCCGAATTTTTCACTGTTATCTTAATGGCCCGAGTTAATTTAATTCTTAGGGTGTTTTGGGACCAGCTCATATTGATTCCAAAAGGACCCATTGTTAAATTTTTTAGTGTGAGCATTTACACCTTGGAATTTGGCAAGGACTATAAGCCAGGGTGATGATTTATCATTTTCCTGATTGTTTAGACATGAGAAAGTGAAGGAGAAAATGTTACTAATGCAAATTAAACTTAAAAGTATATCATATACATTTTTTTTCTTCTGGAATTTTTGTTGTGGTTATTCAGTCATGTTCAACTCTTTGTGACCCCATTTGAGATTTTCTTGGCAGAGATGATATATGTGGGAAGCCAATAAGAGACTAGATAAAAATCTGAGACTCCTCTTTTGACCCCTTTTGTGATCCTTGTAATTTCTTCTTGAAAAGTATTATGACCTTATTGAAAAGCTTTAAGTTCCCATCAAACCTGAATTTAAAGGGTTAACACTGTTAACACAGCAAGGAATGCTGCTGCCTGTTATAGCCAAGGCCAAGATACTCCCCAACTTGGCTTTCTGATAAGAACCTAGTCAAAATTCAGCCTTGGCCTTGGTCTATTCTGAAGCCAATGTTATGTGTTTTGATGAGACATAATTTGTAACTTCTGCACATCTGCAAAGTTTGGGGGGGGTTCTTTTGTGTGAAATGAGTCTTAATATATATAATAAACTCCATGCTCCTGGAGCCAGAGCTGGAAGCATGAAGTAAAAGACATTTCCCTTGTCCTGTCCTTATTTCCTTATCAACTAAACTGTCCTTATCAGAGATGATAAAGAGATCTCCACAGATGGAGTGGTTTGCCATTTCCTTTTCCAACTCATTTTAGAGATGAGGAAACTGAGGTCAATACAGTTAAGTGACTTGCCCAGGATCACCCAACCAGTAAGTGTTTGAGGCCAGCTTTGAACTCAGGAAGAGTACTAAGCCCAGTACTCTATCCACTATGCCACCTAGCTGTCCCATTCTTTTGAAATTCCTATTGTTAAATGTTTACCAGCAGACCATTGGGAATTTTTGGTTCCAAAATTCTGTCAGAGTGTCAGAGTATGCTATACAATAAGAGGTCACAATAAGTGACTTTTTGGTGAACATCAGAGATCCAAACATTCGGCCAAAGCACTGTCCCTCTATTCCCTACATTCAAGGTCAAGTAGAATCTACTCTATCACTTTACATTCTACTTTTAAGAGATGTTCAGAGGGAACAATTGGATAGCATACAATAGAGCTCCAGGCCTGGAGTTGGGAAGATATGGATTCAAATCTGACCTCCGACACTTCCTAACTATGTGATCATGGGCAAGTCACTTAACCCCAATTGCCTAGTCCTTATTATTCTTCTGCCTTAGAATAAAAAAAAAAAGGTAAGGTTTGTTTATTTTTAAGGAGCTATTCAGAGGATCAAATAAGATGAGCATGCACGTAATGTGTTTTGTAAAAACAAAATGTTAAATAAATGTGACATATTACATGGTTGTAGCTTAATATCTCCAATGTGCTTAGCTAAGTTGGTGATTGGGGTGAGGAGGGTATTGAATAATTATTTTCTTGTATTTTCCAGCTATTGAGAAAGCTTTTTTAGGCTAAGTGATTGGTAAACTGTCCTGAAATGAGCAGGTTCACCTCTTAAGCATGATCAATGTGAATCCATTTGCATCACAAATTACTCTTCTTCATTTCCATTAGACCTTTTCTTCAAAGCCCAGTTCAAGCCCTGCCTGTATGATAATTAGATTGTCTACACTGCCCATCACACCTGTTTTATGAAATCCTTTCTAGACTTCCTTTTCTGAATTTCTATGAAATTCATATAAAAAAGTGCCTGCCTTCATGGAGCTTACAGTCTAGTTAGAAGATAACCATAATGTACAATACAGGCTGTCCCAAAGGTCTCAGTGCAAGTTTCTGCTTTATTGTTTAAAACTGGACTAAGATCTTTGAGATACCCCACATTATAAGGTAAGTGAAGGGTTCTAGGCATGAATGAATCCTGAAAGTATTAAAAATATATTCAAAAGCAGACTCTAATGAGCAAAGTGCTCATGGACCAGACTTATGGATATGTTTCTAATATTTCACATGACTGATTTCTGATCCTTGAATTGAATTGGGGCTCAAATTTTATGGAACTCAGACCTCTCCCCATGTCTGCAGTCTGAAAGGCTGACATGCAATTTCTATAGCTTCTTTGTAATGGTAAAGACACTCACTCAGCATTTGTATGTGATGGTGCCAAGGTTATAGAGGAAGAAGAACTTCTAATTGAGTGACTGGTCTGGAAACTGGCTAGGCCAGTATGTTGGGTTCTTTTCTTTTGCCAATATAATGCCAACATCTCTATTACTCTACCTGTTTGATTGACAATCCCTCATCCCCATTCCTGGAAACCTCAATAAAACTCAGTTCACCTGCAGGTCTTGCTTTCTCTCTCTCACCATCAGAGCAGGACCCAACAGGCTGGACGTGGTGCTAAAGAATCCTGTGTCTCTGTTTCTATTTTTTCTCTCTATATCCTTCTTACCTTAATCTTTCACCCTTCTACCCATACTCCCTCAGTCCACAGCTATTCTTTCAGCAAGAATATCTTGTAGCTGCAGGATGGCTACAGTAAGTGTATTAAAAAGAGATGTAAAAAACCAGAATGCTTTCTTTCTCTCTCAGAGTTCTAAGGAGAAAAGTCATTTTGAGTAGGGAAAGCTTCAATAGAAGTGACATTTTAGCTGGGATTTAAAGGATCTATAAGAACTCAGAAGCTGAAGGTCAGGGGAGGAAATGGAACATTCCAAGCATAGGAAAACTATGACTCATGGCATACTGTGGGAAAGTGAGGGTTAGTTTGTCGATGGCATAAGTTAGTAAGTGAGAGACAAAACTGAAGATGTACTTTGGTACCAGATAGTAGGATGCTTTGAATATTAAGTAAAGGAATTTTACTTAGGAGGCAAGAGGGAGCCACTGAAAATTTTTGAGTAGTAGAGTGACAGAGATAGATCTTGCTTTAAAAAAATAGACTTGATTTACAAGTGAAGCCATGAATGCCAAGAAAGGTTAGAGTGACTTGCTTGAGAAATTAAAAATGATTTCATTCATGTAAACGAGAAGTGCTTACTTTGGCCATTATATTCTTATGGATTAAAATACTAGGCCTTTGTAAGAATATATAAAATAAATTTTAATAATCTTATTAAGTTTGCCTTTTGTAAACAAAAACAAATTTTAAATAGACTTGATTAATAAGAAGCAAGGATTGGAGGGTAGGGGTGGGGGGAAACTGAGGTGAGAATGATCTGCTAGAGAACTATTGAAATAGTCTAAGAAGATATGGATCTATATCAGGATCATAGTAGGAGTAAGATACTGTAGGAGGGGAATGATGAGAATGAGCTTGTGGAGGTGGAATTGACTGGATTTGGTAGCTGAATATGAGAGGTAGAAAAGAAAATATCAAAAATATTTATAAAGTGTTGAAAGAGAAAGCCTAGAAGAATGATGGTACTGATGATACCAACCACTGGCAGAAAGAGTGAAATCAGAAGGAGGGACCATTGGAAAGATAAATTAGTTGAATTTGAGATGCCAATGGGATGACCCAGAAGTCCCTGGAGATGGACATCTAGGGCTCAGAGGAGAGGTTTAAGGGAGATCCACAGACTAGGAGTCAGGCACTTCTGTAGAGAACTTGGATGCTCCAAGGCTTGACCAAAGGAGCACAAAATTTGGCAGATGATACTAAACTGGAAAGACTTCAAATATGGGCCCTGCCATATGCTGTGTGTCTTGTGTTTGAGAACTGGTTTGACTAATCACTAAGTTATCTATGGTGTGATTCTTTTTGGAGGCCATAACAGCTCTCAAAAACTAACTGGTAAGTGGTTGGGATTTGCATCAGTGGTGGTGAGATTTGTATTTCACACCAACAAAATCACTGTTCTTTAAAGCACTAAGTCTCCAAATTGAAGGTCTTATTCTGGCCCTTGACACTGAGCCTGATCCCAGGGATAAGAATCAGAGGTAGTTGGAACCAGTTCCTGCTGGTTGCTGAGAGCTCATTCTTAAATTTACAGTGTGAGAATTCACACTTCAGGAATCAGCAAAGACTAAAAATCAAAGCTTGATGTATTGCTTTAATTGTCTAGATCAGTGGTTCCCAAACATTTTTGGCCTACCGCCCCCTTTCCAGAAAAAAGATTAGTGCCCCTGGAAATTAATTTTTTAAAAATTTTAATAGCAATTAATAGGAAAGATAAATGTACCTGTGGCCATCAACGCTCCCTGTATTGCTGCAGCATCCACCAGGGGGCAGTGGCGCCCACTTTGGGAATCACTGGTCTAGATTGAAGGAAATGATGGATAAATAAATACATAAAAAATGCCAAGTGTTAAAACATTTATGGGCACCTCACGGGATGTGATGAACATACCTGGATGGTATGAAGTGGCTTATATTCCAAACAGTCATTTTTGAGGCTTATCTCCTGCACAACCACACCTTCTTCTATCCCTCTATTCCTTTGCTATATAAGCTAATGACTGCTCCCCTTCTGGTCTGGTTTTGGGCAGTTATTAAATAAATGCTACTGGGCAACCAGGGAATCAGCTACATGGGTATCCCTGGAGAAATGATCTCCTCTCCCATAATTTCTCCCCCCATCCTACCTTATCACATTCTAGCAGTGACAGGCACTTCTTAGAGGCAGGGGGTAGCACTAGAGATCCGTCACCACTGAGAGGTCCATTTCATTTGTATGGAATAGTAAGTCTCACAGAATGAGTGAACAAGGATATAGGTGTGATCTTTATTGGAAATCTCATTGCATTATCTTTCTCCCAAAATCTACCTCTCTTTTGAAGTTCCCTATTACTGTCTCTGTGACCCTGGACAAGTCACTTAAATCTGTCTGCCTCTCTTCCTCATCTGAAAAACAAGCTGGAGAAGGAAATGACAAACCCCAAATGAAGTCATGAAGATTCAGACATGACTAAAATGACTGAACAACAATTACATCTGAGGGTAATACCATTTTTCTAGTTCATAGTTTCCAAGTTCTTAGGAAACTGTTGACATCCAAGATTCTTCACTCTCACTCATCCTATATATCCAAACAGTTGCCAGATTTTGTCATTTATGTTTCTACACTATCTCTTACATCTAATTTCTTATCTCCACTCTCACAGCCACTGCCCTAATTCAAGCTGACATCGCCCTTCCCCTAGCCTAGAGCAGCAGCCTCCAAATTGACCTCCCTGCCTCCAGTTTCCCCTGATTCAATCATCCACACAGCTATCAAAGAGATTTTCCTAAACCACAGGCCTGATCCTATCAACTCAGTAAATTCCAATGGCTCCCTATAAACTCTGAGATAAAATATCATTTCATCTTTATTGTATCCTTTTAAATTTTTATTTTTTATGTGTCAATAAAATTATTATTATTATGGTAATATAATCATGTAACTGAGTTGTTCAGATTGTTTTTCAGTCTAGTCAAACTCTTTGTGACTCCACTGGGGTTTTTTTTGGCAAAGATACTATAGCAATCTGCCATTTTCTTCTCTGGCTCATTTTACAGATGAAGAAACTGAGGCAAACAGGGTTAAGTGAGTTACTGTCTGAGGCCAGATTTGAACTCAGGAAGATAAGTCTTCCTGACCCCAGGCTTGGCACATTATCCACTGCATCAACTAGATGCTTGAAGATCAAATATTTCATTTTTATCTTATTGTTTTAAACTTCATTTTTGTCTGTCAGAATAAAGGTAATTATTAGTATGGAAAATAAGCATATAATTTATAAGTAAATGTACCCATACTGAGGGATGTACTAAAAACTTTTTCTCCAATAGAAGTACAGTAAAAAAAAAAAAAAAAGACTTGACATTACTATGTTAAGGAACAGTTAGGTGGTATAGTGGATAATGCTTTTCTGCTTAGCATAGTTGCTGACAGATTGTAGGTGCTTAATAAATATTCATTGATTGTTCTATTAGAGTATTGGACGTGGAATCAAGGAATGAGTTCAAATGTAGCCTGAGTCACTGTGTGACCCTGGGCAAGTTGTTTAATTTCTTTTAGCTTCCTTATCTTCAAAATGGGGATAATAACAACACCCACATACCAGAGTTGTGAGGATAGAATGAAATAATATTTATGAAGTGCTATGAAAATGCTAACTAAATTCAGTAAAAGTACTAAAATATCATATGGAAGAACAATCTAATGCTGAATAAAGGGTGTCTCCAAATGGAATGTGTTACCTTGGCAGATACTGAATTCCTTGTTCCTTGAGATGTTCAAATAGAGGTTATTTGACTATTTGTCAGGAATGTTGCTGAGAGGTTTCACATTTCAAAAGAGTTGTCCTAGATCAGTGATTCCAAAGTGGGCGACACCGCCCCCTGGTGGGTGCTGCAGCAATCTAGGGGAGCGGTGATGGCCACAGGTGCATTTATCTTTCCTATTAAGAGCTATTAAAATTAAAAAAAAATTAATTTCCAGGGGCACTAAGTAATATTTTTTCTGGAAAGGGGGAGGTAGGCCCAAAAAGTTTAGGAACCACTGGATTAGATGATCGCTTAGTGATTTTCTATCCTCTTAAGATGTTAGAATTCTATGAATTACAGCAGGAAATGATGAGTGTGGTTAGGGCAATTTCCCAAGGCCTTCCCTCTTTCAGGTTAGGCTCATTTTTCCTTAAAAGGCTATTTTTGACATCTAGTTAGCTCAGGAGACTAAAGCCTTTTAAAATAAAAACCATCTTTAGCTCAAAAGGCATGCAAAAGTGGGTGGCAGGCTAGATTTGGTCCTTGGGCATAGTTTTCTGACCCATGTCTTAAAATTGGCCCATTGATTAGCTTACTATAGTGCCCCAAATACAAAATCCAGGGCATAAATAGTGATTTGGTCTTTCCTCGTGCTTCTGACCAGTTGCTTAGCATGACCAAAACTGGATCAGGGCACCTTCATCTAAATGAATCAATGCTGTATCCCTGTTGAATATCCTTTCCCCTTCTGTGGCTAGATAAATCTTTTTTAAAAATCTATTTTAGTTTTAAAATTTTTTTCCATGGTTCCATGATTCTTGTTGTCTCCCTCCCTGGAGTTGACAAACAATTCCACTGGGTTATACATATATTTAGAAAAATCTTTTGATCACTGTCACCTAGGCCACACGCATCTCATTTATTGGATTAAATGTTCAGGTTTTTCCCCACTCTTAAATCAAAAGGTACTCTTTAAACTTTCAGTAAAATTAGTACAAAATTGAATCTAGATGGAATAATGCTAGGTCATTCTTGTATTGGGGTTATTAGACCTTTGACTACTAAAATCCCAAAACTTCTGAGAAAGGAGAAACCACTCTGGTACTGTTATAACTGGCCTTATGATACAGGGTTATCACTGCTAGTTCTTTGGTGCATTTTGTGCCCTAAACCCTAACTACAATGCAGTACTGTTCAATGTACAAGATTTTTTCCTCTGGGGTATAGACAATACAGGGGAATGCAAACACCACCTCATCCACAGGGAAAACAATCCAAATATTTCTCAGATATTGCCTTTTCTGGCACCACAAAGTTTCCTGGGCTGCTTTTGCTTCCCCAAATTCCAGAACACATAGTTCATCTCCTCAGGATGGTATGGACCAGCTTTATACGGGACCAGGCTCTTTCTACTTGTATATTTTACCTAGAGGCAAGTTCAGAGGTGGGGAGAGGCTCTCTTGATGGGGCAATTGGCAACAGTTGATTTTCCTCCCACTTATTTCTCCTCCAGGTGAACAGCCTGCCTACCCTGATTTCGGCAACAACTTTAAAAGCTCCTCTTTCTTCAGAGAATACCCAGGACAATCTTTTGACAATTTCCTGTGATTGTGTCCCCACAGTGGTTAAGGATTTCTCATATAATGCTTTAAGTCTTTCTCAAGAGGCTTCTATGCCTCCACCTGGTGGTCATGAGCAGAACCTTCTCTGTGAAAGAGCCATATTTACAATTTGGCTTCCTCCAAATCATCAGATGAGTTAATGATTAATAAGAATTTTATAGGACTCATGGTGGCCTCAGGCCTTGTGAAAAAAGTAGCATGAAAGGTATCTCTCCTGACTGTTGGTCCACAACAGCCTGATTGATTTTGTTTATTTTTAAATTTCAAGTAATATTTTATTTCTCCCTCTATTACATGTAAAAACAATTGATTTTTATTTTTAAATTTTAAGTAATATTTTATTTTCCCCTCTATTATATGTAAAAACAATTGATATTTTGTTTTTAAATTTCAAGTAATATTTTATCTCTCCCTCTATTACATGTAAAAACAATTGATTTTTTATTTTTT
>NC_058131.1:483571845-483592353 GCF_016433145.1 Gracilinanus agilis | reverse complement strand
TTGCAAGATTCTACCTTTTAAACTGTTATTTTCTTGCCAGATCTCTTCCATTTTCCTCAAAATCTCAGTTTTGAACTCTTCCATAGCTTGTGAGGAGTTTTCCTTATTTGAGGAGGGTCTGGATGCTTGTTTGTTCTCCTCCTCTGTTTGCTCGGTTGTCTGGATTTTCTCTGTGTAAAAGCTGTTGAGTGTTAAAGACTTCTTTTTCTTGTTATTATTATTCTTTCTCCTCTGAACTTCCTGTGACTGAGTAGCCATCATTAGCCCAGCAGCTTCTCAGATTTATCCTCGCGCTCAGTGTCTGTTCCTGGTCTATTGGTTCCTGGGGTCTGAGTTCTGGTTTTTTCCAAGGTCAAGCCCCCTGGTGGACCCCCTTGCTTGATCCTCTGCAGGAGGTTCCTTTACAAGTCTCAGGGCGCTGCTTCCACAGTCGTATACCCGTCTGCACTGGTTCCCCACTCAGGTTTTCAGAGCTTTAGTTCCTGGCTGTGTCTGCCGCCACCCAGCCTGCGCCCAGCGTCCACTCTCTGCTCCCGCGCTCAGATTTCGCGTGCGTTTTTTGACTTAATGGGGTCCTAAGTCTTGCTGCTCTCAGGAACAGGTCCCGGAGCTGCTGATGACTCGATGGGTGCCCCAAACTTGCTCTATTTCTTTTTAGCTGGGTTCGGAGCTATAGATGAGTGTGGAGGGGTTGGGGGTGGGGCGGTTGCTCAGCCCGCGATTAAGTGAGAGCCCTTTATAGCCTGGAAATGTCTGGATTCCACGTACCTTCCACGCTGTGCCCTGTTGTGGGGTTCCTCCGTTCGTCTGGACTTGTTTTTATGTCCCCTTGAGGAGTTTTGTGTGTTTCGGTCAGGAGAGGTTAAGAGCTGCTTCTTACTCTGCCGCCATCTTAACCCGGAAGTCTTGAACTGAATCTTGAAGGAGGTGAGATCATCTTTGAGGTAGAGGGAAGAGAGTGGACATTTCTGGCCTTTTAGACAAGAGATAGTTCAAAGGTGTGGCAATGGGAGATGGGGTGCCATGTATGAAAAACAAAGAAAAAGTCAGTTTCATTGACCCATAAAGGATAGAAAGGAGAATGATAGGCCTAGACAACACAACAGTTTGAGACCATGATATGAAGGGCTTTTTAAGCCAAATAGAGGAGTTTATATTTTATCCCAGAGGCAAAGAGAGTTGATCGATGGTAAGTGTGCCATAGTCAGAAGTTTCCTTTAAAAAGTCACTTAGAACTCTCTAGATAGAATTGAGAAGGGAGAGGTGAGCTAGGTAGATCAATTTGGCCAAGATATCCTTCCTGCTCAAAAGAGGACCAAAATGACATCACTGATAATGTCTTTTGACTTAAATTGGATTTAAAGTGAGAGAGAGTTGCACAGTCATTAGCCTTATTCTTTCTTCCAGACACAGCAAAGTCCATTGACAAGACAAAAGTTAAGGACAGCTGGTGATGGCTTGGGATGCAGTAGATGACCTGGGTTTCTTCAATGTACTCCATAGAGTCTGTTTCTGCTGCCTTCATGGCTATTGGAGCAAGTTGTTTTCATGTGCCCCTTGTACTGGGGAAAAGCTTCAATTGCCTGAGGTAGATACCCCCTAACTCACCAGTGGGCCCATTATTTACCTGAATTAATTTAGTCAATCTGTTGAGACAATTTTACAGGGATGTAGCCACTACACTTGCTACAGCTTCTTGAAGTCACAAATGAGAGATGAATGGCAGATGGACACACAAGATGGATGAGCAGCCCTGAAAAGGGCTTGTCAAGTACCCATGCCAAAGGTGCTAGTCCTCCCAGATCACCTCATACACCTTTCAGGGAGGGTGGTGAGGGTCTGGACTAAGGATGTAGCTGTGTGAATAGAGAATGGGTGGATGGGAGAGGTGTCATAGAGGTTCAGTTGATAAAATTTGGCAACAAATTGGAAATATAGGGGAAGGAGAGCGAGGAGTGATGAAACTATGTAACTAGAAGATAGTAGTTCCTTCAATAGAAATAGGCAAATTCATTAGAAGGAAGAGTTTTAGGAGAAATAAAAGTATTCATTTCAAAATAAATATCTTGGGAGGCAGTAAGGTGACTCAGTATTTAAAAAGCCAGGCCTAGAGATGAGAGGTCCTGGGTTCAAATCTGGTCATAGATATTTCTTAGCTGGGTGATTCAGGACAAGTCAACTTAATCCAGTTGCCTAGCCCTTACCCACTCTTCTGCCTTGGAGCCATCGCATATTATTGATTCTAAGACAGAAGGCAAGGGTTTTTATAAAAATAAAATAAAAATTTGATAACCAAAGCTGAACTATTAAGAGAAGCAGCAAAGCATAGTAGATCAAGCATTGAATATGGGATCAGAAAAAGGTTTGTTGTAACTGCAACTCGCACACTTACTAACTTCTTTGTCTTGGGCAAGCCATTTGGACTCTGTGAGACTTTAAACCCCCAAATGGAAATCCTGAAAATCAAAAGAGAGATTAATAAAATTGAAAAGAGAAATCCATTGAATAAGTGAAACAGAAACAAAGTTTATAAATAAACTAATAAAATAAACTAATAAAAATTAATTAATTAAAAGCAAATTAAATAGATAAGTTGATTAAAAATAAAGGAAAGAATAAACCAAATTGCCAGTGTCAAAAATGAAAAGAATATGCACAATCAGTGAAGATGAAATTAAAGGAATTATTAAAAGCTTTTTTGCCCAATTATATTCCATTAAAACTGACAATCTAAGTAAAACAGATGAAAATTAAAAAAAATGCCAATTTCCCATGTTAACCGAAGGGGAAAAAAAATACTAAAATAATCCTGTGAGAAAAATAAATTGAACAAGCCATAAATGAACTTCCTAAGAAAAAATCCCCAGGACCAGATGGATTTACAAGTGAATTATACCAATCATTTAAGGAATGATTAATCCCAATATTATATAAACTATTCAAAAAATAGATTAGGGAGACATTCTAGCATATTCCTTTTGTGATAGAAATATTGTTTGATATCTAAACCAGAGAGAGCAAAAAGAGAGAAAGAAAACTCTAAGTCAATTCCTCTAACAAATACTAATGCAAAAATTTTAAATAAAATAAAAAGAAAGAGATTACAGCAATATATCACAAAGACTGGGGGCAACTGAGTGGTTCAGTGGATTAGGAGCCAGGTCCAGACATGGGAGGTCTTGGGTTCAAATCTGACCTCATACACTTCCTAGATGTGTGATTCCGGGCAAGGCACTTGACCTCCATTTCCTAGCCCTTACCACTTTTCTGCCTTAGAACCAATACACAGTATTGATTCTAAGATGGAAGATAAGGGTTATATATTATATTTCACATACCATGACAAGGTGGGATTTATACTAAGAATGCAGGGCTCATTCAACATTAGAAAACTATCAGCATAATTGACCATATCAATGACAGAAACAACAACAATCATATGATTTCATTAGTAGATGCAGAAAAAGCCTTTGACAAAATTCAACCACTAAATTCTAAATTCAACTATTAAAAAACACTTGACAGCAAAGGAATAAATGGAGCTTTTCTTAAAATGATTAAGAATATCTATCTAAAACCTAGAGTAAGCATTATCTGTAATGGTAATAAAGTAGAAGCTTTCCCAATAAGATCAAGAATGAAGCAAGGATGCCCACTATCACCACTATTATTTAATTTTCTATTAGAAAATCTAGCTACAGCAGTAAGATAGGAAAAGGAAACTGAAGGAATGAGAATGGGCAATGAAGATGCAAAGCATTATTCTTTGTAGATGATATAATAGTAAACTTAGAGAACCCTAGGGAATGAGCTAAAAAACTGGCTGAAACAATGAACAACTTCAGCAAAGATACAGGATATAAAATAAGCCCACACAATTCATCGGGAGTTCTACATATTACTAACAAAACTTAACAGGAAGAGATAGAAAAAGAAATTTCATTTAAAATAACTACAGAAAATATAAACTACTTGGGAATCTGCTTGCCAAGACAATCCCAGGGACTATGTGAATACAATTATAAAATACTTTTCACATAAAGATAGATCTAAACAACTGCAGAAATTACTCATAAATAGGTTGAGGCAATATAGGAAAAATGATAATACTACTTAAATTATTTATTCATTGCTATGCCAAACAGCCAAAGATTTATTATACAGAGCTAGAGAAAATCATAACAATTTAATTGGAAAAATAAAAGGTCAAGAATATAAAAAGAATCCATTTTTAAAATGTGAAGTAAGGAGGCCTAGCAGTGCCAGATTTTAAACTTTATTACAGAGAAGTAATCATCAAAACAATCTGGTACTGGCTAAGAAATAGAATGGTGGATCAATGGAATAGAGTAGGTACAAAATGCATAGTAGAAAATGACCGTGTGATCTAGTGTTTGAAAAATCCCCAAATACAAATTTTGGGGGCAAGAACTTATTATTGGACAAAAATTTCTGGAAAAACTGGAAAACACTTTGATAGAAACTAGGCATAGATGAGCATCTCACACTACATAAAAAGATAAAGTCACAATGTGCAAATGATTTAGACATAAAGGATAATATCATTAATAAATTAGGGGAGCTTGGAAATTTTGCCTATCAGATCTACTGATAAAGAAAAAGTTTATGACCAAACAAGTATTTGAGAGGATCATGGGAAGTAAAATGGATAATTTGATTACATGAAATTAAAATGTTTATGCACAAATAAAACTAATGTAGCCAAAATTAGAAGGAAATCAGTAAATTGAGGAAAACATTTTTATAGCAAATTTCTTTGATAAAGGACTCATTTCTCAAATATATAGAGAACTGAGACAAATTTATAAAAATTAGGGTCTTCTCCAAATCATAAATAGTCAAAGATATGAACAGGTATTTTTTAGAAGAAAAAATCAAAACTATCAATAGTTACAATAAAAAATGCTCTAAATCTTTACTGATTAGAGAAATGTAAATTAAAGCAATGCTACGGTACCACTGTACACCTATCAGGTTAGCTAACATGACAGAAAAGTACAATGAAAAATTATGCAGGGAATGTAAAAAAATAGAGACCCTAATAAGGTGTTGGTAGAGTAATAAAATGGGTCTAATTCTAGAGAACAATTTGGAACTATGTCCAAAGGGTTATAAAACTGCATATCCTTTGACTCAGAAATATCACTACTAGGACTATACCCCAAACAGATCAAAGAAAAGAGAAAAGGAACCGTTTGCACAAAAAAAAATAAATTATGGTGGTTCTTTTTATATTAGCTGGGAATGACTGAACAAGTCTTGGTAGATGATTGTGATGGAATACTATTTTGCCATAAAAATGATTCCCAGATTTCAAAAATCTGGAAAGACTTATATGAATTGATACAAAGTGAAATTAGCAGAACCAGAAGAACATTGTACGTAGTAACAGCAATATTGTAACAGTGATTAACTGGGAAAGACTTGGTTACTCTGATTAATACAATGCTCCAAGACAATTCCAAAGAATCCATGATGAAAAATATTATACACCTCCAGAGAGAGAACTGATGAACTCTGAGTACAGACTGAAGCATACTTTTTCACTTTCTTAACTTTTCTTTCTTTTGTTTTTTGGTAACATAGCTAATATGGAAATAGGTTTGGCATGACTTCACATGTATAAATGATATAATATTGCTTGTCTTCTCAATGATTGAAGGAGGGGTTGGAGAGAGGAAGAGAATTAGGAACTTAAAACTTTTCAAAATGAATGTTAAGGAGGAAGCTAGATGACTCAGTGAATTGAGAGACAGGAGGTCCTGGGTTCAAATCTGGCCTCAGAGACTTCTTAACTGTGTGACCCTGGACAAATCACTTATCCCCCACTGCCTAATGTTTACTGCTTTTTTTGCCTTGGAACAAATATACAGTATTGATTGTCAGATGGAAGGTAAGGATTTAAAAATAAATAAATAAGTAAAGGAATGTTAACAAAATATTTTTTAAAACATGTATATGGGCTTTTTACAGTGGCAAATAGCTTAGTATCACTGAAAATACCATGCAGTACCAAAATTCAGTTTAGCACATTGCCTAATCCTACTTCATTCTGGACCCAAATCACCATCTCTCTGCCATGCCTTCAAGGACACACACACAGACCCAAGAACATACACATATGTATATTTGGTCTAAATAGGTGATTTAATGTGGTTAGAGAATTTCAGGCGCAGAAACTCCTTCATTAGTGCATATTGGTAATTTGACTATGATCACTTTAGAGAATGACCTAGGGCACTGAGAAGTTAAACTAATTGTCCAAAACTACATAGCTAATGTGTGTCAAAGGCAGGATTCAAATCCAATTCTACTTGAGTCCCAAACTGTCTTGTATTACTCTGTCTTTGCAATGTCTTTAGATCCTTAATCTTATTTGACCCTACCAGATTTAAATCTCTACCAAATAATGTGTTCCTTGAGTGTATGGATCATGTCTTAGTTATCTTTGCATCTTTTCCAGTGCTTAGTACAGTACAAGGTACACAGTAGGTGCTTAATAAGTGTTTGTTGAATAGATGAATCCTCATGACAACTTTGTGAAATAAATAGTGCAAGCATTTTATTTTATTTTATTTTTTAATTTTATTTTTTAGAAAGACTTTCCATGGTTATGTGATTCATGTTTTTACTTTCCCTTTCACCACCCCTTCACTCCCCTCCCCATAGCCAACGCACATTTCCACTGGTTTTAACATGTGTTCAAGACTTATTTCCATATTATTGATAGTTGCATTGGTGTGGTTGTTTCGAGTCTACATCCCCAATCATGTCTGCATCAATCCGTGTGTTCAAGCAGTTTTTTTTCTTCTGTGTTTCTACTCCTATAGTTCTTCCTATGAATGTGAGTAGTGTTCTTATTCCATAAATCCCTCAGAATTGTCCTGGGTCATTGCATTGCTGCTGGTACAGAAGTCCATTACATTCTATTTTACCACAGTGTATTGGTCTTTGTGTACAATGTTCTTCTGGCTCTGCTTCTTTCACTCTGCATCAATTCCTGGAGATCATTCCAGTTCACATGGAATTCCTCGAGTTTATTATTCCTTTGAGCACAGTAGTATTCCATCACCAGCATATACCACAATTTGTTCAGCCATCCCCATTTGAAGGGCATACCCTCATTTTCCAGTTTTTTGCCACCAGAAAAAGCAGTGCAAGCATTTTCACCTCATTTTAAAGATGAGGAAAATGAAGCTCAAAAACCTTGTCCAGTCTAGAAAATGTTAGACTTGAATCTAGCTCTCCTTATTCCAATTCTAGTATTCTCTTCACTTTCCTATACTATTATAAAACAAGGTCATTGAAATAGATAATTTAAAAAAAACTCTTACCTTCTGTCTTAGAATCTTAGTCTAGATTCTAAGGCAGAAGAGAGGTAAGAGCTAGGCAATTGGAGTTAAGTGACTTGCCCAGGGCCAAGTGTCTGAAGTCAGATTTGAACCCAGGTCCTTCCAACTCTGGGCCTGATTCTCTATCCACTGTGCTACCTAACTGTTCCTGAAATAGATAATTTCTAAAGATATTGTTTTAGCTCTTGTACTTCATTACCCTTGCACACTAAGTTTGTATGTTCTTCCCATGGATTCTATATTGTTAGAGAATTACTTTAGGCCATGTTGACGAACCAATGGCACACATGCTGGAGGGGGTGCTTCTCCTCCTCCCATGCATGCCTGAGGACATTTCTCTCATCACCTGCCCCTCTGTCCAGAAGCTACATGGGAGCTGTTTGGGGTAAGGAAAGGGGCTCACATGCAGTGTAAGGGTTGCAGTTTGAGCACTAGAGAATGTAATATCCCTAAAAGGTTTGCCATCACTGCTCTAGGCTTTTGAAGAGAATGTTTGTACTAACTGTTCTTACTACACCATCTTATTAAATACCTTTACTAAAATCAAGCCAAATCCACTGGCTGATTGTTAATGAAAAGTCCACTGGGGATGACTTTGGAGCCACAGTAGCAGAATGAACCATTCTCTGGGTTACCTTAGGACTTCAGTAGCAGATATTCTCTAAGGAGGCAACGTTTTGCTGTTGTTCAGGTGTTCAGTCTTGTCTGATTCTTCATGACCCATTGAATGCCAGGATCTTCTATCATCCATTATCTTCTAAAGTCTATCCATGCCCATATTTGTTACTTCCATGATGCTATCTATTCCTTTGCCTTCCCCTTTCCTTTTTACCTTCAATCTTTCCCAAACATCAACCCTTACAGCTCTTCTGCCTTGGGACCAATAGTATCTCTAAGAGAGAAGGTAGAGGTTTAAAAAGAAATAAATTAATTAAATGAATGTTAAAAATAAATATAAAAAATAAATTCTATTTCAAATAAATCTTGTCTTCTCAAGGATTTAAGCTTCAGTTTTAGTCATTTTAATTCCAATGAATAGTCTGAATTAATGTCTTTAAGTACTGACCAGTTTGATCTCCTTCCTGTCCAAAATACTCTTTTCTTCCCTACTTTTCCCCCCCTTTTAAATTTTTATTTTGAATATTTTCCCATAGTTACATGTTTCATGTTCTTTCCATCTCCCCCCAAGACCCCCATCCCCATGGCCAATGCATAATTCCACTGAGTTTTACATGTATCATTGATTAAGACCTAATTCCATATTATTGATAGTTAGACTAGAGTTATCATTTAGTGTCTACATTCCCAATAATATCCCCATCAGCCCATGTGTTCAATCAGTTGTTTTTCTTCTGTGTTTCCACTCCCACAGTACTTCCTATGAATGTGACTAGTTTTCTTTTTTGTAAGTCCCTCAGCATTGCTCTGGATCCTTGCATTGCTGCTAGTAGAGAAGTCTGTTATGTTCGATTTTACCACAGTGTATCAATCTCTGTGTACAATGTTCTCCTGGATCTGCTCCGTTCACTCTGCATCAATTCCTGAAGGTCATTCCAGTTCACATGGAATTCCTCCAGTTCTTTATTCCTTTGAGCACAATATTATTTCATCACCAAGAGATACCACAATTTTGTTCAGCCATTCCCCAATCGAAGGACATTCTCTCATTTTTCAATTTTTTGCCACCGCAAAGAGCACGGCTATAACTATTTTTGTACAAGTCTTTTTCATTATTATCTCTTTGGGGTATAAACCAAGCAGTGCTTTGGTTGGATCAAAAGGTAGATAGTCCAAAAGACTCTTAAAAGTCTTCTTCAGCATCTATCTGCAATGCTTAGGTTTCCATATTGTCCAACTCTCATAGCCATACATGACTACTGGAAAAACAATAGCTTTCATTACATCGACATTTGTTGGGAAAGTGATATCTCTGTTTTTTAGTATTGTATAAGTGGAAATCTTATACCCTCGGACTTCATCTCCTAGCATTCCTTTCCCTGCATCCCCACATTTGCGTTTTCATGTGTCGTTTATAAGTTTCTGGTAAGCCCGCCCTCTTTCAATTTTTCCCATGACTACAGCTTGGTTAGCTGCCTTTTTACTCTAGCCTTTTACTTTAGTTGTTATTAATAAATCTTATAAATATAATACTTGGAGTATTTCGGATATTAATTTTAATTCTCACAGTATGTTGTCCATATTTGCCATAGCTTTCCTATCAAGGAGCAAGTGTCTTTTTCTTGCATGGCAGAAGTCATCATTTGCAGTGATCTTTGAGCAACACTTAATAAGTCTGAGTCTGGGATGCAGGTCAGAGGATGTAATACCAAAAAAAAAAATTACAATGTTGGGAAAAAACCAGACATGAAGTCAGCAAGACTTATTTTAAATCCTGCTTCAGACACTTACTAGCTGTGTGACCTTGGGCAAGTTGCCTCACTTTCCTCATCTGTAAAATGAACTGGAAAAGGAAATGGCTAGCCACTCCAGTATCTTTGCCAAGAAAACCTCAAATGGAGTCATGAAGAGTTGGATGTGGCTGAGATGATGGAATAACAAAATGGCACCTACTTCCCAAGGTTGTAGTGAGGATCAAATGAAATGATATTTGTAAAATTTCTAGAACAGTGCTTGATATGCAATAGGCTTTTTTTAAACCCTTATTTTCTATTTTAGTAACAACTCTAAGATGGAAGGGCAAGGACTAGGCAAACAGGATTAAGTGACTTGGCCAAGATCATGCAGCTTGGAAGTATTTGAGGCCAGATTTGAACCCAGATCCACTGGACATCTAGGTGCCCCTGTAGTAGGCTCTTGTTAAATACTTACTCTCTTCCTTTCCACAGGTATTATGAAGGGGAGTGTTATGAGGCTAAGCTGGAGAGGTGTAATCATGGAATTATATAACCTTTTATAGTCTACCTTTTCAGACTTTATTCATAACACTTCCCTTTTTAGTGTTTCTTTACTAGTCTATGAGAATTAACTAGGTCAATTCAAACAAGTGCCAGTTAAGATTTAGTTTTATGCCATCTGCCTGTTTTCTTTCAGATGGGGCGATGCAAAGGAGAGAACTGGGGGAGGGAGATTCACACTCTGTCAGAAATATTTTGGGTATTCTTTTATTTATCTGGTTTCTTTAGTTACTGGGAACAGCCTTACACCAATATTACTAATGCCATTTAAATATTCCCAAAGTTGCATGTCAAAAAATTCCCCAGGGGGCAGCTGGGTAGTTCAGTGGATTGAGAGCCAGGCCTAGAGATGGGAGGTCCTAGGTTCAAATCTGAACTCAGACACTTTCCAGCTGTGTGACCCTGGGCAAGTCACTTGACCCCCATTGCCTTCCCTTACCACTCTTCCACCTAGGAGCCAATACACAGTATTGACTCCAAGCCAGAAGGTAAGGGTTTAAAAAAATTTCCCAAATAATTTATAACACTAGTCTTGGCTGATATTTCTAGGTATTTTAAAATTTAAAATATATATAACAGTTGTTGGGTTGCCTAATCATTCCATCTTAAGTGGCATTGAAAGACCACCTCAATTTGGGAGACATTCTACCTCAAGCAATGTCCTTGTTAAGTAGTTTCAGTTATGTTCCACTCTTTGTGACCCCTTTTGGGGTTTTCTTGGCAAAGACATCGGAGTGGTTTACCATTTCCCTTTTGAGTTCATTTGACAGATGAGGAAACCGAGGCCAAAAACATTAGGTGTCTTGCCCAGGTCACATAGCTAATATATGTTTGAGACTGGATTTGAACTCAGATCTTTCTGACTCCACACTTAGATGCCTCCAGCCTCAATCATAAGGAAGCAAAATTAAATGGTGGAATGTTGGATTAGAAATTGGTTCTGAGGATCTGAGGTCTGGTTCTAATTCTGCTATAGGCCAGGTATATGACATTGGTCAAGATATTCTTTTGGGGGGCAGCTTGATGGCTCAGAGGATTGAGAGTCAGGCCTAGAGATGGGAGGTCCTAGGTTCAAATCTGGCCTCAGATACTTCTTAGTTGTGTGACCCTGGGCAAGTCACTTAACCCCCATTGGCTAGCCCTTACTGCTCTTCTGCCTTGGAACTGATACATTGTATTGATTCTAAGGAGGAAGGTAAGAGTTTTTAAAAAAAACAGATATCCTGCTAGTGGGCCTTAGTTTCCTAACATGTAAATAATCTTTAAGGATCTTTCCATTTTCTAATAATTTATATTTCTAGTTTCATTTCATAGCACTTCCCTTCATACTAAACTATTTGTTGTTTCCTGAACTGTTCCTGGTCTCCCCTGCTTCTATGCTTAGAATGTACTCCTTTTCGTTGTCTTTTCATTGAAATCCTATCTATCCTTCAAAGATTACATTCGATGCCATTACTTGTGTGAAAGTTTTACTAAACTCTACAATAAAAATCTCTTCTTGGAACATTTATTTCAATTTCTCTCTTGTTGTTCAGTTGTTTTCAGTAATACCTGACTTTTCATAATCCCAGGTATTCTTGACAAAGATACTGGAGTAGTTTGCCATTTCCTTCTCCATCTTATTTTACAGATGAGGAAACTGAGGCAAACCAGATTAAGTGACCAAGGACACATAGCTAGTAGGTGTCTGAGGCTAGATTTGAGATAAAAAAGAAGACTTTCTGACTTCAGTCCCTGCAATCTATATACACTGTACCATCTTCTCTCTCCATTAGAGAGGTATTCTTGATTATGTTACCTTCCCAATTAGACTGTAAGCTTTTGGAAGGCAAAGACTATATGTTATTTATTTTTTATCTTCTCTTAAATTAGTAGAGTGCCTTGTATAGATTAGATGTTATTAAATGCTTGAACAGAAATTAGTTTAAGTGGTTTTAGGAGATGAGTAGATTTTGAGGAATTTAGATTCTAAATGAGATTTGGGATACCTAATTATATGCTTAAGTATATCCTAGAAAGGGCAGGTAGATGGCTTAGTAGATTGAGAGCCAGGCCCAGACATAAGTGGTTCTGGGTTCAAAATCTGACCTCAGACACTTCCTAGCTGTGTGACCCTGGGCAAGTCACTTAACCCCCACTGCATAGCCCTCAACTACAATTCTGTCTTGAAATCAATACAGAGTCTTCATTCTAAGATGGAAGGTAAAAGTTTATTTTTTTTTTAAAGAATATCCTAGAAAACTGGAAGGAAGTTACCCCAAAATGTGTTTAGCTCAAGGTCTAATGCTATATACCGCAATAAGATCCTATATGAACACATAAACTAAGAATTGAAGGTCATTAACAAATAAATTAAAGAACAAAGGGAGCTAACACGTCTATGCTTTGGGGAACAATTCTCATTCAAAATGGTGAATACCAAACAATTTCACAAAAGATGAAACTGACCATATGTTAATGGATTGGAAAAGGATGCAAATACATGTAAGAGTGAGCTGCTTCTAAGTTAGTTGTCCATGTATAGTTAGATACAATCTCAAATAAGAAGAAAGAGAAAAGATGAAAGTACGTGGAATGTATTGACAACAGCTTTATCCTACCCTATTTAAACAAGTTGCTAACTCTGAAAAATATGAAATAGGTAACAGTAAAGATTTTTGCTCAGATTATATTAAGGACGATGATGCTAAAAGATACCAGAAACTGACTCTGCTAACAACTATTGAATTTCCTTGTCAGATGGAAAGACAGAGTAGTCAATGGAAGCATCAGTTCACAATATAAGTTTATTTGCTAAACATTTCAGGGTGCCAGAAGGTTATTAATAGCATTATCTCACAAAATTTCAAAAGGTAATTGAGAAAACAAGACTTCAAAAATCTTGGCATGAAACCCAGCTAGACCATGCATAGATGAAACTAGGAGGACAACAAAGAGACATAAAAAGGAACAGATTTGCTGGTTTTTCAATAGGAAACTTCTTTTTATTGATAATAACAAAACCACAATATTACAATGATGTGGAAATAGCTCTTATGAAATCTAGAAGAATAGCTAGAGCTGATTAATGATGTATAAAAGGAATCCCATGCTGGAAACAACATAATTTTGAAGCTAGCCAAGGATCAGTTTTTAAGATACCATGGGATTGGGGCAGCATGGTGACTCAGTGGATAGAGAACCAGGCCAAGAGACAGGAAGTCCTAGGTTCAAATCTGACTTCTGACACTTCCTAGATGCATGACCCTGAGCAAGTCACAACTCCAAATGCCTAGTCCCTACCATTCTTCTGCCTTGGAACAGATACTCAGAATTGACACTTAGGACAGAAGATAAAGGTTATTTTTTTTAAAAGAGGAAAAAAAGACACCATAGATCTAGATTCAATATCCTTCTATCTAGTTCAATACCTTCATTTTATAAAAATCGTAACCAAAATCCAGAGAAGTTAAGTAATTTACTCAAGATCATACAGGTAGTATGTAGCAGGAGCAGAATTTTGAAAACAAATCTAGTTTATACTCTACTGCAGCATTATGTCTCTCTAAAGAAGGCAAATAAAAAAACAACAGGGGAAAAACAATAAGGGGAAACTGCTAAGGGTAATATTATGCCCTCTTCTGTGCCACTGGAAAAGTTTTCCTCAACTTTATAAAATCTTTGTAAGACTAGTCTGTTCCCATAGACATGCATGAAGTGTGGACCATGTAACAATATATCCAAATAGAGGGTTTTTTTCAGTGAAATTTTGAAAATAGAACTTTTCAAATGTGCTTTTATACAGAAAATTATGTCTTCACAATCACACATAATCAGTAGGAGTACAATGAAACAATGTTTAGCAATTTTTGTTTTACTCTTTCCTTCTTGGCATGAAAATGGAACACAGGCTTTGCAAGCCATATCTTTTTCTTCTAAATAGGAATTCCAGAGGCATGACCTTCCTTGTGACTCCCAGCTCTCATTCAGTGATGGGAAATATGCCTGAGGCAACCTCATTTGATCTAAACCATTGTAGCAACTGAAGCAAGTAGGTGGTGCTGTGGGCAGAGTGCCAGACCTGGAGTCAGGGAGACCTAAGTTCAAATTTGATCTTAGACATTAGCTACGTTTCCTATGTCAAGTCACTTAACCCTATTTGCCTCAGTTTCCTCATCTTTAAAATGACCTGGAGAAGGAAATGGCAAAACATTGTAGAATTTCTGGCAAGAAAATCCCAAAATGGGGTCATGAAGAGTTAGATATGACTGAATAATGACTAAACAATGATTTATAGCCACAAATATAGCTTGCTTTCTAACCCAGAGCACATTGTCCCAGCTCGTATGGGTCTCAATAAAAATCATCGTGTAAGATCTTCTCACAAATACCGCTTATGCAGCCCTCCACTTGGCTTTTTAGATAGAGATTTAAATCTCTGAGTTGGTTAAATTCTGTATATTTTTAGCTAGTCACTGACACCCTCCATTTGCTCTCCCTTTGCAAAGAATAAACATAGAGAAATGAAGCACAGGAAATTGTGCTGAATGAAGAATTTTACATTAAAAAAATCAGGAAATAGAATCATATAGAAGCACCTGCTGTCAACAAGCACTAGATAAAGAAAGACACAGAAAATAAAACACTTTGCAGTTTTCTTCAGTTCTTAAGGGGCTATTACAACTATGAGTTTCACTCTGCATTCTTCATTCCACTAAATGGAATGTTGAAGTCAGCCTTAAGCACTGAGTTCCTGGTCCCAGAACTTACATTGCCAAGTCATAGGAATTTAATCACTTTCATGTAAGATGGTTTCTTACCTCTGTTTTCTCCTCTTTCTATTCACAGAATTAACCTGGCTCAAAACTCTGAGTGCAACAAAATCCACACTTCTCCTCCCTCCAGTTCAAAAGTCCCCACAGTTTCCATCTTTCTCAGGGAGGATAGAAAACGGTCTCTCTGGGACTATAAATTCCAGGTTTCCTGGTTAGAGTTTCAGAAAATTTTTACCTTTGGAAATAAGTCCAAAATCCAGTGAGCTGGATCTAGAAGTACAGGATAGGGGAGAAGAAAAGGCAGGACAAAAGTCAGAATTGCTCTTGGTCAATGAGAATGTTTCCCCAAGTTGTGTTGGCAACCTAGTCCACACTTTTTGCACACCTATGTCTAGACTAATACTTAGGGTATGTTTGATGACAATGTATAAAAGGAGAAGATATGCTTGGATAAGCTTCACAGAATGCTAGAATCATAGATTTAGAACAGGAAAGTTAATCTAACTCCCTCTTTTTGTCGATGAGGAAAAAGGCTTAGATAGGTGATATCACCTAGGTGACGTGACTTGTCCAAGGTCACACATGTAGGAAATGTCAGAGATGGGATTTGAAGCTGGGTCTCTCACCTGAAATCCTGTACTCTTTTTATTATATCATGTCACTTTACAAAGAAAAGGGAAGAAAAAAGGGGAACACAATCCAAAGAAAGATAGAATGCAACAAAGGGGGATATTTCGAGGACTAAATTATGTTGTAAGGCAGGAAGCAGAAGTGCAAGACTTACCTATCAAGTCTTGGTCTGTCTCATTTTCCTTAGTTCTGGCCAATTTTAAAGCAGTCACCTAGGTGGAATAAATGACTGAATGAATGAAGAAGCATTTACTAAGTGTTTACTATATAAAAATACTGGACTAAGCATATGGAATACAGATAGAATAGGGAGACAATCCCTGCCCTTAAGTAATTCACATTCTATTGTAAGAGACTACACTTGGAGAAAGTTTCTGCTGTAAGTCAGAGGGAGAAGTCCAATGGTCCCTAGGGTGCAGTAGCAAAGTGGACGACAATGTATCATCTTTAATGTCATTCCTACTGATAAAATCATATCTGATTTGATGTTGAACCATTTGACTGTGCCAAAGACTTTGGTACTGAGAACTTTCTTTACTGAGTCTTTAAAAAGAAGAAGCCCGATGGTCTTTGGGAGAAGAGGCACAGAAATGAAAAAGGGCAGGAGAAAAGATTAGGTAAATCGAGTTATGAGGGAAGGTAGAAAGTGGTTTGTAGGTAGGGCAGAAAGTGGGTCTTTACAAACCATATCCCAGCTTATTTTATTTTATTTTTTTAATTAGCTAGGGGCAGTTGCAAGGTGGCTGCTGAAGGCAGAATTTGACTCATAGTCATTTTTTTACCATTAATATTTTAATAAATAAGGTCAAGATTGAGAGTGTTTATAATTGTATATGGCTAGGAAGAGATAAGGGTAGGGAGATTATTAAGCTTCATTGCTTAGCAATTATTATCCTCATTTTACAAATGAGGAAACTGAGATTCAGATAGGTTAAATGACTTCTCCAGGCTCACTCAGTTTGTATCTGTATTGGAACTCAAAACCCAGTTTTTTTATTTCACATCCATCATTCTTATCCATGTCTCCAGACTTGTCTCCAGCTTGCAGCCAGTCTACAAAGTAGCATGCAAAATATTAGAGTGGATTCTGAAACAAATTAAAATGTAGTTGGGAAATGTTTAACAAAATAAATGCAGATACAATGCAACATAGATAATGTTTAACTGTGGTTTTCTAGGTCAATATGTGAGCAGCAGGGTTCCAATTCTATATGAATTTGACCTTCCTATTCTACTCCATATACTCAAAATTTTCCTTGGTCTCATTCCCAGTGATCTTATTTGTTGCTGACAAATTCTCTTTAAGGTTTTTAACTGATAATTAATACATTTTCCTTCCCAGGAAACCTTGCATTTTAAATGGGATACTTAAAGTCAAGGAAAGTTTAAAAAAACCCAGTGGAATTATTTCTAATGGTAGGATTTCAGGCATCATGACCCACCGGCCTGGGAGAGTTCTTTGAACAAAGGTACCTACCTAACACACTTTAAATTAGATTGTATGTTTGACTAAATGTAGAGCACTAATGTATGGCCAAGATTCTTTATCTAAATAACTTGTTTACCCATAAGATCTATAAGAAAATTGTGTGATCCTTGAGATGGTATCATTGCCCATATGGAAGGGAACTGTAATCTTTACCAGGCACGATCAATTGATAGTTACACTCTGCCAAAAGGGATTGAAAATTGATGGCTGTGGTTTGGCATAAGGTCAGGGCCCCCTCCTGGGACTACAATAGAATGTGAGGGATCATAAGATCATAGATTTAGAGGTGAAAGGGACCTTGGAAGCCACCAAGTCTCACTTTTAATTTCATAGATAAGGAAATCGAGGTACAGAGAAATTAAGTGATTTGCCCAGGGTCACCCAACTAGTTAGTTATCTGAAACAGGATTTTAAATGAAGCCTTCCTGAATCTGGGGCAGCTAGTGGTGTAGGCCTGGAATCAGGAGGACTCATCTTCTTGATTTCAATATGGCTTCAGATATTCATTAGTTGTTTGGCTCTGGGCAAGTCACTTAACCTTCTTTGCCTCAGTTTCCTCATCTGTAAACTAGAGAAGGAAATGACAAACCATTCCAGTATCTTTGCCAAGAAAACCCCAAATGGGGTCACACAAAGAGTCAGACACAACTGAAAAATGACTAAACAACTTCAAGTTTTAGTACTCTACCCAGTGTGGCACCTAGCTGCCAATCCAAGAATATGATTAACACCAGATCCTGTACTTTGGTGTGTTTAAGGAAAAACTACATAATTTAACTGGAAATACCAAAGGAAGTGGGATGAAAAGCCCATTAAGTCCATCTCTGTGCTAAGAGTGGCACCTCTGAAAAGGGATTAGGAAGATGAAAGGAAGGGACATAACTAGTGATGTCATTAGGGATCCTCAAATAATCTTTCCTTCAGGCCATGACAAGAAGAGAGAGTCTATGCTAGTCTAGAACTCCTGGGTCAATGCTTCTGGGCAGCTCAGGCAGATCTGTAGTCAGGGTTGCTGGCTCATGGGGAAAGACTCATGGCAGCTCCTGGATCACAACTACTCAGATATTTTATAGGGAGAGTAGAGGCACTATTCATGTAGTTCTGATGAGTGTTCAACCTATGGACCTGGGCAGGGAGACAGCCTAAAGTTATGAAACTGGAAGTATCCAATCTGGATGCTAGAAGATTCTAGTATGAGACAGAAAAGGTTTACTAGGAAAAAGGCAGGACAGAAGGAAAAGGGAAACCAGGCAAGAGGGAGGGACATGGCTAGGGAAGAGAAAATCTGATGAACAGAAAAAGGCTAGGCCAGATAAATATTTTTTTTTCAGGACCACAACTGGAATTATTAAAGAGACCAATTTGGGGTCTGTTTTGGTTCTTATTTACCTCTAGAGCAGGAGTTATTAATCTTTTTGGTGTCATATATCCCTTTGGCTATCTGGTAAAGCCCATAAACACTTTCTCAAAATAATGATTAGTTGCCTACACTTGTAATGGAAGGAAATGGAAATAACCGTAACAATGTATTGAAAATGAAGAAATAATTTCTTCCTCCCCATATTCATGGATATCCTGAAATCTACCTATGGATATCTAATTAAGAACCTCTGTTCTAGAATTAAACCCACAGAGGAACCCACCAAGAATTCAGGAAACTGGTTCTGATTTTTGCCTTTTTTGGCCTTTTTAATTCTCTTTATTCTGCTAAGGCAGAGAATCAACACTAGTTCTTGAAGGAAACTCTGTGACAAACTGAAGATGAAGGCTCATGTCCTAGAAAACAGTTGTTTCTTGCTGATTCCTTCTAAATGTATTCCTGTGATTCTGCTCTTTAGATGCCTGGGTCATTCTGAGGGGTGAGGGGGTAGTGGAGAATGGGGAAGCAGAGTAAAGATGGCTTGTCAGGACTGGGGCATGGAATCAGGGCCTTAAAAGTCCTCCAGCATCTACCTCCCTGAATTAAATGACATCTAACCTTGGTCAGCTTTTGGAAGGACACTTTTTGTTCAAAAAAGAAAAACGGTATAGTACACTGTGATAAGACCATTTCCTTTCTCACAGTGTCTCCTTTAATGTCAGGCCTGAAATATGAAGTCATTAGGGGATATTAAAACAGTGCTGACAAACTAATTAACAAAAGACATTACGCCGGATGGGCTCAATTTATCCTTTTTAATGGTTCTTATAAATGGGTGCCGCCAATTAAAATTAATAAAGATTTACCAGCGATTGCCCGGTGTACATTGCTAAGAAGCTCTGTTGAAGGTCGCCTTAAAGTCAGCTTTGTCAAAGCTGCAAGTTCAGCTCGGGAGGAGCAGATCCCTTTGGGTTTCCCTTGATTTTTTGTTGTTGTTTTTCTTTTGGTTCCTTCTCCTTCGACGTCACTGTCTGGATTTTTCCACCATCTGCTCTGTCTTCTTGGTCCGTCTCCTACCCCATTGTTAGGTCCATCTCATCTCTGGGCCCACTTGTGTGTGTGTGTGTGTGTGTGCGCGTGCCAGAGAGAGAGAGAGAGAGAGAGAGAGAGAGAGAGAAAGAGAGAGAGAGAGAGAACTTATAAGCTGTGGCAAATTTGTCATCATTTGTTACATGGAGTTCTTATTGTCAGTGCAGTGGATCAAGGTTATGCCATTTTAGTGGGGCTGATTCCTTGGGCCAGCAGATACCTTTCAGCACCTCTCAAATCACACTATGTAATAATCTGCATTAGCTTCTGCTTGGAGCCCAACTCTACTTGGCACCATTTTTTCTTTCTGTTTGACTTATTGGAGTCATTGATAGGTTAGATGAGAAAAAGGAATGGACTCCATAAGGCTCTCCAGTTATAATGCAAACATATTAACTGGCCATCAAAGGCTCTCTCTCCAACACAAATATGTTTATCAGATTAGCTAGTTGGTATCTGGAATGCTAAAGGGTAAATATTAATGAAGGGTAGCATGGCTGAAGAAAACTTTGGGGAGCAATTAGGACTTTGTAAGTCAAGCTGAGGATAAATGCTGAGTAAAGTTTTGCCTAAAGATTTTTCCTGTGTGAAGTATTTTTGATATGAGATTATGCAGGTGAATCTCTTCTGATTTGATTCATTCTCAAGACTTCTTTACCTCCTTGACCAGGTACCCTTCTTCACCTTCCATTTTCCTTTTATGTATTGTCTTTCCCATTAGAATGTTTTCTCCTTGAGGATAGGGACTATCTTATTTATTATTGTTTATGTTCCTGGGGCTTAGTCCAATTCTTGGCAAGTGTTAAGTGCTTAATAAATGATCTACATCTATCAGTCAATCAATCTCTCTCTCTCTCTCTCTCTCTCTCTCTCTCTCTCTCTCTCTCTCTCTCTCTCT
>NC_058131.1:483544199-483571525 GCF_016433145.1 Gracilinanus agilis | reverse complement strand
CTCCTTCTCTCTCTCTCTCTCTCTCTCTCTCTCTCTCTCTCTCTCTCTCTCTCTCTCTCTCTCTCTCTCTCTCTCTCTCTCTCTCTCTCTCTCTGATGTAAGACAATATAATAGCCTGATGCTTCTAGTTGTATTGTTTTGAAAGTTTTTATTGCTGCTTGACCTAACTTCTATCAGCCAAGTGTCTTCGGAGAAGGTTCTAGTCTACATTAACAAAGGTGTAGTCTGGGGTAGACGACAGCTAAAATTAGTAGATTCCAGTGCACTCAGTTCTTTCAGGAGCCCCAGAACAGTGTGGTATAATCAAGGGAGCCCTGGATTGGGGAGTTTGAATCTTAGCTTCCTGCTCTTCTCCACTTCCTTCAACTCTTTAGGCCTCAGAAATTCATCTGTAAAACGAGGGGGGGTATATCTCTTCTAATTCTAAAATTCCATTCTGGGGAGGGCCATAATCCTTTTTTCTCAAATTCATAAGAGGCAGACTGGAACTAGTAAAACTTTTGTAAAGCCATCTAGATCATTCTTCCAACTTTTTCAATGACTGGTATAATTTTCCGTTTACAAACCTCTCCCAACCCCTGCCATATTCTTATGGGACTTCAGGAGTCATGTTGACTCCTGAATATAGTATAATAATACTAAAGTTCATTGACTTCAATAACTTTCTTTGCCATTCATTTTCATTCAAGTACCACCATTGTCATACCTTAGACCTCATCCCATTCCGAAATGATGTCATTTCTAAGATATGGAATTTTGAAACTTCACTGTCTGATTATAGCTTCCTTTTCTTCTTCCTTTTTATCTCTCTCCCACTCACATTAAACCTATCTACCATTATTAGCACTAGTTACTATTCTCCAGATTTAGATTGGAGTGTTTAGCGTAATCAGGCCAATACCCAAATCCTTACTTATCTAGGACATTCTTTATTATGAGACCATGATAGAGACAAGATCTGTGATTTCTTTTTCTTTTCTTTCCTCTTTTTTCTTTCATTTTCTTCATATTTTCCTCCCTTCTGTTTCCTTTTTTCTTCCTTCCTTCTTTCCTTCCTTCCTCTTCATTTTCTTTTACAAGATGACTAAAATGGAAATATTTTTCATGAATACACATATATAACCTGTATCAAATTGCTTGCTATCTCAGGGAGGAGAGAGGTGAAGGAGGGAAAAAGAGAATTTGGAATTCATTTATTTTAAAAAATAAATGCCAAAAATTGTTTTTACATGTAATTGGAAAAATTAAAAAAAATTATACATCAAATATCAAAGCTTTTATTTAGGACACAATGGCAGAGTAAATAAAAATATGCTATCCCTCTTCCCAGCTTAATATTTAGGTTGGGACAAATACATTTCTTTCATTTCCTATTAGGCCCATGGCAGCTAGTGCTAGGGCCATGCAAATTGTCCTCCTTCAGGAGGTACTTAGCACCAAAGTAGGCAATCTTTATCCTCTCTCCTGTGGCTATATCTAGGTTGTTATCCTTATATAACTTCTAGTCTCTTTATCCATCCCTATTCTCCTAATCTATCTTTTCAGCTATGGTTTCTCTTGCCTGTACATCCAGTCTTGACCCCACAAATATACCCCCTTAATGTTTCAAGTTTAATATTTTATTAATTACTACTACAGAATGATGCCCTCGTGCCTCTCTATTATATTTTGTTCCTAGCTGATGAATTCTTATCCCCGAGGAAGCCCTGTCATTAATTTCTTAACTTGTGTTCCAGGACTATCGAGTATCACTGAAGATAAAGTTGTAAAATGGAGTCGATTTCATCCATTACACATTTATGGTATATAACACTAATGACTTCTCAGTGCATCTTGACAATATTTTTTTCTCTAATCTTCTCTATTCATCATCTTATTAATGAAAAATGACTATTTTAAACATTTTTTCTATCCCTTTTTATCCCAGAGAATAAATCCCATCCCACACAGATGATTTTTCTTCTAATTCATTCATAAAATGAAGCCATCCTCTATGCGTTGTCTCCCCCTTGAGAACAGAGATTCTCTTGCTTTTCTGTTTGAATCCCTAATATTAACAACTCAGTAAATGCTTTTCACTCATTCAGTGTAAGCTTTCTCACTTCTGTATTCCAAAACTTTTCAACATCATCATATACGTTCTTCTCATTCTTCTGACCACTAAAAAAGAGTTACTCTCCTCCATTGTAAGGCTTACTAAGACTCTACCTGAATTCTTGTGTTCTGTTCTTCCTGCCTTTTCCTTGATTCAGCAGTCATCCCTCTCTGTAGTGTATCTTCAGTCTTTTCCCTCACCACTGGCACTCTATCTATCTATCTATCTATCTATCTATCTATCTATCTATCTATGGCACTCTATCTATCTATCTATGGCACTCTATCTATCTATCTATCTATCTATCTATCTATCTATCTATCTATCTATCTATCTTCCTTCCTTCCTTCCTTCCTTCCTTCCTTCCTTTCTCTTTCTTTCTTTCTTTCTTTCTTTCTTTCTTTCTTTCTTTCTTTCTTTCTTTCATTCTTTCTTTCTTTCTTTCTATCATTCTTAGGTATTTTTCATTAAAAAAAAGTCTTCTCTTGACTCTTCTATTCCATCCCGCTACTGTCCCACCTCTTCATTCCTCTTCAATTCAAAATGAAATTCCTTTTCAATCCTTGAAAAATTGGCCTATACTTGATGCCTTATCTCTTCCCAACTACTTGCAGTCTGCCTTTTAAGCCCAATCACTCTACATAAAACCTTTTGTAAAGGTCATCAGTGACAATTTAATTGCCAAATAGAGCAGCCAATTCTTTCTTACTTTCCATTCTTTTCTAACTACTTCATCCTATTAGTTGTCTCTTCCTGCCTGAGCATCAGAAATATTACACTATTTTGGTTCTTTCCCAATTTCTCTAGCTCCTCCTTGATTTCCATTCTTGGTTCCTTACTCTCTTCCTTACCATTTCATATAGATATCTAAGGTTCTTGTCCCTCTTCTCTTCATTCTTTATCTTGGTCATCTAGTTTCCCTCCTCTGTTTTCAAAGACTGCATCTATGTAAGCAACTCCAGTTCTGTATTTCCAGTCTTAATCTTTCTTCTAAATTCTAGAAGTGTATCTTTAACTATCTACAGGACAGTCATTGGAAGCTTAAACTCACTATGTTTGAAACTAAGCTCATTATTTTTCTCCTAAGACTGTTTCTGCTTCTTTATTATTTTTCTTGGTGGCACCTTCTATCAAGTGTTCAAAGTGTTGTGGTTATCTGACTTACCCCTCTACTTCAGCTTCCATTTCCAATCATTTTTTTTTGTCGTTCAGTTGTTTTGTCTGGCTCTTCATAACCTCATTTGGGGTTTTCTTGGGAGAGATAATGAATGGTTTGCCATTTCTTTTTCCAGCTCATTTTCTTTCTTTCTTTTTTTTTTATTGATTACCAAGAATTTCTTCCAGCTCATTTTCAAGATGATGAAACTGAGGCAAGCAGGGTTAAGCAACTCGTCTAGAGTCATGCAGCTAGTAAGTATCTGAGGCCAGATTTGAACTCACAAAGACATGTCTTCCTAATTCTAGGACTTTATCCGCTGTGCTACCTAAACTTCCCATCCAGTCATTTAACAGTTTGTTCTAATTCTGCCTTCACATTATTCTCCCATTTGTCCTCTACTCTCTTCTCTCATTACATCCATCCTAATATAGACCCTTATCGCCATCTTCCTGGACTATTACAATAGCCTCCTAACAGGTTATTCAGATTGTTCTCTTATACCTGATTCAGCTTTAATACCACTGCTAAATTAATGATCCTCATTCATGGGAGAGAGCAGAATGGTATAGGGAAGAGGACAATGAACTGGCAGCAAGAAAGACCTGGGTCCACTCCTGCCAGAGACACACTAACTGTGTGATCCTAGACAAGTCATTTAACTTTTTCTGTGCCTCAGTTGCCCCATCCGTAAATGATGGAGTTGGACCTGATGCCCTTCCAGGACTGAACTTATGATCATATGGATCTAGTCGTATCAATTCTTTCTTCAGAATTCTTCCTCTTGTACTATAAGGAGATTTCTTATTACTTTTCCGATATTTGAGACTCCTAATAGTTTGTTGGCTTCCTGCCTTTCCAGCCTTATGTCATATTATTATACATATTCTCTGCCCTCTTTCTTACCTACCCCAAATGCCCTGTGGTTTCCTATCTTCCTGACTATTCACACCACCCCGTATGTCCTCTTTTCTTTTCATCATCTATCAAGGCAATTAGATGGCACAGTGGATAGAGTGCTGGGCCTTGGAGTCAGGAGGTCCTGTGTTCAAATCCAGCCTTAGACACTAGCTATGTGACTCAGGGTAAGTTGAGCTGAAGAAGGAAATTGTAAACTACTCTAGTATCTTTGACAAGAAAACTAGTCGTGAAACATCAGACATGACTGCAATGAGTGAACAAGAAAAATGAAAGGAATTTGAATTCTTTGAATGTTGAATCCTTCCAAGACCAGCTCATATGCCAAACAATTTTTCTCAGGGGCTAGTGCAGCACTCTCTCCAAACATAATAGGATAAGGCATAAGGTAGATACCAAGCCAGTGATTTCATTGGTATATGGAACTTGCAGATGATGTATCACCAAAACAAGTCAGTACCCTTTCAGCAACTTATGGTTTTAGGGAATTGCCAGGAGCACTTTGAAGCTGAGTGACTGGCCCAGGATCACACAGCTAGTGCATACAGTAGGTGCATAATAAGTGTCTATTGAGAGAATACTAGTCCACTGGTATAACACTGGGTTTTCTCATTCCCTTTCCTCACCCTTTATCCTCTACCTCTAGCTTTATTTAAAACAGTTAAAATAACCCAAAGACCACTGGGCAAATGCCTGCTCTGGGGGCAGTTGATGCCCTGGCCATGGGGTCTATATAGCATGTGCTGAAGAATAAGCCTGTAACAGACTCAATCTGAACACTATGGGGACACTCTCCAAGGGTAATGAATTCATGGGGAAATGTGACCTCCAGAGAATAGGAGCTTTCCAGGAGGCATTAGCAACTCTTTTAATTGTGCATTTTATTGTTTCTTTTCCTAGCAATGCACAACGTCAGGTCCATTAGCAACAGAGCAAGCTAGAATAAATAGACTTTATCCTCCAAAGAGTAACTCTGTCAGAGGCTTGAGCTTGTATTCTTTCTAGAGGCTTTGAGAAGATTTCAAGAGGACGCTTCATTCCAAGGACTACCTTCAGCTCCAAGAGTCAAGATTTTTTGTGAATAGTGTCATTTTTGCCCTGAGAATGTTAGCTCCAAGTGTCTAACACATTGTTCAATTCAGACAAATCAAATTAAGGCAATAAACATTTTTATTATGTGCTAAGGTACTGTGCTAAGCACTGGGGGCACACAAAAGGGTAAAAGATAGTCCTTGTCCTCAGGAAACTCACAATCTAATGGGAGAGGCAAGATGTGAACAAATCTATAAGAAGAGAGTTATATACAGGATAAATGGGGAATAATTTAAAAAGGGAAGAGCACTAGGATTAAGAGGAGTTGGGGAAGGTTTCCTGTAGGAGGTGAGATTTTAGTTGAGACTTAAATGCGGTCAGAAAGATCAGTAGTCAAGAGCTGGGAAGGAGAAGGTTCCAGACATGGGGCCAAGAGATGGAATATCTTGTTCATGGGACATCCAGGAGGCCAAGGTCATTGAATCCTAAGATTAAGGTAGAAGACTGAAAATGTATTAGGAGGGCAGGCAGGTAATGAAGGACTTGGAATGCCAAATGAGGCATTTTTTATTTGCCCCTGGAGGCCATAGAGAGTCACTGGAGTTTATCTGCACTTTATAAAAACTACTTTAATGGCTGACTGGAGTAGGGATTGGAGTGAGGAGAGACTTGAAGTAGGCAAACCCACCAACGAGTTCTTGCAATAATCAAGGCAAGGGGTGATGAGGGTCTGCACCAGAGTGAAGGCAATGCTAAAGAGAAAGGGATGTATTCAAGGTAGGAAATTTTATTTGATCAAATGTGACATGCAAGGAGCCCAGTTGATTTTCTTTTTAAAAAATTGTGTTACATGAACTTTGTTTTTGAAAAGAGCTAATGATATCACAGGATGATGTCTTGATTTTCTTGTGAATTGGATTAAAGTGATGCAGAGTCGCACAAAGTTATCAGCTTTACTCTCTTCCAGAGATACCCAAGTCTAGTAGCAGGATAAAAGTCAGGATGACTGGTGATGGCTCAGAATGCAGTGGGTGATTAGCTTTTTTGATGTCTGACCAAGCTTTAAGCACTCCACAGAGCCTGCTGAAGCTGCCTTCATGAGCATTGAACAAATTATTTTCATCCACCCATTCCATCAGGGCAAGTCTTCAATCAAAAAAAAATATATATATGTATACACACACACACACACACAGACACACAGACACACACACACACACACATATAATGCTCTTGCTGAAAAGCAACACAAGATTTTTACCTCAGAAGAAGAAGTAACCTTCAAAGGAATTTTGTATAAATAAAGAAAAATTTAAAAAAATACATTTTAGAAGAGGGAGGAATACTGGACCCACAGGCTAGAAAAATGGGCTCTGCTGGTCTGGCTGGGAGTGCTAGAAGTAGCAAAGTGCTGGATTTAGAAGCAGGGGACCTAGGTTACATTCTCAACTCTGACACTAACCACCTATGTGATCTGGGGCAAATCATGTCACTTCTTTGGGCTTTTGTTATCTCATATATAAAATGAGTGGGGTCAAACTCAAAGACTTTTAAGATTCTTGTAAACTTTAAACCTATGAACATATTATACTCATTTTACAGATGAAGAAATGGATATCCGGGAAGTAAAGTGACTTGACCAAGGCCACACAGAAATAGGTCAGGTAACAGAACCCAGGTTTTTTGCTTCCCAGTCATTGCTTTGACTATTATATCACCTACCTCTCAAGTAATGATCCTTGGTGGAATTTTTGGGAAAATGTCTCTTACAGGAAGATGTTTCCTGTGAACTGTATTCTGACCAAACTGTGAAGAAGTCATATTATATTCATTTCTTGAGGATCCATGACTTTTCTTCCAAACTCCCTAATCTCTAGCCTACTTCAGGTCTATTTTCTTTCTAGTTCCAGTTGTCCTAAGGTTTGAGACCTATCCTTTTGGTTCTGATATCTTGGGAATTATTATTGCTGTAACAATTTTACCTCCCTACCCCTTTCCTCCCCCCAAAAGAAAACATCCACGTTCTCTGTCTCTTATAAAATGATGGTTATTAAACTAATCTGAAACTAATCCCTGTTGATGTGCTCATAGGAAATGGCTAAAGGACACCAGCAAAGTGGTACAGTGGATAAAGTGCTGGATCTGGAGTCAGTAGGACTCATCTTCTTGAGTTCATATCAGGTCACAGACACTTAGTAGCTGTACGATCCTGGGCAAATCACTGAACCCTATTTGCCTCAGTTTCCTCATTGGAAAATGAGCAGGAGAAGGAAATGGAAAGACCACTCCAGTATCTTTGCTAAGAAAATCCCGAATGGAGTCATGAAAAGTTGGACATGACTGAAACATCTCAACAACAACACAGGACTCCTGAGGCTCTTCCCAGCTCCAAATCTAATATCCTAACAGCTGTTCAATCACGAACACTTGACATCATCTTGGATTCTATTTATTCATGAAATAAGGAAGTTGGACTATAAATTCTTTAAGGTCCTTTCAACTATGTTAGAATAGATTTGGACATGAGCGAAAAACTGCTGAACTGTAACCACAGAGGATCTCAAGGTCTTCTTCCCAGGGTACTGTTTCCTAACTTTCTCAACTCATCATCTCTCTCTCCTTGTCTACTCCCCCCACCTTCTGATGTCCATCCAACTGTTTTAATACTAAATGATCTTCCCCCTCCCCCTCTTTCATCGACATAAATTTATTAAGCCCATGACTATATGCCAGCTAAGTGGTGCAGTGGATAGAGCATCAGGTCTGGAGTCAGGAAGACTTGTCTTCCTGAGATCAAATCTGACCTTAGATACTTACTACCTTTACGAGCCTGGACAAGTCACAACCCTATTTGCCTCAATTTTTTTCATCTGGAAAATAAGATGGAGAAGGAAGTGGCAAACCACTAGTATCTTGGCCAAGAAAACCCCAAATGGGGACACGAAGAGTCAGACACAACTGAAAAATGACTGAGCAAAACCAATATATGCCAGACACTGTATAAAGAAGGGCAAAAATAGCCTCACATTTACATTGGGAAGATGACACGGATTTAAACAGGCCAGTACAAATGCAGAGAGAGTTAAAGGAATTAGAATAGAGAGGAAGATTCAAGTGGCCTGAGACACCAGAAAATGCCTCTTGCTACAGGTGACATTTTAAGTGAACTTTGAGATGCACATACCAAGAAGTGGTAAGGAGGCAGAGGTGCTCCCTTTCTGACTTTACATGGAATTGAATTGCCCCATCATTCCTTCTTATTCCCATTCTCATCCACTCAGTCCAGAGTGTACTCCCTGAGCTTCCATCTTTATGACTGAAGATACCATTCTGGCTTGAGGAAAGAATAATGATAAAGATGGTAACCACAACAATCCAAGTTGTCACATAGAATCCCATCACGTTGTCTTAGCATAGAATTCCCTTTCGCTATTTCTTAAATATAGGATGGAAGAATCATTTTGAATTTTTGATTTGATTAAATATTGGATGGAAGAATCTTCACTTTTTCTAGAATCTTAGTAGAGTAAATGTCCTTCTTGAAACAATTTCCTGAATTTTTATTTGTTCTTGATATATTTATTTAGCATATTTTTTATTGAGGCAGATTAGTTATACAGTGCAAAGAGAGCTGGACCTGGAGTCAGGAGGACCTGAGTTCAAATCCAGTCTCAGATACTTACCAGTTGGGTGATATTTACCAGCCTAGAAGGCAGCTAGGTGGCTCAGTGGATAGAGTGTTGGACCTGGCATCAGAAAGAGATGAGTTTTAATCTGACCTAAGACACTCTCTAGATGTTTGATCCTGGGCAAGTCTTTGACCTTTGTCTAGTACAATTCCCTCATCTATAAAATGGGGATAATAACAGCATCTCTCTCCTCAGGTTGTGGTAAGAATCAAATGAGAAAATGTTTGTAAAGCAGTCCATGTCACTTGGTAGGTACTTAATAAAATTTTGTTCCCTCTCTCTCTCCTTATGCTCTTGTCTTGCCTCTTCTCCATCACCATGAAAGTTGCTTAAAAGTAAAGTTTGTTCATTCTTTTTATTGTATCTCCAGCCTTTGATACAGTGTCTAGCACATAGGAGGCACTAAATGAGTGCTTTTTGGTTGATTGATTAACAAAAAAAATTGATTCTCTTGGAGGGGATTCCTGGCAGATTGATGGAGGAGATACTTGGAAGCTGACAGGACCTTGTGGCATCCCTCAAATAGGCAGTCAGTTACCCTAATACTGTACAGAGCCAGTATTCATTCTAGGAGAGTATGTAGGATAGGATAAGAAAGCAGTAAAAAGGAGAGTTGATTCTGAAGGCCTTCTGACTCTATCACCCCTTCCTCTTTGCTTACTGACCTCTCACTTCCCTTATCTTTGGAGATGATAATTTGCCTGCCCTCCCATTATTTGACATTATTTTGAATACTAACGTTAATGGGGGCCTTCAACTTCATTTTTTGGTGTTAATCTGCTTGCTTTTGGTTTTGGTCACTATTTACTAGACAAGGAAGTGGTCTGGTTTAGTGCAGCTCCTTTACTAGGAAAGAGGGGAGCTTTGACTTGTGCTTGAGGTATTGGAGAAGGCAAGAAGCAGCCTCATGACTGGAATTTCATTCCAGGGTATCAGCCAGGTTAGGATATTCCTAAAAGTGGAGAATGGACAGCAACGTGCTATATATATGAGTCAGATTTTACTGCTTCCTTTCCTAATCCTTCCACCTATCTCCATGCTCCTTTCTTCATCCTTAATTCCTTTATTTTTATTGTGTATATATTTATTGTTGCACGTGTTCTCTTCCATTAGAGCATAAGCTTCTTGAAGGTAGGGGCTATATCTTTTGTCCTTGTGTTCCCAGGGCATGCCTGTTGATTGACTGATAACTTTTCTACAAGTCAGTGTGATAATTGAATTGAAAAATTTGTGGCCAAAAGACCTTCATTTGAGTCTTGGTTCTTTTGCTTACTCCCTGAGTGATTTTGGGCAACACATTTCATCTTCTGGTCCTTAATTTCCTCCTCGGGAAAGTGATGGCATTGTATCTTAAAATGATTGACGTCCTTTGTCATCCTAGGTATTTTATGCATTTTAAAACATTATTCTGAGAAGAATGGGGGTCCATGGGTCCTTCAGATTGCCAAAGGGGTCTGTGACCCAATAAAAGTCAAGAAATTCTGGCCCAGATGATCTCTAAGGTCCTGTTCAGCTCTAAGCTCTTTGGTTCTTAGGCAGTGAACTTTTAGATGTGGATATAAAAAGTGTAATCTAAGCACTTACCCCTGGTTATCCAGGATTCTTCAGGTGATTCATTCAGGGTGTGTGTCCTGGTACAGAAGCTTAGTAAATCCCCATCTACAAGTAAGCAATCTGCAAGTAGTTTTTAAACATCTATTGTGTGAAAAGTGTTATTCTTATCATAGTTAAAAAGACAGGATGTTCAGGGTAATACTTTCTAAAGCTACTGATCTTGAAGTTGTCTAAACTAAAGGTGAGATTAAAACTGTCATGGGAAATCTCCAGTACTTAGTTTATGGGTCTGTTTTCCCTTTCCTAGCTTGGGAAAGAACAGTTTTAAAAAATTATTTGATGCCAAGAATTTTTAAAAATAGCTGTAGGTTCTTGTTGATATAACACTACAAGGGCCAGAGAAAGAAGAGTAGGTGATTATATTTCATTCTAAGGGTTTATTCCTTTTGTCTAGAATATTTGAAAAGACACAAAGCCATCATTGTTCTTTGTGGGGAGAGAGTAGAGTCCTTAGGGAAGGGGGAGACTGGGATTTGGGGCCTGGCTAGGCCATGGTTTTCAATTAAGCTATTGGCAAGCTATAATCATAGGATCATACAATGTAGAGCTAAAAGGAACCTTCTAGAGCAGGTGTTCTTAATCTTTTTGGTGTTGTAGACACCCTTGGTAGTCTAGTGAAACTTATGGATTTCTTAGGGCAGCTAGGCAGCACAGTGGATAGAGTTCTGGGAATGGAGTTAGGAACTATATAAGTTCAAATCCAGCCTCAGACACTTAATAGCTGTGTAATTCTGGGCAAACCACTTAACCTTGTTTACCTTATTTTCTTCATTTGTAAAATGAGCTAAAGGTGGTAAACCACAAGAAAACCCCAAATGGGGTCATTAAGAGCTGGACATGACTGAACAACAATAATAGTTTCCTTCTATGCGTAATATTTTTAGACAAAAAAGATACAGGATGACAAAAGAGCACAATTATATTGAAATACTATTATTAAAACATTTTAAAAATAAGATCTTAGACACCAGGTTAAGAATCACTATATACAGACCACTTAATCCATTCTTCTTATTTTAAAAATGAGGAAACTGAGAAGGCCTCTTACCCTAAGGATTTTGCAAAAATCTATGGAATGAGAGATATATCTCTGTGGTCAGTAGAGAAGAGTAGATCCTATCACTATGTCTCCCTTTCTGATGTGGTCCATCCTTTGTTTTTGAAGAGGACCAATGACACCATAGGGGGAATCTTTTTTTTTTTTTAAACCCTTGTACTTCGGTGTATTGTCTCATAGGTGGAAGATTGGTAAGGGTGGGCAATGGGGGTCAAGTGACTTGCCCAGGGTCACACAGCTGGGAAGTGGCTGAGGCCGGGTTTGAACCTAGGACCTCCTGTCTCTAGGCCTGGCTCTCACTCCACTGAGCTACCCAGCTGCCCCACATAGGGGGAATCTTGATACGTATGTTAATTGGATTTAAGTGAGGCAGAGTTGCACAAAGTCACAGACCTCACTATCTCTTCCAGAGTCATCCAAGTCCAGGGGCAAGGCAAAAGTCAAGATGACTGACAGTGGCCTGGGATGCAGCAGATGACCTTGGAATCTTTAATATCTGACCAAGTTCTAAGTTCTTCATAGCATCTGCTTCCACCACCTTCGTGGACTTTGGAAAAAAATTGTTCTTATCTGCCCATTCCACCAGGGCAAGCCTTCGAGTATTTGGGGTAGAAACCTTACGTGTCACCTAGAGGTCTGAGATTATTTACTCTAGTGAGGTAGAAGGATTATGGGCAAATCTTCTGGAGATCTTTGTATCACTTCTCTTCTTTTTTAGATTTCGAACCTTGTGATCAGAAAAAGAACAAGTCTGTATTCTTCCATCTGAGCAGAGTATAATATTCAGCCCATGATGGGGGCTCAGTGAATGTTATTGTTTACATATTTCTTCCACGTGATTCATAGACCATCTCTGACCCAGTGCCTACATGATATGTTCATCTACTCAGAGCATGCTCAGAATTTAGACCCTTAAGATCTATTTCATCCCACACTTTCATCTGTAAAATGAGAAAACCCAAAGCCAGAGTGAAAGGGATATAACTTACTCAAGGACATATAGAGAGAAAACTTTAAACTTGGATTCAATACCAGGTTCTTTGACTTCAAAGCCAGTGTTATTTCTTCAACATTACACTGTCTTTTTGCTTTTGTCATGTAATCTTTTAAAAATTATTTATTTAAAAAAATTCATCCAAGAAAAAAACATAGGAAAGAGTGGTCTAAGAGTCATTGTTTCATGATGATGGTTATGTGGAAATAAATTCTGGTTCTGTAGCTCTCCCATTTTACAAATTAGTCAAGCCACAAACATTTATTAAGGACTTGTTGTTGTTGTTCAGTCATTTCAGTTATGTCTAACTCTTCATGATCTCATTTGGGGTTTTCTTGGCAAAGATACCTGAGTGATTGGCTATTTCCCTCCCCATATTAAGTACTTACTATGGGCCAAGCACTGTGTTCAATGTGGAAGATACAAAGAAGGTCAAAAATAGCCTCTTCCCTCAAGATAACTAGACTCCTGGGACAGGTTCCCAACAGAACTCAGAGTCTAATGGGGAAGATAACACATATTAAGTAAGTTTGCACAAAAGCTATACCAAGTAAATGACAGGTGACCCATACCCAGTTAATTGAAGAAAAACAGGCATCTTGGTGGAATTAATCAATTGAGAATAAATTGTATGGGGCAGCTAGGTGACTCGGTGTATTGAGAGCCAAGTGATCCTGGGTTCGAATTTGTCCTTAGACACTTCCTAGCTGTTTGACCCTGGGCATGGCACTTAACTCAAACTATCTTGCCCTTACTGCTCTTCTGCCTTGGAACCAATCCTTAGTGTCAATCCTAAAACAGAAGGGAAGGTTTTTTTGTTTTTTTTTAAAAAGGAATAAATTAGGTGTGCATAAATCCTTATAAAATTTGAAAAGATCTTAGATACTTTGGATCATTAGATCAAGATGTCTGACAACACAAAATTACTTGAAGATTGTCTGAAGATGAAATCCTACATTTAGTCCACATATAAAAACAGCAAGCTATTTTAGTATCAATCAATCAAGTGGGAATAGACTCCAAATTCAAAAACTAAGTATTTCAGTCTCCTTCTTAGAGGGTGAAGATCTGCAAACTGGTTTCCTTTCTTTTCTCCCCCTTCCCTGTTAGCAATGTTACCAAACAAACCACATGGGAATTTCTAGATGATTTCAGCATCCAGATGGGAGTAGAGAGAGACATGCCAAGGGCTAATAGAAAGTCTCTTGAGAATAGACAATTGGATATCCAGGGTTATGACCATCAACTTTGAAAGACTGGAAGTTCTGGTGGTCCTGTTGCATAAGGTTGGTAACAGTGCCCCTCAGAGCAGGGAGCAGAATCCTCAAGAACATCACAGATGGATGGCAGCAATTTAATCGAGAGCTGAGAGATACACTGAGGAAAGGAAGAGATAACAGAGACAGAGAGCCTAAGCACCTAATAGAGGACTGTATTAAAAGGAGACATCTCGAGGGTGATATAAAGGGAAAAAATTGTCTTCCCATAAATGGGAGCTCTGAGTAACCCCTTTTGCTATATGGATTCTCTACATGTGTGCCTCATTATCATTTTTTCCCCTTTGAGTCCACTCTCCCCAGTAACCTTGTATATTCAAGGGGAGTGTGTGACTCTTTCTTAGAATGATTATTTCAGTAACAATTCTACTTGCTGGACCTGCAAGTAATGCAGTTGTTAAATAATTTTTTGGTCATTTCCACCTCTTGGAAATTCCATTTGGGAATTTATTGGCAAAGATACTGTAATGGTTTCCCATTTCCTTCTCCGTCTCATTTTACAGATGAGGAAACTGAGGCAAACAAGGTTAAATGACTTGACCAGGGTCACACAGCTAATAAGTGTCTAAGGCCAGATTTTAACTCAGGAAGATGAGTCTTCCTAACTCCAGGCCTGGTACTCTATCCATTGTGCTTCCCAGCTTTGTAAATACCCTCCAAGATTAGAAGGAAAGCAGTAAGTTTGGAGAAAAAATTTAGATGGTTTCTCAGATAGAGGTCTCATATCTAAAATATAGAGAACTTTGCCAGATATATCAGAATATGAGCCATTCTGCAATTGATAAATGGTCAAAAGATAATGATATATAACTATGTGAAAAATGCTCTAATTATTGATTAAAGAAATGCAAGTCAAAATAACTCAGATATTATCTCATACCTATCATATTGACTAAAATAATAAAAGGGCAAAATGATGAATGTTCGAAGTGAGGTGAATAAATTATGACTCTAATGCATTGTTGGTAGAACTGTGAGCTGATCCAATCATTTTGGAGAGCAATATGAAATTATACACAAAGAGCAACAAAACTGATTACCTTTTGATCCAGAAATAGCACTATTAGTTTTATTTCCTAATATGATCAGTGTAAAAGAAAGAGAACCTATAGTGTTTTAAAATTTGTAAAGCAGCTCCCTATTGGTGGCGAAAAACCTGGAAATTAAAGAGATGCTCATCAGTTGAGGAATGGCTAAACAAGTTGCGGCATATGGTTGTGATGGAATGCTATTGTGCTGTAAGAAATGACAAACAGGTCAATTTTGGAAAAAATTTGCATGAAATTAGGAAGAGTGAAATGAGTGTAACCAAGACAATATTATATACAGCAACAGAAATATTGTTTGAAGAATGACTTGTGTATGTCTACCTTCTGGGTAGGATAAATAGAAATAAACAAGATCTAGTTTTATAAATCTATATATTTTTTGTCAAAGATATTTTTTCTAATGAAAGGAGGGGATTAACTAGATAGTTTAATGTAACAAATTATTTAAAGTACTTTAAAAAAAACATTTCCATCAGGCCGATTATCAGTGGGAAGCACACTGTTTGGGACTTGTGAGTCACATTCCCTTTGGCTTACCTCTAGAACTCTGAAGAGGGAAGTAGTTCAAAACTCCCTCTGGGAACCAGCTTTCCAGGGCCAGTGAGTGTTGGAGGTGGAGGGGAGTGCAGAGAGGGTTCTAATTAGTGTCCAGTGGCTTAGCCAAAATCAAAAGCAAGTCATTGGCAAAAGGCTGACAGTCTCTGCAAGTAGCATGTGGCCACATCCTATACTTCATAGTTCTTTTTATCGTCCCCTTTTTAGTGATTAAAAGTAAATATAGTTAATTAGTGATCATGAAAAGAATAGGTAATAAATGGGAACCACAATTTAGAGGATTGGACTGAGAATCAGGAATCTCATGTGACAGAATTCATAGGATCTAGAACAAGAAAGGACCTTGTAGACAATCTCATTCTAGTGTTATTTCATTACAGAAAAGGAAACTGAGGCCTGTAATGCAGGTCAAGGAAGACTGTCCCCAGAGCCTGAAAGGGAAATGTAAAGAAAATAAAGGGGACAGTTTTTTTTGAGGGGGGGAAGATAGGGAAGAATCAGTGAGATGTCAAGTATTATCATATGGTATCCTTGAGGGAAGGGATGCCTTCACTTAAGTTTTTGTTAGTCCCATCTTCTAGCATGATGTATGCAGGAGATACTTAACAAATGTTTGTTGAATGGAATTGTAGTAGAAGACTCAGAATTCCAACCCAAGACCTCCCACAATATTCTTCTGACTCAGTTCTCTGTTAAGAACTAGTGACTTTTAGTAAATCACTTTGCCCCTCATTTTTCTCAGCTATGAAATGAGAGATTGGTCTAGATGTTCTCTAAGATCCATTGAAGATATAACATTGTATGATTTGATCAACTTTATTTTCATTTATTTGTTTGTTTGTTTGTTTGTTTGTTTAAACCCTTACCTTCTATCTTGGATTCAATACTCTGTATTGGTTCTAAGACAGAAGAGTGGTAAGGGCTAGGCAATGGGGGTCAAGTGACTTGCCCAGGGTCACTCAGCTAGGAAGTGTCTGAGGCCAGATTTGAACCTAGGACCTCCCATCTCTAGACCTGGATCTCAATCCACTGAGCCACCCAACTGCCCCCTGATTTGATCAACTTTAGAGATGACTGCATTTAAGATTCTTTGAAGCAATCTATAGGTGAAAAGAATGAAAAAACTCTAAGGAAGTTTTTTGGAATCTTTAAAAGCTTCTCTTATATTTTAATGTTGGCACTTGCCCAGAATCTTTTTATTTTCATTTTTTTTGTTTTTCCTTTTTTCTCTTCCTTTCCCACCTCTCTCCCCTCTTTGCTTCCTCTCTTCCTCCCTTCCTTCCTTCCTTCCTTCCTTCCTTCCTTCCTTCCTTCCTTCCTTCCTTCCTTCCTTCCTCCCTTCCTCTCTTCCTNTCCCTTTCTCCCTCCCTCCCTTCTCCTCCCCTCTCCTATCACCTCCTATCTCTCAGTTCCCTTCTTTCTTCCCTCTCAAAAGATATATTTTTGAATTAAGACAAATGATGTATGACTGTTACCCAACATGCAATCATGCTATTATACTTCCATCCCTGTATCCAGACTGTTTCTCCCCCTTTCATTAGAAATTCTTTTTACAGAGCTTGACTCTGATGCTCACTGTTCTCAATGTCTCAGAGCCCTTTAAAAGCTCCATCTTTGTGCTCTAATGTAAAAATATTTGCCTTAGATTGGCCACCTATCAACCAAAGAACAGTTGTTAGGTGATCACAAGGAAAAAACCCTAACATTTCCTGTCCTCGAGGTGTTTACATTCTATACCCAAAGACTATGGCACATATAACAGCTGACATCCAAAATAAGACCAAGGGAAGGACCCAGCTAGAAATAGTCTGGTAAATAGACAGGTTTTGTTATGGGAAGATGAAAATAACTTGATAAACCAGAATTGTTCAAGGCTACTCAAAAGGGAGCCAATGGAATACTTTTGTTCTTGTAAGAGAAGGACCTCACTGTCTTGAAATCTTGGGAATCTACTTTCAGACAAAAGAGAATCATAGCAAAGATTTAGGAAATACAAGACCATAGACTTAGAACTGGAAGACCTCTGAGGCTAGCTAATCCAACCACCTTCATCTTACAGCTGAGGAAACTGAGGCCCAGGAAAGTTAAGTGACTTGCCCAAGAATACATAGGCAGTAGTGAGGGTACAGGTAGGATTTAGACCAAGGACTTGATTTTGAAGCCAGAGCTTTTTCCACTGTACCTGTCTCTCAGGTATCAAGGAAGGAGAGCTTTCCTTTCAGACACCATCTTGCTTTTGTCACTCTAAGACTCAGCGAAAGGTTAGAGTCTACAGGGGAATTTCCAGAGTAGACTATTTGAGGTCCTGTGCCATTTCAAACAGCTTCTACAGTGGTAGGCAGGGTGGCTTGAGAGGGTTGGGCACTAAATGGGGATGAAAGGAAGGGGGAGGGAGAAAGATTTTTCAGTCTAGAGCCTGCTTGCCAATTTTCGGACCAATATGATTCCTGGAAGCCTGCTTTCAAGGTGACCTTCTACATCACCTAATCTTTAATTACTGATAACAGAGCAGGTGATTTCCCAGGTCAGGGGAATGGAAATGCTTTTGAATTCTCCAGAGCCTAAGGGCAGATATATAAAGAAAACAAATTAGGGGACTGGGTTTGAGTGGTTGTAATGGGGGAATTGAGGGTTGGCTTATATTTTAATGCTGGCCCTTGCCCAGAATTTCTTTCTCATTTCCCTTCCCTCTTTCTTCCTTAAATAAAATACACTTGTGAATTCAGAGAAGATGATTTTTAAAATGAAATGACTCATGCCTAGCTGTAACCCAACATGCAGCCCTTCTGCCTAATTTATCTGTGAAGAGAAGAGACCAATCTTCAATTCCTATTACTTAATCTGCCTTGGCCTCAGTTTTCTCATCTGCAAAATGAGAGGGTTGGACTAGATAACCTTGAAGGCCCTTTTTTAAAGTTATAATATTAGAAACAAGTTTTCAAAAGGAGAACTCCAAAGTATTAACTAAACGGAAGTTTGCTCTAAGTCGCTCATTAAAAAATGCAAAACAAAACAACTCTGGTGTTCCACCTCCCCAGCAAAATGATAAAGATGGCACAGTCTGGGGCAAGGCCATACTGAAGGGACTGCAGAAAGACAGGTATGCTAGCTAATACGTTGTGGGCGGAATGGGGAATTGGTCTAGCCTTTCTGGAAAGCAATTTGGAATTGTGCTAAGTGACCAATTTCTTTAGGGTAATGATTTTTTTTTGGCTTTGTATAGAACTTACTTGAACATAGCTGTTTGCGTGTTGTCTCCCTCATTGGGTCTTTGAGAATGGAGACTGACTCTGCCTTTTAAAAGCAAAATAAAACAACAATGGGCACATTTTTGTTGTTTGGTCGCATCTGACTCTTTGTGGCCACATCTGGAGTTTTCTTGGCAAAGATAATGGGACGGTTTGCCATTTCCTTCTCCAGCTCATTTTACAGATGAGAAAACTGAGACAAACAGGGTTGAATGATTTGCCCAGGGTCACACAGCTAGTAAATGTCTGAGTCTGGATTTGAATCCAGATCTTCCTGATTTCAGACCTGGTGCCCTACCCACTAGCTGCCTCTCAGGAGCCATGTAGTCTCCTTACTTTATAGGTAAGGAAACTGAGTTTCTTAGTTCTTAGTGATTTGTCCCAGGTCATACAGTTAATAACACCAGAGGCAAGATTTGAACCCAGAGACTCTACGTTTAGGGCCAATGCTCTTTCTTAGGCCAGGCTAGGCTGAGAAGGCAGGGCTCCTGCTTTCCTACCCAATGCTTTCCTTATTTTATTTCAGGATCTCTGTTTAGCTTTTCAAGTCTCTCTCCTACTTTTGCCCCATTCTTGGGGTTGGGAAAAGGGTATCCCTGTTTAGTACCCCCAGGGTATCCGAAAAACTGAGTCCTATCCTAAATCCTAAATACAGACTCATCCTATGTCCATCTCCCTAACAAATGGGCCTTATTTTGTCATTATGGGCAGAGCCATATCTGGAGTGAGGGAAATAGAAATTTTGCCCCATAGTACAGAATTTACAGGGTGACAACAGCCCCATTCTGGGCTCCAGCAGCTTCCTGCCCTCACGTCTCTCCATCCAGTCCCATCATTCCCAGCAACAGTAGCTAGACCTTTAACAACATAGATAATTTGCAGTAGTAGCAGGAATGGGCTAACCATGCCCCCCTCACCCCATCCTTGCCTCTGCCTGTTTTTTCCCAGGCTGAAAATGGCAAATTATGACTTCACTACCAGGTAGCTTCTGGGATAATTTGTGCTGGGGAATTCATGAGCTTATTTATTATGTTATCGGTCTAGATGACATATTTACATTTTAACAAGGGACATTTAGAGACTCAAATCCAAAGGAGTGATTAATGTGGGAATTTCTTCAGGCACTGGAGAGAGGTAGGTGAGGGGGACTATTTTTTTTTTCATGGGGGAGGGAACAGAAATCTTTCAACCCTTAAATCACATGACTTAGTGCCCCTTTCAGGAAGGATCCTGACACTTCATTACCTATGTGACCTTGGGCATAGCACCCTACTTGGAGATCCACCGGCCCTGCTTGTGACTCAGGGCAGACAGTATGATCAGCCTGGAGAAAAGAGAAGAGAGAAATCAACCATGTAAAAGCTCAATTGCCCCAGAGACAACAGGTTTTAACAAGTTTCTTAGTAGGATAGACCATATTTAATAAGGCAAAAGGAATTAAAGATCAATTATACAAGCAGAAAGTTGGGGGAAATGAAATTAGATAACAGAGAAAAGGAAAAGGGCTCGTTGCTATTGCTCACTTGTTCCCAGTCATATCTGACTCTTTGTGATCCCATTTGGGATTTTCTTGGCAAAGATATTGGGGCATTTCCTTCTCCATGTCATTTTACAGATGAAGAAATTGAGGCAAACAGGGTTAAGTACTTTGCCCAGGGTCACACAGCTATTAAGTGTCTGAAGCTAGAATTGAACTCAGGAAGATGAGTCTTTCTGATTCCAGGTCTTGTACTCTCTCCACTAGACCATGGTCCATTTTACAGGTGAGGAAACTGAGGTAAGCAGAAGTTAATGACTTGCCCAGAGTCACACAGCTAATGAGTGTCTGAAGCTAGATTCGAATTCAGGAAGATGAGTCTTTCTGACTCCAGATATGGTACTCTCTCTACTAGACTGTGATCCATTTTACAGGTGAGGAAACTGAGGCAAGCAGAAGTTAATGACTTGCCAAGAGTCACACAGCTAGTAAGTATTTAAGATCAGGTTTGAATACAGACCTTCCTGACTCCAAGCCCAGTGCTCTATCCTCTGAGCCACCTAGCTTCCCCCAGAGGAGTCTCTGGTAGACTGTAATCTTATCTAAATCAAGATGATGACCAAAAAAGCTAATGATCCTAGACAGCCTTCTTTGTTTTGTTTTGTCTTTTTTCCAGATTATATGTCAATATAATCTTTAATCACTGTTTTCTGACATTTTGCTACGCAGGTTCTCTCCCTCACCCCCACACCATCCTCCTCTCCAAGAAAGCAGGTAGTATAATAGAAGTTGTGCATATGCTATTATACTATTCATATTTCCATGCTCACCATGTTGCACACAACTGTCTTAAAGTTCTTCAATGGGGGAGTCAGGAAGATCTGAGTTCAAATGTGACCTCAGATACTCATTATTTGGATGACATCGGTCATTTAACCCTATTCGTCTGTCAAATGAGCTGGCGAAGGAAAGGGCAAACCACTCCAATATCTTTGCCAAGAAAACCCCAAAATGGGGTCATGAAGAGTCGAACACGACTGAAAACAAACGAACAACAACAAAACTTCCTCTCCATCTTTATCGATTCCAAGAGCCCATGGGAGTTCTGAACCCATGCTGCCATCTGGATCTCAGCACACGTAGAAGAGTTGCTTTTTGGTTTTTAGTGCTCTTTCTAAGGCTCTGTAGACACCTCCTGGGTTCCTTCCTATGGGAGCAGAGTAGAAGCTCACTCCCCAAGATAAGACCTCTGATGTTAACCTTACATTGGAACCTCTGCTAAAGGCATCGGGGTACTGAGCTGGAAAGCTGGTCCGATTCTGAGAGAGACGTAAATGTAATAGACATTATTATTTATTATTCCTACTGAAAAATAAAAATAATTATTAAAATAATATCCATATGATTACTATTTCATGTTATTATTAATTAATGATAATAACTCATTTTGCTATAGTACTAAGTTCAACAAAGCACGGAGCTCACAACAATGCCAAGATAGGGTATATTCTAGTACACCTGTGGTCTCTGGTGTAGACTTTAACTTCTCCTTGCCCTGAAGTAGGCAGTGTAGATATTTATTTGACAGATGAGGAAAGGAGAGGGCAAGTGATATGCAAGTGTTAAGGTCAGACAGCTAGTAAGTGTCAGACCTAAAATTTTTTCATTTTAAACCCAAATCTCCTGACTTCATATAATAGCAACAATAACAATGTCTAGCATTTATAGAGCTCTTTACATATATTATCTCACTGATCACCACAACCCTGTGAGAAAGGTACTATTATTATCCCCATGTTACAGATGAGGAAATTCAGACTGAGAGGGGAAGTGACTTGTCCAGGGTCACTCAGCTGTGTGTGTGTTTGTGTGTGTGAACTCAGACCTTCCTGCCCAAAATCCAACATTTTATTTATTGTGAAGCTGCTGCTACAACTAGCTGCCTCAATTCAGCAATCTTAGACCTCATTTTTATAAATCTATACTAAGTTTCTCAGACCTTTATTTCTTATTGTGGGCAAGGAGCTCCAGGGTATAGGACACCTTATATTCTTGGTGTACTTTCCAAGAATTATCATCTAAAACCATCAAACTAGATAATCTATGTAAAGAGCTTGACTTAAATAATTGTGTAAATACAAAATATTATTATTTGTCCTATTCTCATCTTTATTTTTTAAATTCAAATTTACATGAAAAAAGAGGATAAGTCACTACACTGCTATTGTTTTTACATATTGGATGTTCTGCTGATAGTCACACAAGTTAATAAAAAGACTACTTTTAGGAGCTAAATAAGAATTGTATTGTTTTTTTAGTGATATCCAATTCTTTCTGATCCTATTTCGGTTTTCTTGGCTGAGATGCTAGAGTGGTTTGCCACTTCCTGCTTCAGCTCATTTGATACAAATAAACCTGAAATAAACAGGTTTAAGTGACTTTCCCAAGATCACCCAGCTAGTGTCACATTTGAACTCAGAAAGATGAATTTTCCTGACTCCAGACACAGCATTCTATTCATTGTATCACCTAGCTGTCCTGGAATAAGAATGTTGGGATAGAAACTTACCTCCTGTAGACTCACTGAAAGCATCTTTGAGTTCCAGCTTCCTTATCTGTAAAATGAAGAAATTGAAATAAATGATATCCAAATTTCCTTCCAACTCTACGGTTCTATAATCCATCCTTAGAATTTCCTAAGAGCTTCCAAATATGTGATTTCTGGCACTGACCTTTTATTGCTACTTTACTGGAAGACATGGAGTGTGGGGGTGTTTAGGGAGGACTAGCATCTCTGGTGTGAGGGCTTGTTGTGCCCTTTTCAGGGCTGTTCAACCACCTTTGGTGTCCATCTTTTACTCAACCCTCACCTGTGGCTCTAAGAAGCTGTAGCATGTGCAGTGGACATACTCCAATAAAATTGTCTCTGCAAATGGGCAAAACCAAGTTGAGGGAAACAGACAAGTCTCAAACCTGTTGGTGACTTAGAGGAATGTCTACACTATGCATGTGAAGACTTCCCCTGGCGGAATGGGTAAATGAGAACAATTTGTTCTAGTGGCCATGAAGGTGGCTGAAGTAGGCACTGTGGAGCACTTAGAGCTTGGTCACACATGGAAGATGCTGAGGTCATCCACTGCATCCTGGGCCATCACCAGTCACCCTAACTTTTGTCCTATCACTGGACTTCTGTGATTCTGAAAGAAGGTACATTTCTGCCTCACCTATGTAAGTGTTAAAATTAATGGTTTGGCTACATATATGAAAATTATAAATTTTTTATTTATAAAAGAGGTGAAAGTAGAGAAATACAAAAGGATAGAAAAAGGCATTAACCTCTCTAATTAAATATTGTTCCAGTGCTTGGCTCAGCCAGGATTTGTTAACCTTCAATCAGAATTAAACTATCTCCAAAACACAGGAAGGGAAAACCAGCTATCCACTCTCCCAAGACAATGACTGGAGCTGAAGGTGACTCCCGAGGCCAACTTTCTTCTTTAAGCCGACTTTCTTCTTGAAGCTGAATTCCTTCTTGGAGTGACTCTCTTCTTGGAGTTCACTCTCTACTAGCCTCCTAATACCAGATTCCTTCACTACCCCCTCTCCTCAGGGATTTTCGTGGCTTTTATGGCAGTTTCCTGTCCCTGCCCCTTTTCATGGGGACCAATCATAGTTTCCAAATTGCCTGAGTTCTCACCTTTGGAACCACACCTTTCTGAGTGTGTGAACTCTTAAGTTTCTGGCTTGTTCTCACCTAGCATCAAGTAAGGTGTGAACTCCTAGAGAACCAAGAATTCCCTTTCACAATCCTCCCTGTGATTTTTTGGGAGACTAGTCTCCCCAATGAATCATTTTAAATAATCAGAAACTACAATAGTTAGAAACTATAATAGTTAGAGATCAGAAGGAAATGAAAGATAGGAAGAGAAAGAGAGCAAACCAATGTTTGCTAGGCACATTGACAATAAGTCAATTAGGGGGCAATCCCCTTTTGGTATAAGAGTATACATATAAAATAAATGTGTCACAACCTCCCATAGTTCAATCAATTGTGCTCCATGGTTCATTCTGGGTTTTCTGATGCTGTGGAGGTTTCCTTCAGGTATCTTCATGGTGCCTTCTTCAAATAATTCATCTTCCAGATTCAGAGAGTTATCAAACTCTCTTTCCTGAAATGTTTCTTTCTCAAAGGATTTTTTTAGTTTTATGGCAATCATACAATTACACTAGGTAGGATATGAATTCACTAAGTGTGTGTGAGCTCTTCCACCTAGTTTAAGCTTGTGTTAATTCAAAGTTATTGTTAACCAAAGTATTAACTCCAACTAGGCAAAGAGAATAAAGGATTCCCTTTCACAAGTGCAAACTCAAAGAGAGCAAAGAATTCCCTTTCACATCTAAATCCAATTCAGGAGCAAATCAAGACATTATCCTATGAAATCATTGGGTTTCTCCACAAATGAAAGCTGAACAACAAAGTCTAGTGTTACAGGGGAAGAAATTGAAATGAAGGAATTCTAAGACCTGCATTCAAATCCCAGTTCTGATCCTTACTACCTGGGTGACTTTGGGCAAAGTACCCATCAATGACTTTAGTGACTTTGGGTGACTTTGGGCAAAGTACCGACTCCAGAGGTTTCTTCACACTATAGAGGTAGTACATTTTTTTCTGCTAGTTTATTAAAGAAGATTCTATTCAGGGATAACTAGTTGCTCAGATCAGTGGCAAAATGTTGCCTTCCTTTGTTTCCATGCTTTAGGGCTGTGGTTCTTGTCTCTAGGACAAAGTGGGGAATTGCTTGGGAGGCAAACTTCTCTGGGAAATTTGGACGAAATGGAAGGGAAACTGACTTGCCCAGAGTGACCCAGCTAGTAAGGTCCTGAGGTCAGATTTGAACTTAGAAAAATGAGTTTTCCTGACTCCAGGCAAGAAACTTAAGTATAGAATAGGGAAGTAACCTTTTTATACCTCAATTTTCTTATCTAAAATATGGGAATTATGATACCTGCCCTTCACAGGGTTGTTGTGAAGATTAAATGAGATGCAGACATGTTAAAAGTGCTTTGAAAAGGAGAATCATGGAATCATGGACATGGCCAACATAAACATTTGTTTTTTTAAATCTTCTTAATATGTTATAAGGGAGAGCTTTTATTTTGGGTGTGGAGAGTTGATAGGTAGTCATACTGATGCAAAAAAGAAGAAAAAAGGACTAATGAAAGCTTTAAAATACATAGAGGAGAGTAGAATAAAATTCTGAAGAAGACATAAACAAAGCAGTTTTGTGACTGATGTGTTAATATTAATAAATAGTAGTTAAACATATACTTGAAAAATTATAAAAGTTTACAGATTCATATATAATATTATCTTTTCCATTCTTATTTATATATTGAAATAGTCACATTTACACTTATTATCTCATTTAATCCTAACAGCCCTGGAAGGTAGATGGGATTATTATCCCCATTTTTGTTGTTCAGTTGTTTTTCACTTGTGTCTGATTCTTTGTGACCCTCTTGGGGTTTTCTTGGCAGAAACCCTACTTAGGGTTTTCTTGCTATTTCTTTCTCCAGGTCATTTTGCAGGTAAGGAAACTGAAGCAAACAGTTAAGTGACTTGCATAGGGTCCCACAACTAGTAAGTGCCCAAGGCTAGATTTGAATTCAGGAAGTCTTTCTGATTTTCAGGCATCTTTCTGATGCCAACACTGGCACTCTACCCCCTGCACCAATATCATCTTATTTGATTCTCATAACAATACTGTAGGGATAGGTGCTATTATTCCCCCTGTTTTATAGTCGAGGTAGCTGAGGTTAAGTGACTTGCCCACCAGACAGCTGCCCGTTTTACAGGTGAAGAAACTGAGGCAAACAGAGGTAAAGTGATTTGCCCAGGGTCACACAGCTAGTTAGTGTTTGAGGTCAGATTCTGACACCAGGCTATGTCCACTGTGTCACCATGTGTCCATGTGATGTAGTTGTCATCCTTAAAAAAGAAAAACAAAACCTTTTCTTGATTATTGATAACTAAACATAAGAAGGCTACAAGGAGTCTTTTGTCTATGTGTTTACATTTCCAGTGCCTGCTATACAATAGGTAGTAAACGTTTGAATTGAACTAAATCACTGAATCAGCATTAGAGCTTAGATGCTTCCTGGTCCAATGCTTTTCTCTTAGAAGGTTATTAGGGATACAGATAAGTAGAGTATTTTTAAAAAGCATTTTCATTTTTTCCAGATTAAATGTAGGCAAAATTTTCAATAATAGTTCTCTGACATTTTGTGATCCATTCTTTCTCAGTCCCTCTCATTCCCTCCAACATAGCAGGTAATATGATATAGGTTGTACATGTGTTACCTTAGATCCATATTTCCATGTATCATGTTGTAAAAGAAGACACATATCACTTACACTAGAAAAAAATTCATGGAGAAAATAAAGTGAAGAATGGTATGCTTCCATGTCCATTCAGACTCCATTAGTTTCTTTTATAGCAGTGGGTAGCCTTTCTCATCATGAGTCCCTTGGAGTCATTCTGGATCCTTACATTGCTATTAATAGTTAAATCATTCACAGTTGGCCCTCATACATTATCACTACTATGTACAGCATTCTCCTGGTTCTGCTTACTTCACTTTGCATCACTTCATAAAAGCCTTTCTAAGTTTTTTGTAGTCATCTTGTTCGTCATTTCTTATGGCACAATTGTATTCCTTTTTAATCATATGCCACGACTTGTTCAGACATTCTTTAACTGATGGAAATTCCTTCAGTTTCTCAGTAGAGTATTTTTATTGATCTCTCTGTCTCTCGGGGTTCTGATGTTTAGGAAGAGTTTAGGGAGGGACCTTTTTCATTTTAAACATTCAGGGGAAAGGACTGTGTAATATAGTTTAAGGAACTGGGATTAGTCATAGACTAGAGATCTAGAGATGAGATTTAATTTTATTTTTGTTGCTATTCGAGAGTGAGGACTGGTGGATTCTTTGTCCTTAGTTTGCAGGTGGTCAAAACCTGGGAGTCCTGAAGGATTTTGTGTGTGTGTGTGTGTGTGTGTGTGTGTGAGAGAGAGAGAGAGAGAGAGAGAGAGAGAGAGAGAGAGAGAGAGAGAGAGGAAGAGAGAGAGAGAGAGAGAGAGAGAGAGGAAGAGAGAGAGAGAGA
>NC_058131.1:483527143-483534357 GCF_016433145.1 Gracilinanus agilis | reverse complement strand
TTTCCCTTCCCTTTCTCTTCCCTTCCCTTTCTCTTCCCTTCCCTTCCCTTTCTCTTCCCTTCCCTTCCCTTCCCTTCCCTTCCCTTCCCTTCCCTTCCCTTCCCTTCCCTTCCCTTTCCCTTGAAGAAAGATCTCTCAGTCCCTTCATCTGCACTTCAATTTTCAGATCAGTTCTACAAACATTTATTAAACTACTATATAGACTCCTAAGTGTCTACCAGTGGCAGCTAGATGGTACAGTGAACAGACTGCTTGCCTTGGCATTGGGAAATCCTTAATCTAAATGGAACCTCAGATACTTCTTTGATATTCCTCAGATCAAATATTCTTCAGATATTCCTTTGTAGACAGTCCAGTAAACTCAGCAAACTATTTCCTTCCCAGTTCTATGTTTTGCCCAGAGGTCAGCTCTGTTGGGTTCTCACACCCATAGAAGTTGACAGATGGACCTTCGGTTTGTCCTGGGATTTGCCAGGAGATGGGATTAGCTGTAGGGAGAAGTTGTGTGACTCTAGGCAAGACCTTTCTGTGCCTCAATTTCCTCATCTGTAAAATGGGTAATAATAAGAGCACTTATCTCCCAGGACTGTTCTAAAGACCAAAAATTGGGGGGGAAATCAAATTGATTCTATTCTGTAATTGATTTCATTTTGTATCACTGCCGACATTTTGTGTAACTACCTGTCACATTTCATTTGTCTCTCGGTTAAGTTTGGAAGTTCAACTTTCCCGCAAATAATTCATTGTATTTGAGTTAAGTTTAGGAGTTCAGTTTTTCTGATAATCACTGTTCTATTCCTGTGGCAAGGAAATCCTCTATCCTTGAAGGATGCAGGAGGATGTCAGGGATTCTGGTCTGTTATCTCTGCACCACTGGCTGTCCTTCAAGAAAGTCTGCTCTGTTATCATTGTGACACAACTAGCCATGCAAGTGGGAACCACCAATGAGCTTTCCATAGTGATGGAAGGAGAGGTTGTTGCTAGCTCTGAATTCCAAATTTCTAGCCAGTCATGTTGTCCCCTACATCTATGATGTTTCTACCTTTGTAACCAATCGTATTTTTTCTCATCTTCTAGTTTTTGGATAGTCTTCCTTTTGTCTATAAAAATAATCTGTCATCCCTCATTTAAGGTCTTACTAGCTAAGGAGGAGGCCAAGATGCTCTTTAATGGCAAATTTGTGCTTTGCTAATAAATCGATCATGCTTAAAGCCTTGAGCCTCAGTTTACTTTAAGTCCAACCGTGACAAGACCAAATGAGATGTTTGTAAAAAAAATGTTTCAAACCTTCAAGCATTATACAAATGCTAGCTATTATGTTTGAATTTGGGGACAGCTGGGGGCACAGTGAATAGAGTGCTGGACCAGGTCAAAAAAAACCTTATCATCCTGAGTTCAAATCTGTCCTCAGACACTTATTATTTATTTAGCCTTGGGCAAGTTGCTTAACCTCATTTGCCTCAGTTTCCTCATCTGTAAAATGAACTGGAGAAGGAAATGGCAAACCACTCTAATGTCTTTGCCAAGAAAACCCCAAATGGTGTCCTGAAGAGTTGGACATGGCTGAAATGAATCACAAAGCAATTGAGCAGGGTGTATGTATATTTTTTTAAGCTTTTTAAAATTTTTTTTATTTTTTTATTTTTTTTTAATTTTAAACATTTATTAATATTCATTTTTAACATAGTTACATGATTCATGCTCCTACTTTCCCCTTCACCCCCCGCATTCCCCCCACCCTTGGCCAACACACATTTCCACTGGTTTTATCATGTGTCCTTGATCAAGACCTATTTCCCAATTGTTGTTAGTTGCATTGATGTGGTAGCTTTGAGTCCACATCCCCAATCATGTCCACCTCAACCCATGCGGTCAAGCAGTTGTTTTTCTTATATGTTTCCTCTAGGGTGTATGTATATTTAAGAGAGAAGAGACAGTAAGGAACAGAATACAGAGGTGGAATGTCTAAAGGATTATGTGAGAGGGGAGGGGAGAAGGAAGGAAGAAAACAGTTATCAGGACGGTTTGACTGGAATGAACAATGCAGGAAGGAGAATGATATGAATTGCTTTAAATGATAGCTAAGTATTTTGTATTTTATCCCAGAGGCAAAAGGGTACAACTGAAGATTTCTGAATGGTACCTATCATGGTCACAACCATTTTCCTGTGCTTTGGTAATATTAGTTTGACAGCTAAGTGTAGAATGACTTAGAGAAGAGAGAGATTGGAGGCAAGGGGACCAATTAGCAGCAATTGTACTTCTTGTAGCAATCAGTACTTCATGGGGCCATGATTTTCTGCCTCCACTGACTCTAGATCATGACACTTTCTAGGAAGGGAGAGAATTAGGAACTCTAAATTTTAAAAAAATGTTAAAAATTGCTTTTATATGTAATTGAGGAAAAAATATTTTTTAAAAAGTTACAGTGGCTCTCTTTTCTGTCTTTTCTTCCCTTTTTCATCATTACCACTTTGTCCTTTGGGTTAATCTTTTTTTTTTTTAAACCCTTACCTTCCACCTTAGAATCAATACTGTGTACTTAGAATCAATACTGAGTGGTAAAGGCAATGGAGGTTAAATGATTTGCACAGGTCACACAGCTGGGAAGTGTCTGAGGCCAAATTTGAACCTAGGACCTCCCATCCTTAGGCCTGGCTCTCAATTTACTGAGCTACCCAGCTGCCCCCTGAAGCTTAATAAGAATGATCTATGTTTTGAAGAAACTGAAGAACCACTCTGGAAGGCCACAGATAATCTAAATATTAGAGGGAAACTGATCTTCAAGTCCAACAGAAAATTACAAATTCAGTTCATATGTGCTGAAGGATCTCACATGAAGTTATTTCTTTATACCACATTCTCATGCCTAATTGACCATCAATCTCACCTCCAGGGTGCCTCTCAGCAGCTACATCTTTCTATATTCCTATCACTTATTGAATCCCTTTGAGTATTGAAGTAGTTTAGAGAAATGTTTTCTAACAGATGGGCTCCATCAGCCTTGTTCATTTCACACGAAGACAAAGACTAAACAATATTAACACCAACCTACCCTATGAAGTCCCATAACTTATTGTCTGGGCCACTCAATTGGCAGTTACTCCATCCTACTTTTAGATAACTGTATAGTTTCATGGAGAGAGAAAGAAACGAATCTGAGTTTAGAAGACCTGAGTTTAAATGCTGAGTCTTTTGCTTTGGGTGAGAAATTTCTCCTTCCTGTGGTTTGACTTTTCCAATGTGGGATGGTGGAAAGACAAGAGGATATAGAGTCAGAGGTCTTGGGTTCAAATGTCAATACAGCTGGGGCAAGTCCTAACGTCTATGTATCTCAGTTTCCTCATCTGTAAAATGGGGATATTGGACTAGACAATCACCAAGGTCTAACCCAGTTCTAAATCCTACTCTCTTATATGGTTATACAACTTTTTGTCACTATATTATCATCCCAACCAGACTGTGAACTTGTGAGCAAAGATCTTAAGCCTTTTTGGATCTTTCATAATACCTATATATTTGTTTCTTTGCATTTTAATTCATTTACATTTTTAATTTTAATTCATTTAATTCAATTAAAACATTATGTTTGGTGGAGAAACCAGATATGTCTCTCTCTAATTTAAGAATTACATGTCTGTTTCTAGTGTGCAAGAAGTCTGTTTTCTAAAATGAGCTCATGTCAATCTGCTGAGTATGGCAAATCTGTCACTTCCCATGATGATTAAATGAATGACTCCTCAAAAGATCCTAAGGAAGCTCCTAGGATACATGAAATAGATAGGGATGGATGGGAGTGGGAGTTCTCTCCTTTCTCATCCCAAGCCATTCAAACCCTATCCAACCAAACCCCTTAGGGCTTGACAGAGCATATATCATGGAGTATCTTTTTCTCTCAGTTTTCCTGTTGATGTCTTTTTCTCCTTTTTTTCTCCTGGCTGTATATTGACTTCCTCCCTCAAACCCCACCCCAGCTGGAGGGAAAACAGAATCTCCACTACACTTGGACCCTCTGGTCCATTCTTCATTTCCAATGGTGATGAGCTGGACTCCTCTAGGCTCTCCTGCCCTTTGGAACAGACCTAACTATTCATTCTACTTGCTTAAGTAGTCACCAATTACAATATTTCTAATAAGATGGAGAACTGCCAGGCCTGCCACAGAAGCCAAAGTCCTTGGAATCTTACCTTCTTTGCCACTAAACTTTCTAAATCTCCTGAGCATGACCATTTAAACTTTCAGTGTATCTGAAGGACCCATTTGCCTTACCTTCAGACTTGCAGATGAAGCCTTCATTGTATGTTTTATATATATATATATATATATATATTCATATATATACATATATATGTAGAGATAGATAGATAGATAGATAGCATGGATTCTCTGAGAGCAGGTAATATCTCACTTTTCCATTTGTGTCAATGTTTAGCATAGTACTTGGCACTTAATGAGTGCTTAATAAATGTTTTTTCCTTCTTCCATCTATCCATTCATCCATACCAGACCACTTGCCCTAGTTTTGGAGGATAAGAGATTATAATTTCTCCCTTACTCTGAAAATGTGCGAATAACACCAGAGACCACCAGGCAAAAAAACTCAATTGTCCCAAGGAGTGATCCAGCATTTAACCTAAGCTTTGCTTTCAGTGTTCTGGTCTTAGTTATAGAATATATTCTGTCTATAAATCAGGAGTCTAGAAATTCCATCTCCAATGCAGGCCAAAGAGAACATTAGGTAACAACTTCTCCCTTGATCCTCCCCTTTGAAAATGCTGATTATTCCAGGCATGCTTCTTCCTCCCAGAGGGAAATATAAAACCATGACTCTTTGACACTCTTGAGTATTTAATATCATGAGGAATCTAATAATCAATGAAGAAGTCTCAAAGAGTCTTATATGACCAAGATAAGCCATTTGACTTCTTTCCTGAGCACCCTCCTGAAATTGCTCTTTCAAAGGTCACCAACAAACCCTTCATTGCCAAACTGAATGAATGAATCAGTCGCAAAATCTGAGTTGGAAGAGACATTGAAGACATTGAAGGAAGAAAGCTATTCAGTCAAACCCATGCCTGAATAAAAACTCACTAGAAAACGTCCAAGAAAAATGGTCAGCCAAGATAGATGTTCGAAGATGTCCGTTGAGAAAAAACTCACTGCTCTCTGAGTCATATTGTTCCTCTCTTGGATAATTCTAATCATAAAGAGGTTTTTTCTAACTCTAATATACCAATAGACCAAAGGATACATTGGTATCGTATGTATTCCCTCCAATAATGCAGACTGCAAGTCATTCATCCTCGTATAGCTTGTGTAGTTTCATCCATGTTGTCCTATGACTTTCCCCCAAAAAGGTCAACCTCATGTGTCAGTGGATCTTCTTGAATTCTCTTGATATTCGTTGCATTTGACTGTCCATAGCTCTAAATTTGTCACCAACTCCTGGGGCCTTGTTTCATATAGAAAAAGGAGGGGTTGGACTGGACTAGATGATCTTTAAGGCATCATTCAGTTCTAAATAATATGAAGGTTTTTCCCTCTACTTTTTGCATTTAAGCCCCTCTTTTGAAATATTCTTAACTGTGACTTCCTACTATTGCATAGTTGAGATCTTTGTTACCTTATAACCTTATATGGATTACTTGCAATGACCTCTAATGACTTTTTTGACATCAACTTCTCCCCTTTCTAATCCAGCATAATGCTGCCAGACTAATCTTTCTCAAGCATTGCTTTTATTATGTCAGTTCTCTACTCAAAAAAATGTCCAGTAGTTTATTTGTTCTTACCATAGCAAATCTAAATTCTTCTACCTGACTTTTGAGACATCTGTAATTTGTCTCCATCCTATCTATTCAGCCTTAACTCCCCTTACTTTACATTACTCATTCTTTGCTTTATTCAGACTGGTTTTCTTACTATTCTTTGAGGTAAACATATTGATTTCCCTCTACATTTTTTCTCACATAATTTCCTTACCTAGAATGCCCTGCCCTTTCATTTGCAATTATCCTAATCTTGCTTACCCATACTTATTAAGCACTTTTCCCATGAAGCTTTACCTGACTTGATTTCCCACTTCTCTGAAGGGCCAGAGTGCTGATCACACATTAGCTGGAAATTTAATTTAGCACTAGTTTCAAACATATTCGGTTTGTCTTCTCACCTATATTTTTGTGTGGCAGCATTGTTTCTATGTCATTCTCCATGAAGAGTCAGGACCGTGGACAGGGATCACAATCAAAACCACCCTTTCCTTATAATATTGTGTCATCTTGGAGGCTTTATCTAGGAATATTACTCATTCAATGAACTGTTCCCATTTCCTTTCCCTTCCAGCTAACCACTTCTTTTCCATTTCTTCCCTCTGCCGAATCAATCAAAAGCTCTGTACAAAGTTTATAACCTTAGTAGGAATTTTAGTCCTATTGGATAAAAGTGTAATATATGCATGTATATTGCTGAGAAGCAACAAACATCTTAATTTCTAGCCCTCTTCCTCTAACCTTTTCCTGCAGTAGAACCTTTTTACCACTAGTTTCTCCTAAAGGGTGAAAGAAATAGAAATATTATGTGCTATGTAAACCTGTCAGAAATAAAGAAAAAGGAGTATTGGTCACTCACAACAATCAGCAATGTCTAGAAACTGAAAAGTTACTGGATCCTTTGACTATGAAAATCATGACTATTTTCCACTGGTCCTTATTCATTGCCTTAAGGAAAAGGAATTCATATTCCTTTTGACCACTGCTCCTTGTTTTAATGTCCAGCTAATGTGTGATCAGCACTATAGGTACAAGAGAGACTTTTCTCTGCACTCTCCAATTCCAAGGAAAACTTCAAGCTAATGAAAGCAACCTTCCCCTTCTTTTGTCTCACTCAGTCTTTCTGACTTTAACCTAAAGCCCACATGATCATGATCCTGCCCATTTCATCCTCCATCCTCACAGACCCTTATCAAATCACTTTAAAGACTCACATGCTCTTTGTTTCAAAGCTTTCTGAGACATATAATCCATGAAGAAAGGCAAACAAGTTCCCAGTCACAGGTCTACTACATTTTTAGACTCCTTGAAAGCAAGGGACCATGTTTTATTTGACTACATTTTCCAACATAGTACCTAAAATCGTGTTGAGCTCAAAGTACACATTTGATGATAGTTTCTTTGTTAATGAACTAAAAGAACCAAACAAATGAAGTATAATTTACA
>NC_058131.1:483442834-483507184 GCF_016433145.1 Gracilinanus agilis | reverse complement strand
TCATCAGCATTTCTATACATTTCCAACACATTAGAACAGCAAGAGGTAGAAAGAGAAACACCATTTAAAATCACCCTAGACAATATAAAATACTTGGGAATCAATCTAACAAAACAAACACAGCAATTATATGAAAACAACTACAAAACACTTTCCAAACAAATAAAACTGGACCTCAACAATTGGAAAGCCATTAACTGTTCATGGGTAGGACGAGCTAACATAATAAAAATGAACATCCTACCTAAATTAATTTACCTATTTAGCACCATACCTATCAAACTACCAAAAAACTTCTTTACTGAATTAGGAAAAACTATAACAAATTTCATTTGGAATAACAAAAGATCAAGAATATCAAGGGAAATAATGAAATAAAAAAGTGAAGGAAGGGGGCCTAGCAGTACCAGATATCAAACTATACTATGAAGCAGCAGTCATTAAATCAATATGGTACTGGCTAAGAGATAGAAGGGAGGATCAGTGGAATAGACTCGGAGTTAATGACATCAGCAAAACCGTGTATGATAAACCCAAAGAGCCCAACTTTTGGGACATGAATCCACTATTTGACAAAAACTGCTGGGAAATTTGGAAAACAATATGGGAGAGATTAGGTTTAGATCAACATCTCACACCCTACACCAAGATAAATTCAGAATGGGTGAATGACTTGAATATAAAGAGGGAAACTATAAATAAGTTAAGTGAACATAGAATAGTATACTTGTCAGATCTCTGGGAAAGGAAAGATTTTATAACCAAGCAAGAGTTAGAGAAAATTACAAAATGTAAATTAAATGGTTTTGATTATATTAAGCTAAAAAGCTTTTGTACAAACAAAAACAATGTAGTCAAAATCAGAAGGGAAACAACAAATTGGGAAAAAATCTTTGTAACAAAAAACTCTGACAGGGGCCTAATCACTCAAATATACAAGGAGTTAAAGCAATTGTATAAAAAATCAAGCCATTCCTCAATTGATAAATGGGCAAGAGACATGAATAGGGAATTTTCAGGTAAAGAAATCAAAAGTATCAATAAGCACATGAGAAAGTGTTCTAAATCTCTAATAATTAGAGAAATGCAAATCAAAACAACTCTGAGGTATCACCTCACACCTAGCAGATTGGCTAAAATGAAAGAAGGGGAGAGTAATGAATGTTGGAGGGGATGTGGCAAAATCGGGACATTAATGCATTGCTGGTGGAGTTGTGAAATGATCCAACCATTCTGGCTGGCAATTTGGAACTATGCCCAAAGGGCTATAAAAGAATGCCTGCCCTTTGATCCAGCCATACCATTGTTGGGTTTGTACCCCAAACAGATCATAGATAAACAGACTTGTACGAAAATATTTATAGCTGTGCTTTTTGTGGTGGCAAAAAACTGGAAAAGGAGGGTATGTCCTTCAATTGGGGAATGGCTGAACAAACTGTGGTATATGCGGGTGATGGAATACTATTGTGCTCAAAGGAATAATAAAATGGAGGAATTCCATGTGAACTAGAAAGACCTCCAGGAACTGATGCAGAGTGAAAGGAGCAGAGCCAGAAGAACATTGTACACAGAGACTGATATACTATGGTAAAATCGAATGTAATGGGCTCCTGTACCAGCAGCAATGCAATGACCCAGGACAGCTCTGAGGGATTTATGGTAAAGATGCTACCCACATTCAGAGGAAGGACTGCAGGAGAGGAAACATATAAGATAAACAATCGCTTGAATGCATGGGCTGAGGCGGACATGATTGGGAAATAGACCCTGAACAAGGACACATGTTACACCCAGTGGAAATGTGCGTTGGCCATGGGTGGGGGGAGAGCGGGGGGTGAAGGGGAAAGTAGGGGCATAAAGTATGTAAACAGGTTAAAAACGAATATTAATAAATGTCTAATAATAGTTAAAAAAATAATGATAGATCTGTTTTTGAATATGGCCAAGTTGGGTATATTTAGCTTGACATGAAATGTGCTTATGACGTTGAATATGTGTTCTAAGAGTTTTGTTTTCCCTTTTTCTTTTCTAAGGAGGGAAGGTGGAGTGGAGGGAAAATATTATTTTGAATTTAAAATATAATAAGATAAAAAGATCAAGATGGCACAAAGGATATAATGGTGGATTTGGAAATGGGAAGAGCTGAGTTCAAATTCTATCTAAGTTACTTACTGAGCTATGTGGCTATGGATAAGTCATTCTACTTCTGAGACTCAATTTTCTTTTCTGAAAAATGGAGGAAATAATACAAAAACAACTATCTTACAGTTATCAAATGAGAAAAAGTGAGATGTAACCTTTAAGTAATTTTCAATGACTCTTATTATGATAACGAAGCCTTTTAATATACATAATTTCATTTGAGGCAGTAAAATAATATAGTGGATAGAACACTGGCCAGGAAAACCCAAGTTCAAATCTGGCTCCATTTACTTACTGACCCTGGGAAAGTCAACCTCTATCTGCCTCAGCTTCTTTAACTGTGAAATGGAGATAATAACTATTCTTATCTACCAGACTTATTGTGAGATTTAAATGGGAAAGTATGTATAATAAGTGCTTAGCACATAGTAGGTGCTTAATAAATAAATACTTGTTTCCTTCATTCATGTTATTCTCATATTAATGAGGCAGACAGGGAAGGTGTTTTATAGATATTGCCTATTTTATAGACATAGAATTAATATTCATTATAATAAATTAATAAATTTATATAACAATAATGATAGATGTTATATAGAGGTCCAGAGGACTTTATGCTGCTTATTAACCCTGTGACCTTGGACAAGTCCCTTTACCTTTTTGTATTTTGTTTTCTTCATATGTAAAATGAATGGATTGGACTAGTTAATATCTGAATCCCTCATAGTTCTAAATCAATAAAAGTTCCTTAACTAACACAAACTCAAATGTTCCTTCAACCACTGAGAGAGTCCAGAAACAAACCTTTCCCCTTCCTTATGATCTCTTAAAATTCAAGCAGAATTAATTTTAATTTGATAATGATCTTTGACAAAAACAATTCAACAGATCCATACCTAGGATGGGGTGACTAAGACTTTGCCCCAGGAAGCCTCCCTTTAGGAAGGATAAAATGCTTTTGGGGAGGAGGCAAATTTCTTCCTCCTCATAGATGTCCAGACACTGGTGTCCCTTTTCCACTCTACCCAATCCTTCTCCCTCACCTGAGAATCCCAGCATTACTTTGCCATAACAGTCCTTGTCCCAGGGATCCTTTCTCCCCATTAACCCCATAGTTAATCCTCTGCCATCGTTCTATCTCTCTCCATCGATGTTTTTGTCCCAGGTTGAAAGGATGTCTAGTTTTGGCTCTGATACCTAAGCCCACTCCCCTCAATCTCAGCAAACAGACCTCTTATTTCATGGCAAGAGAAAATATAGCTCCCCAAGGAGTCCCTGGTCTGAAAGATGGCTGAAGCCCAAGGCTTTTCAATATCCATAATGAATTTATACAACTAGAGGGAAACTGGACCAGAGGTACAAGTCCAGATAAGTCACTGGAGGGACCAGGTCACAAGGGGAGGCTAAAATAATTAAATCTGTGCATTGGGCCTAAGCAAAAGCTACACAAGAAAATCTTTGGAGGCCTGTAGGGCTCACGGAGCAGTTGCAGAATACTGCTCTGTAGAGAGACTTTGGCCTGTGGGCATCTTGGTGAAAAATTGTAGATTATTCTTACCATGTATTCTTAAGAGCTATGACCTCTGATACTACTGAAATAACAGAGATAGAAGCCTAGGGGGAAAGCAGAAATGCTTTCCTTTTCCCCTGTCCTTTTGAGAATGCCAACTTATAATGACTGGAAATTTCTGAATGGGATAAAGGAAAGCTTTTGTTCATTGGTGGAGGGCCCCTAGAACTGTAACTCAGGCAGGGAAATCATAGCTTTTCCCCCAGGGCATCAAAATTCAGAGGAAACCATTTATACTGTTCCTAGGTATACTTTGGGTCCCTGGTGTTTTATATTAGATCTAGGCTCCCACTCTACCCCACATCACCTCTCCAGGAGAGACTAGTACTTGAGCAGGATACAAAAATTTCACCATTCCTGAGAGTGTTTCTTGCACCCTATTACTGGTTGTTAAATCCAGGTGAATTGGGGTTCCATCTTCCCCACCAATTATCCATATTTTGCCCCACATTGCCCTGGTTTAAAAAAAATCTTAGTCATGGTTCTGAAGAAATCACAAACTGACTTCTCACACACAAAGATTTCTGAGCTTTCAGAGAAGAATATCAATATATTGGGATTCAGAGCTTTTAGGGGCACTGAAGATTATTTAATCTAATTATGTAATTTTTAAATCAAGAAACTGAGGCTCAAGAGATAGGGAAAGACTTTCCACAAATTATAAAGGTAGTAAATAGCCAAGTCTGTGATTCAAATCATTAATTTATTTGATTGTCAAACAACCCTATGTTTTTTAGAATAATATTTATAGCAGATCTTTTTGTAGTAGCAAATAATTGAAAATTAAGGAGATGCTCATCAAGTGGAGAATGGCTGAGTAAGTTGTGGTAGGTTCTTGTGATGGAATACTATTATGTTATAAGAAATGACAAGGAGGATAGTTAAAAAAAACCTGGGAAGACTTATATGAACTGATGCAAAGTGAAATGAGCAGAAATAGGAGAACATTGTACATAAGAATAGCAGCATTATAAAGATGAACAAATGTGAAAGACATAATTGAATCAAGACAATGATCCAAGACAATTCCAAAGGACCCATGATAAAAAATACTAGCCAGTAACAAGAGAGAGAATTGGTGATGAACTCTGAATACAGATTGAAGCATATTTTTTTACATACTTTCTTTATTTTTCTTATTTCTGCATGTGTTTTCCTTTATAATGTGGCTAATATGAAAATATATTTTGCATGATGTCTATGTTTATTTGATGTATAATTGATATCCTATTGTATAATTGTATATATAAAATTGATATCCTATTGCTTTCCTTCTTAGTGAGTAGGGGAGAAGTCAGAGGCAGGGAAAAATTTAAAATAAAAAAATGAATGTTAAAAATTTTGCATGTAGTTGGGAAATATTTAATGACATATATACATGCATATATTCATATTTAAATAGCCCTTACCCATTTTATATGCAAGGATGTGTGTGCATTGATCACATAGGTTATGTGTGTCCTCTTGGATCTGTCTAGAAGTAGCTTGAAGGGAAAAATGTAAAGGTTATCTCTAGAGTAGCCTCCACTCATCCTTCCCTAAGGGATACTTTGATTTCTTCCAAGAAGGGAAGAGGAGATTGGGACTATGAACCTGTTCTGGTCTCTCTGCTCTCCCTAGGGAAGAGGTACAAGAGACAGAGAAAGAGGCAGAGGAGTGGGAGAGGGAGGAAGGAAAGAGGGTGTGGGGAAGTAGGGAGAGAGAGAGAGAGAGAGAGAGAGAGAGAGAGAGAGAGAGAGAGAGAGAGAGAGAGAGAGAGAGAGCTGAGGATACTGATGCTTAAGAGTGGGAAGAGGACAAGAAATTACCAAAAAAGATGGAGAGAGCACTTTGTCATCATAGCCAAGGGAGTTTCAGGAAATGCTATAGAGAGATTTAGGAGAGAAGAATAAAAAGCCATTGACTTTTCTGTATGGAATTTCCAGTCATTCTATTTCACTCATAAGACATCTTGGAAATCAGTTGATCAACCACTGAAGATTTATCAAGCTCCTACTTTGTGCCAGTCACTGTACTAAGTATTAGGAATACAAAAAGATAATGTAGAAGTGGTGTAGGAAGAAAAGTGATGAAGATGCAGGAGAGAACGCTGTGGATAACCTAAGGCTAGATGGCATGGACTGGAAAAGGATGCAGCAAAGTAGAGAGAGAAGGAGAGGTCAGATAGCCAGGAGGAGAGAGTAGTATGCCAAGAACACAGAAAGGAGAGAGGTGAGGGTGATCAATACTGTCAAAGGCTGTAGAGAAATAAAAAAGAATGAGGACAGAGAAAGGGCCATTAGATGTGCCAACTAAGAAATCATTAATAACTTTGGGGAGGGCAGTTTTGGTGTTTGCTGAGCACCCAAGAATAAGGTCAGAAGCTAGATCATAAGTGGTCAAGAATGAGAAGAGACAAAGTAGAGACTCCTAATGTAGACTGTTTTTTGAGGAATTGTAGCTACAAAAGAAGAAGAGATACAGAAGGCTAGTTAGCTGAGATGGAAGGATCAAGAGACTTGGTTTTTTTTTTTTTAGTGATTTTCAGTGGATTGGGGGAGATGGATGGACACTTGATTATAGTGGATAGAAGAGTAAACTGGTGCTGAAAAAATAAAGAGTAAATGTAGATGTTTAGCAAGAAGATAAGAGCTTAGATTTCAAGGGTAAGTGAGCAGTTTGTTTGTTTTTTTAGTGTACTGGAATCTGAATATATTTATAGGATGAGCCAGGAGAAAAGAATAGGTTGAAGATGTGTGTGGGAGAAAGGATGGTTGATATAGTAAAGTCATGGAAAAGATAGGAGAGAGTAGAAGGCAGAATATCAGTAGAGGATTAGCTTTGCAAGGATGAGGGTTCCCTCTCCCTCTGATACTGGAAGGAAGGAGGAGATAGGAGAGAATACAGAGAAGTTGAAGGAATGTTGAAGGAATGTTCTTAATGATTTCAGTAAAATAATGAGCAGATTATCTATTAAGGATTACACAAAGTCCAAATTTGCCCATTTATAGAAATGTGTTCATACACAACTTTTCAGGAATATAACTTTTGAAGGTCATATCTATTATGTAGAGCTGTAGTCCATTAACTTATTTTAAAAATATTTGGATAGCTGTTTCAACACAATTGATCTTTGTGATTTATGTATTTTGTTTTATCCATTTAAAAATACTAATTTGAGATGACATCCATGGTTTTCACCCAACTGTCTAAGAGGTGAAGAACTCCCAACATAGAGGGACATATAAAAATCTTTAGGAAAAACAACAGAAACACCCACCTATTTGAGAAGTTTCTGCTTTTAGAGTTCTCCAATGTAATATATTCTAATAGTAAGGTCCATTGGTTGGATTGTCATAATGTTGTTCAGTTGTTTCAATCGTGTCCGGTTCTTTGTGACCCCATTTGAGTTTTTCTTGGCAAAGATACTGGAATGGTTTGTCATTTCCTTCTCCAGCTCATTTTATTGATGAGGAAACTGAGGCAAACAGGGTTAAGTGACTTGCCTAGGAAGACAGAACTAATAAATCTCTAAGCCTAGATTTGAACTCAGGTCTACCTGACTCCAGGTCCAGAACTCTATGTGCTATACCACCTAGTTGCCCAACTAAACATATATGGGGTCCCAAGTGAATATGAAAAGTCTCAGGCATGTTAAAGAAATAAGGAAGTAATGTCAGTAATCCTTTATCAATTTGGTATCAGAATATCTTTAAGAGAGGATACTAAGCACTGACTGAAATAGATAAGGGAGGAGAAAAGCAACGATAAAATAGAAAATAAAAAATGTTCCAAATTTTATTTACCACCTATATTTTGTGTGATTATGTGTATACTTATAGGAAATAGTCTATAATATTTTTCACAAGTAGTATTCCTTTTTTCTTACCTTATAGCCTTCTCCCCCACATATATGTGAACATGTGTGTATGGTGCACGCTTTGCATGTATGGTTGGACCTCTGTGGCATATTGCAGCCTGTTGTAGACATGCAGGTCGCTGTCTATGTGGGCAGCATACAGTATGTCCTGGGCCTATCCATATGCATGCATATATATATCCCAGCAGTGAGTCTGCATCATTCATTTCCAAAACCAGCATGCATTCATTTTCATAACTTTTTGTTCCATTACAATATTAATGGTACTATCAATGGGAAAGGACAAGAGAAGCATTTTTAATGTTTATCTGACAGTTGCAAATTTCACTTGAGGTTGTTTACTGGGATCTGATTGTTGGCAAAGAGGAGCAGGAGAGGCGGCAAGATTAATGGGATCACAGGAAGAGGAGATGTATTTATGGGCCTTCTGAACACCATCTAAGAGTAATAAAAAGTCCTGCCGCACCCTTCCCCGAGTGAGACTTAAGAAGTTTTAAACGGTGAGAAATGAGGGATTGTTTTAATTAACTTCCATCTAATCCAGGTGGCCTGTTCAAAGTGAATCATGTTGCATTTATGTCTCAGTCTATTAAAAATTAGACAGTCCTCTACCTTCCCCCACCTCTCATTTCTCTCCTTTTCTCTCCCACCCGCCCCTGCTCTTTCGTCCCTGACTCTCCGTGACTTTTCCTTGCCATCTATTTTTTCTCTGTCCTAAAATTCCATTGTAGAACCTCGAGGAGAATGGAAGGATGATGAGCTCATGAGGATGACTTGGGATTGTTAGAGGAGTTGGGGGGAAGGAATTGTGGGGGGGACACAGACTTGGACACTGAACTATTGCAAAATGACTTCTTTCCTCTCCCAAGATCTTTTCTCTTCTCTTGTTGTCCACAGATTCTATTCATTTGCTTTGATCTATGGCAGCCAGTTGGCATCAAAGCCCTGAAGAGAGTGGCAGAAAGTCACCTTTGCTGAACACAAAGATTGAGAAGCTGGAGATGGAGGGGGCTGTGCAGGCTTAGGTGTCAGGGTCTCTCTTCCACTGAAACAGAGCTGTGAACACAGATTGTTTTTGCTACTTCTCAGAACATGTTCTTGGTTATTACTTCTCCCCAAGTCAGGACTGGCTGTTGGAATTTTGACATTTCTAGAGTGGTTCTTCCTTTCTTCCAAATCTCTGTGGGAAAGGGAGGAATCATAGATCCATACGATATAGAACAAGACTTTTCATGTCCAATTCTTCAAGCTCCTTCCATTCACAAATAAAAAAATTGAAGGTTTACCCAAAGTGATGGAGGTGGCAAATTATGTAGCTGGGATTTGAATCCAAGTCTTCTGATGTTAAATCTAGGATCATTTCTATTGCAGTATTTTGTTTCCTGGATGAGGCTATCCTTAATTCAATGATTTCTAGGACATCAGAGAAATTCCATTACTTATTATAACTTCCCACTCCCTATACTTGCTTGCTGTTGCCTGAAATTTGAGCCAGAGTTAGATGTTCATCTTTTTAGATCAAGGCTTTGACCTTTGTTAAGAGGATAAGTACTTCCCCAACAGATAAATGATCAAAAGATATGAAAAGGCAATTCTCTAAAGTAGAAAGCCAAGCATCATCAGCCATATGGGAAAAAATGCACTCTTAATTTGAGAAATGCAAATGAAAACATCTCTAAGATTTTACCTCACACCTATCAAATTGACAAATCTGCCAAAAAAAAAAAAAAGGAAAATTGGCCATTGTTGGAGGGGCTATAGGAATACAGGCATACTAAGGCACTAAATAATACTAATTAATTAATACTAAGATGGAGCAATAAATTAGTCCAGACACTTGGAAAATAATTTGGAACTATGTTCTAAAGGTCACTAAACTATACAAACCCCCATCCAGTGATACCTCTACTAGGCTTAAACCCCAAAGAGATAAAAAAAATAGAGGAAAACAATGCATATGCACAAAGATATTTAAAAAAGCTTTTTGTTATTGTTGCTGTTGCAGCAAAGAATTGTAAACCAAGGGAAGAGTGAGCATCGTTTGGGGAATAGCTGAACAAATTATAGTGTATGAAAATTTGAAATACAGTGTATGAAATATTATTGGGTCATAAGAAATGAAAAAAAAAGGATAGTTTTAGAGAAACCTGGGAAAAGCTGTATAATGATGCAGTGTGAAGAGAGTAGAATCAGAACAATTTGTATAGAAATGATAATATTATAGAGGAAAAACCACTTTGAAAGGTGTAAGTTTTTTTTTACCCTTACCTTACATCTTAGAATTGGTTCTAAGGCAGAAGATCAGTAAGGGTTAGAAAATGGGGGTTTAATGACTTGTCGGGTGTCACACAGAGAGGAAGCATCTGAGGTCACATTAGAATTCAGGACCTCCTCATCTCTAGGCCCAGGTATAAGAATTAATCCAATAACTGATATCACTTTCTGAGGGATTCCTAACAATGTAGAGGACAGGAGCTATGAAATTTGATAGACATTTTTGGACATGGCAAATTCCCAAGTGGGTTATTTTTGCTCTACTATGCTTATTGATGCAAAGATTGTGAGAGTTTTGTTTTGATTTGGGTTTTGGGTGGGAGGAATTGGAGAAGGGAGCTAGCAATAGAGTTGACAAAAAAATAAAAGGAAAGAAAGTATAGAGGATCATTGAAACATTTTTTTTAAAAAATGAGAAAAGAGGCTACTTTTCCTCTTCAAACTCCTTTCCAAGCAGAAAAAGAAGTTCAAAAGAGAATATAGAGAAGCAGAACAGCTTTAATAGTAACAAGTTGAATTCATTATATACTTAGAAAAAAAAACCTATGTGGACTAGATGAATGCATTGCCATGCTAACTTTCTTTCTTGTTCTGCTTTGCAGATCATCACCATCCAGACCTGTCACTACACTCGGTGGTGCTACCATAGGTCATGGGCTCACAGACATGATGTAATATTCCATTCATTTCTCTTCTTGGAATCTCACACACAGGTCATCACCGGTAGTAAAGTCTAATGTTGACAACCAGACTGGGAGTCAGAAGACCTGGTTTGGGTTCTGTCTCAGTTAAAAATTAACTGTATGCCTTGGGCACAGTGCCAAGGGCATATAGGAGGTGCTTAAAAATGCTAGTTGAGTGAACTGGGCAGTCAGTTATTCTCTCTGGTTGCTAGTTTTCTTCTCAAAGTTATTTTGTATTTATTTTGTGTTTTAAATATCCTAATTTGTGCACATGATATTTCTCCTGAGGGGAGTGTAAGCTCCTCGAGGGCAAGAACTATTTTATTTTTTTCTCTATATTTTCAGCAATTGAGCACAATACCTGGCACAAAAGCACTGTTCCATTTTTCAACTCCTTGATGAATTGAATTGAATTATCTTTCCTATGTATCAGTTTTCTTATTTGCCAAATGGGGTTAAAAATGTGTTTACCTCTCTCCCATAGTTCTTATGAATTTTAAAAGGGCTTATATATAGATATATGTATAGTACATTAATATGTAATTTATTTAATATTGAAATTAGATAATTTGTAAATGTTTGGTAAAATTCACTTTTTTTTAGGAAAAAATGCTTTTTGTTTTTAAGGAAATTCATTCATGGCTTGTTCAATTTCTTTTTCTAAAATATGTTTGTTTAGCTATTCTACTTCCTCCTCTGTTAGTCTAGGCACTTTATAATTTTGTAAGTATTCATCCATTTCATTTAAATTGTTAAATCTATTGGCATATAATTGAGCGAAATAGCTTCTAATAATTGTTTTGATTTCATCTTCATTGGTGGCAAATTCACTATTTTAATTTTTAATGCTAGTGATTTGGTTTTCTTTTCTCTGTTTAAAAAATCACATTAAAAATAAAAAAATCACATTAATCAATGGTTTATTTCATTGTTTTTTTTCATCAAACAAATTCAGTTTTATTTATTAATTTAATAGTCTTCTTACATTCAATTTCATTCATCTTACCTTTAATTTTTAGAATTTCCAGTTTGTTCTTTTGCTAGTTTTTTAAAATTGTATACCCAATTTGTTGATCTGTTCAGCATTTCCCTCTATTTACTCCTTTTGCTATATCCCATAGGTTTTGATATGTTGTCTATTATAATTTTCTTTAATATAATTATTTATTATTTACATGACTTGTTCTTGAAACCATTCATTCCAGATTGTTATTTAGTTTCCAATTAATTTTTATATTGTCTTTCCATGGTCACTTATTAAATATGATTTTATTGTATTATGATCTGAAAAGGTTTTTTGCATTTAATTATAGAATTTTTGTGTCTTAATATGTGTTCAATTTTTGTAAAGGCATCATGAACCAGGTAGAGCGAAAAACAGAGGAAGAAAAATATAGGTCAATTTTTAATGAATATATATGCAAAAATCATAAATAAAACATTAGCAAGAAGACTACAACAATATAACACAAAGATTATACATTGTGACTAAAAAGGATTTATACCAGGTATGCAGGGGAGGGTTTAATATGAGAAAAACTATCAATATAACTGATTACATCAAGAGAAAAGTAAGAAAAAATTAAGATTATATAAAGAGATACACAAAAAGCTTTTGGAAAAATACAACACTCATTCCTATTTAAAAAAAAAAAACATTTGAAAGCATAGGTATGAATAGATTTTCCTTAGAATAAGAGGTACAAACTTAAAATCATCATCAAATATTATATATTATGGGGATAAGTTAGAAGTCTTCCTACAAGATTAGGAATAAAACTAGGACGACCATTATCACCAATGTTATTTAATATTGTTTAGAAAGTCTAGCAATAGCAATAAGAGAAGAAAAAGCAAATGAGGACATCAGAATATATGAAGAGGAAATAAAACTCTTTTTGCAGACTAAGTTTTGTATTTGTGTGTATAAAATCCTAGAGATTCAACTAATATATATATGTATATATATATATATACTTTAAACTATCAATAATTTTAGCAGAGTAGCAAGATATAAAATAAACCCACATAAGTCATCAGCATTTCTATATATTACCAACAATATCCTATAAGAAGAGATAGTAAGAGATAACCCATTTTAACTAACCTTAGATAGAATAAAATAATTAAGAGTGTATTTGCCAAAACAAATCCAAAAACTATATGAACAGAATTATAAAATACTTTTTATATAAAATAAAGTCTGATTTAAATAATTGGAGAAATATTAATTGTCCATGGGTAGACAGAACCAATATAATTAAAATGACAATCCTACCTAAACTAATCTACTTTTTTGATGCCATCCCAATTAAATTTCGTCTAGTTCTATAAAGTATCACTTTAGCAGTAAATAATACTAATTTTGTATATTAATTTTGATAGTATTATCACTTTTATTATAGTGGTATAACCCAGTTATACCAATGAGCACTGAATATCCCCCCAGTTTTTAAAGTTGTTTTATATTTCTTTAAAGAACATTTTGCAACTGATAAATTGAATGAATCAATGGAAAAAAGTATTTTTACATGATTAGTATATACAAAGGACTGTGCTAAGTACTGGGAATACAAATACATAATTGTGTCTGTACAGGTATTGAGTGCTCTGGTAACTTAGCTTCCATATATTTTATGCAATTTATAGCCATTTTGAATAAGATTTCCCTTTAATTATTGCTTTGTGAATTTTTAAGTGTTATGTATGTAAATGTGGTTAATTTTTATGAATTTATTTTGTAGTCTGCAACTTTATCAAACTTATTTATTATCTCAATTATTTTCTTTGTTTATTCCATAGGATTTTCTAAGAAAACCATCATAACATCAATAAGTTTTCTCTTTTTGCTTATCTTGATTACTTCAGTTTCTTTCCCTTATCTTATTGCAACTGCTAATATTTTGACCTGTATGCCAAATAATAGTGAGATTTATGTAAATACCTTTTGTGTATTAAATAAAAAAGATCTCTTCAAATTGTATATCAGTTCCAAGAGAGGGGGGATGGAAGGGAGGGAGAGAGAGAATTTGGATCTTATAATTCGGAAAACATAAGTTGAAAATTGTTATATGTAACTAGGAAAATAAAATATCTTTGAATAAAAAAGTCTTTGCTTCTATATTGTAGAGGTTTTTAATAGCATAATTATGTTATCTTTTGACAAAGGTTTTTTCTCCTTGCATGTATTGAAATTACCATGTGGTTTTAGATGTTTTTGTTTTCAAGATGGTTTATTATTCTGTATTCCGTTATCCCTGCAACAAATCCAGTTTGATCATAGTGAATGATTTTTTTGGATGAATTGTTATAATTTGTGAAGATATCATTTAACAATTTTGAATCAATGTTCATTAAGGATATTGATCGATAAGATAATTGATCTATTAGTTGATTTATTGCATTTTATTTATTATATTTATTACTAAATGTATATTTATATTTATTATTATTTATAATCAAGATTGCATATTATTTATAGCATATTGATTTATAGCTCTCTCCTTGCTTTATCTTTTCCATATTTAGGCATTAGGATTATATTTGTCTTATAAATGGAATCTAGTAGAGTAATTTTTTTCTCATTTTAAAAAAAAATTAATTGTTCTTTGAAAATTTGATAGAATCCATCTGGACCAGGGTTTATTTTCTTTAGCAATTCTTTATTTCTAGTTTCATTCCTTTCCCCTTCTTCTTCTTTTTTTTTTTTTGAGATATAATTATTTAAGCTCTCTCCTTGGTGTTCTGTTAACTTTGGTGTTTTATGGTGGTTTTTTTTTTTTTTTGGTAGATAATCCTCTATTTCTTGTGCTTTCTCATTTTAGTCTATATATAACTATGCATAGCTGGTTCTGATTATTTCTTTTATTTGTATGGCATTTGTCATTTAATGTTGTTCACTTTTTAGTCTGTTAACTTGATTTCCCTCCCTTCTCACTCAATCTTCTTGGTTAAAGTTTTACCAGTTTTTGTTTTGTTTTGTTTTCATTTGTTTAAGTTTTACCAATTTTAAATTTTTCTCAGAGACCCACCTTTTAGTTTTGTTTACTACTGTTTCCTAGTCTCTAATTTCTAATGATTTGTTTTTACTTTAATTTTCAAGATTTCCTTTTTGTCACTTATCTTGACTTTATCTATTTGTTTCCTGTCTTAAAAATTGTATATTCAGTTTATTGATGCTATCTTTTTCTTTTTTTAATTATGTTTTTAGGGAATCCCAGAAAATCTGGTATGTTGTTTCATCATTATTATTGTCTTTCTCATCATTCTCAATTGTCATATGGTTTATTCTTTGTTCCATTCATTGCTTAGGATTTCATTATAATCTCTCTTACTATCTACTTTTGTGTATGTGTATGTGCGTGTGTGCCTGTGTGTTCTGAATAACCTTTCCTTTATATATGAGGGTCTTTGTTTGGCTTCTTGAAGAAAATATTATTTTTCATTGGAATTGTTAAAATTAACTACTATGTGTCTTCAAATTTGAAGAATAGTCTTTTTTTTCTTGAAGCAATCTAGGGATTTTTTTCCATTAGCACTTCATATTGTATATCCAAAAATTCCTGGAACTCTTCTTATAATACTTCCTGATTTATGATTTTCAGGTTTTTGATGTCATTTGCTTTGGGGAGACCTGTCATCCCTGAGTTGTCTCTGTGCAGTCTATCTTTTAGACCAGTGGTTTGGGTTTGTATAGAGAGTATGTGTTCTTTTAACATTGTTGCCTATCACTTCTCTTCTGCCAGATTTTCTTCCACTTCACTTTAGAAGGGTCTAAGATATATAATTGGTTTCTATCATAAAATGTCTTGATTTAATGGGATGGGAATTTACATGCCATGCAAGCTAACTCCTTCCATTTTACAATAAATTTTTATATTCTAAATCTGTTCATCTTTCTTTTGCTTCTTTGGAAAAATTCTTCATAATGGATTTATAATTACTGTGTTGAGAGCAATAAAATTTGGCATATATTTATTCTTCATTTCTCCTCTTACGGACTTCATTTCTCTTTTGAATTATTACAAATTTTCTTATTCTTATTTCTTTCTTAGGATTGCACTGGACTCTGTTTCATAAAGCATTGGTTCATTTCCCTTTGTTTAAGAGAGGTTTAAAATGCATTTGAAGATCCAGGACTCATCTTTCTTTTTAGTTTTAGGATTCTTTCTGTTTATTTACCTGCTTATTTTCTGGAATTTTATTGAATTTACTTCCTCTTCAGTCTTTCCCCCTTATATTTCACTAAATTCTAGTCACATGACCAGGACATGATGGAATTGCTTTCCCAAAAGGACAGATAGAACCTGTTCAACCATATACAGTGATGTGTTACTGTTGCCCAGTCCTTTTAGTCATGCTTCTCTCTTAATGACCACATTTGGGATTTTCTGGCAAAAATACTAGAGTAGTTTGCCATTTCCTTCTGTAGCTTATTTTACAGATGAGGAAATGGAGGCAAACAGGGCTAAGTGACTTGCCCAGGATTGCACAACTAGAAAATTTCTGAAGCCAGCTTTAAACTCAGATCTTCCTGACTCCAGGCCCAGTGTTCTATCTACTATAGCACTACTAACTGCCCACTTGGCACCTGGAAAACTCTTAATAAATACTTGTTGACTGACTGTACATCTTTCTGCCTTAATATGCCTCAGTGGTTGCTTATTAGTTGTTCTGTTTCTCCATTTATCTGTAAGACCCTTGAGGGTATACCTTTTGCCTTTTCTCCATGGTGCTGAGTCCAAAGTTTTGTAGAGTATCAATGCCCACTAAATATTAGCCATCTTACTAACTCATAGATAGTTTAAAAGGGTCTGAGATATGTAATTTGTTTCTAAGCATCATAAGATTTCTGAACTATATGGAATCTTACATGCCATGCAATCTAACCCTTTCATTTTATATGATAAAGAACCTGAAAAAGAGGGAGAAGTGGGATTTGGGACCCAACTCTATAGTTCTAAACCATTGCCCTTTCTGACCTTTCCATCTGACATTCCTCCTAGGTTAGCTAAGGTCTCTCTCTTATAAACCATTTGACCCAAAGGCTTCAAAAACTACCACAGTTTTATGTATTAATGGAATTAACAGAAATTAATGCAAATCGAAAGGATTCAAGTATAAGTCCCTAATACTCTGCATCCTCCTGTTTGGGGCCCCATTGAGAAAGATGAGAGAATGAACAAGATCTGTAGTGGACCCAAACATGTCAGAGTAGAAGGAATACTAGATTTGGAATTAGATGATCCCGATTCAAATCTGAGCTGTGCTACACACAACTTGAGTAAATTCAAGAATGGCATTTCTCCATGATTCTCTAGTTCTTCATATCTAAAATGAGGAAGGGAAAGAAGAAGGCAAATGAGGTAATCTCTGATTCCTTTTCCATCTCTAAATTCCATGTTCATCTCCATTTCTACTCCCATTTTTTTCCTCTTCTCTTTTGAAAGAATGGTCAGCTAGGTGTCAGGTCTGGTGTCAGGAGTAGAAATCCTGTCTCATATACTTACTAGCTACATAACCTTGAGCAAGTCTTCTAACCTTGTTTGCCTCAGTTTCCTCATCTGTAAAATGAGCTGGAGAAGAAAACGGCAGACCACTCTTTGCCAAGGAAACACCAAATGGGGTCAGAAAGAGTTGGACAAAACTGAAAAATGACTGAACCTTGAAAGAAGATTGGAGTGCCACTATTCCCCCCATTGAAGACAGTAGCATCTACAATTGCCCAAAGGACTTGCTTTTCCTGGCTCTCCCACCTCAAAGGAACAAGCTTTAAATTCACAGTCTTGGTTCTTACCATGGGGAAATAGGGTTTTGGTGGTTAGGGAGAGAGGATCAGAAGAGGTGGGAGTGGAGGAGCTCACACCTGGAATGAAGGCCAAGGGATACAGAGGAGAGAAAGGAAAAAAAAAAATTTGGAGAGTGCCAAAGTTTTGACAGGAATCTACAACCCTTTCTCCCTCCCTTCCCCATCTGTTTGGGAGAAATGTAAATGTGTGTGTGTGTTCCCGGGTGATTGGCCGGCGGATAGCCTCTTTGGAATTCTGTGAACTGGCCATCTGTCATCCCGTAATAAATGATAGCTATAAAAGAAAGTGATCATGGTGGTGATAAGGGGAGAGGCATTTGTTTATATTCTTATAATATGTATCAGATTGAATAGAAATTATCACTTAAAATTGACAAATGGAGAGTGGAGTTCTCAGTCGAGGGAGCGGGGGGATGAGGCAGCCTGACAGACCCATAGGCAAACTTTCTCTGGCAAAGTCTCTGACGCCCAGTTAATGCCTCCATTGGGTGCTCCACCGAACATCCCTAGGGCCACCTATTTTCAAGAGGATCCATATTCCACTCCTCTCTTTTCTTTTCTCAATAGTCTAAAGGGAATCGATGGATTTAACTTGGTTTAATGGTTCCCAATGTTACTTGTGTATTCTTGGTCAGCAGCACAGGGCAAAAGAGACAGAAAGAGACCTTTTTAAACTAAAAGCCGTGTTGAATAAATCGTCATGTTTCCTGCAACCCTACTGATCTTTCCTGAGACAAAGGACTTTTGACTTCTCTTGTTTCTTTCACTTATCCAGGTGGAAGCTGGGAACACCAATATCTGACATTCCTCCAAGGTTAGCTAAAGTCTCTCTCTTATAAACCATTTGGCCCACAAGCTTAAAAAACCTACCACAGTTTTATGTATTAATGGAATTAACAGAAATTAGTGCAAACAGAAAGGATTCATGTACAAGTCCCTAAAGAGTGAGTAAATCTCCTCCCCAGTGAGGCACAATACAACTGGCCATTGGCACAGTCTTTGTTACTTGAGTCCTGTTTTCCTTGGGAATACAACGAGAAGAAGATCAGGGTAATTTACCCCTTTTGTTCATTGCCTCTGAGGGCTCTTCTCAGGTACTGGATCACTATTCTCTATGACTCAGTCACTTTTATCTCAGCTTGTAGCACCACTGCCATATTTAACTCAGCTTCCTTTAGCTCAGCTCCAAGATTCACTGTAGCTCTGTCTCCTCTGGCTCCTGTTGATAGCTCCCCAAGTTCTGTCACTTTCCAGAAGTTAAATCTCATCATCATTCAGGGGAATTTGTTCTTGACTTGGAAATAGAGGAGGTTCTGGGTTCCTAAATGTGTTTATGACTTAAAATTATTTTTTTCCAGACTAAAGTAATTTTCCTCTTACTAATTCCTCTATTGTATCCATATCCGCACACAGGAAGGATATTTTCATATGGGAATACTTCTTTGGACTACTTCAACAACTCTTACTTTTCTACTTCTAGTTGACTCACAATGAATCAAGTTCCTTTGCTTCTTCCCTTCTGTTGTACCTTGGCAGTGGGATTCTCACTCAGGTCAGCACCAAATACTTTGTGTCAGGGTTCAGAAAAGGGCTTCCATTCTTTTTCCATATGTTGCTGTTGTTTTAAATTTTCATCTTTTGTAGGGGAAGCTGGGCTAGGTTATTCAAATTATCCTGGGACTGCTTCTCAAAGACTTCAAAAGGAAAGAGAGGGAAGTCCCAGTCTGGATGTCTTCTAATGGATAAGGGATTGAAAAGGAGACTTATATGTCTGATTTACTTGGGTTTTGGGGGCTGAAGTTAAAGTAAATATCTGGGTTTGGGATTTCCAGAAAATTGGTACTCAGGAAATGATGCAATTATTTTTTTTTTATCCTGGGACTCCATTCTAGGAGCATAGGGCCACAACCAGTAGGCAATGGGACACACAGTCGCTCAGGGTCACCCAGCTGGGAAGTGTCTGAGCCCGTACTTGAACCTAGGACCTTTCGTCTCTAGGCCTGGCTCTCAATCCACTGAGCTAGCCCAGCTGCCCCTACTTTAGGTTGCAGTTTCTTTAGCAGATGTAGTTTTTACAGGGTGGGGTTGCTAGCCCCACGCCCAACCCTCCTCCTTTTTTCATCCGGGCTAGGGACCGTCCTTGGCCCAGGAGTGGTAAGGGTGGGCAGTAGGGGTCAAGTGACTTGCCCAAGGTCACACAGCTGGAAGTGTCTGAGGCCAGACTTGAACCTAGGACCTCCAGTCTCTAGGCCTGGCTCTCAATCCACTGAGCCACCCAGCTGCCCCGATGCAATTATAAGCTTTCTTATTATGGGATGCTGCAGATAGGCAAAGTAGATACATAGACAGAGACAGAGTTAGATAGATAGGCAAAGTATATACATATGTATACACACACACACAGGCAATATAAAGTAGTCTCCAGATATACACCCCAACCAGAGAGTGAGGGAGACATGTTGGGGAACATGCTCAAAGTTGGGGCTCAGATGTCAAGATTATATACCCTAAAATGGTCCTGGTTGAAGAAAAGGAATCAGAGCCAAATATAGGAAGGACTGTTCCTAATCAGATTCAGATATGGTAGAAAAATTCTCTGAGTCCCTTATTGATACCAGGCATGGGTAAAGCTCAGGAAAGGGGAGTTTCTTCATTGGGATCACAAACTGGTAGTGGGGGGACTAAACTTGCCTAAGGTGGCAGAAAGAGAATGCCTTCTTCAGGGCCCCTGCCTTGGTCAAGAATTCATCTAATCAAAAACTATAATCTTTAATCCATTTGACAAAGAGCTAACAGAAGAAAACTACAAGTGTCCATTTTACCTCAATTCATCTATGATCATCAAGACCACTTAGCTGAAGTGACTCCCTATTAGAGTCCTATCATTGTAAATATAATATTAAACAATGAATATAACATCAAACAATAAATGGAGCATCAAAAATATGAAATTTACAATGATCAATAAATAAAATATAGCAATTTATGTTAAAATTTCTGCCATATGACTGTGCTCCTGTAACCTTTTTATTTATATCATGGTGTATTTATACAATACACCATTTATTTTTATTATGGTGTATTTATAGAATACACAGGCTGCTCGGAACCCAGGAGTTCTATAAAGATAGTTTTTTGCCCTCTTCTCTGACTCTTGCCATTTCTCCTATGAGTGGGTAAAAGAGTGTTGGAAACACCAAATAATCTCTAGTTGATGTTCAACTCATGTATTCAGTAGGACTATTCATTAGATGAAGCTCCAAGAACTCTAGACTTGGAACTCAACTCCTCCTTGCAGCACAGGACATAGCCTTGGGATCTGCCATTTTTCCTTTTGGTATCTTGTCATTGGCAGAGGTCTTCTGGCTCTGTCTCATTAACTCCTCAGTCTTAAGAAGGGACATGTCACTCGGGTGTCCCTGTAGTCTCTGACCATAAAACTTTTAGCTCAGGTTTCTGGTGGCAGATAGGTATGTCACATTCCTTTGCAGTTTCAAAGTCCTTGACTTTGCTGTAACTCACTGGCGTAGCTGTGTCTCTTCATGCTGGTTTACACGCTTTTTGTCTCTCTCCCCTCCAGCAGCCAAAGCCACACTGCTTCATGCTACAGGGAAGAGGCAGATAGTGAGATAGACGACATATCTGGAATCCTTCTCAGCTTTACTATGCCTTTGAGGTTGTATGACCCTGTTTGCTTGTTTTAATATTTATAAAATATTAATATTGTTATGAAGATTGCTCTAGTCATCTAACCTCAGGGATCTTTAGACCATTGATAATAGTATGCTTTGATAGATTACAGTCTGATAAATCACACATGCACAGATTTCTCCTTGAACTCATGGGACATATTTATCGAATGCATAGGACTGTAATACATATTGACTATTTCAGGGAAATATTCACTTGAAAACAAATATGTCAATCAAACTTCTTTGCAAGAGACATTTTCACAGTAATAGAGAAATTCTGAAAAATCTATTCGTGTATAACATATAGGAGAAAAGGGTGGAATTGGATTGTGCCTTTTTGAAAGAGAAAAGCTAGCCCTGCCATGGCTGAGAACAATCTTCAACTAGCTTGAAGGACACAGACGTTCATGGGGTCTTCATATTCTTAATTATGTTTTATATAATTTATAATTTTTAAAAATTCTTTTCTGTCTTATAATTTAAAAAAATTCTTTTTTCTATTTTTTGTTTTTACATCAGCTTCCTTTCTAATATGTACTTCTTTCCCTTCGCTTTACAGACAGCCATTCTTTGAAAAAAATATTTTTTTTCAGAGTTTAAAAAAAGAAGAGGGAAAAAAATTCAACAAAACTAAATAGGTCAAAAATTTAAAAGTATATACAATGTTCCATATCCATGGTCCTCTACCTCTGCAAAAAAAAAAAAAGGAGAAAAGAAGATTTTCTTATTTCTTTTTTGGGGCTAAACTTGTTTATTATACTTACACAGTATTCAATTTCAGAGTTGTTATTTTTTAATTGCTGTTATTCTTTTAATTAACATTGTTATAGTCATTGTGTATATTGTTTTCCTTATTCTATTTACAATCATTTTGGTGTGTGTGGGGGTAATGTTCCTAGAAAATACCATTAAAGTTTTAAAAAATGTTGATACACTGAATTGATAGAAAATAGGGGGTTAAGGGGGCAGCTGGGTGGCTCAGTGGATTGAGAGTCAGGCCCAGAAACAGGAGGTCCTGGGTTCAAATATGGCCTCAGACACTTCCTAGCTGTGTGACCCTGGGCAAGTCACTTAACCCCCATGGCCTAGCCCTTATTGCTCTTCAGCCTTAGAACCAATACCCAGTATTGATTTTAAGACAGAATGTAAAGGTTAAAAAAAGAAAGAAAGAAAGAAAGAAAATAGGGGGTTAGGTTCATATGACAACCCAAATCTGTAATATTTCACTAGAGATTACTAAAAATCTACTTTTCTGCATGCAATTCTTTATTTAAAAAATTAATTCTGACCAATATGCATTTTTCTTAGCACACTCTCTATGGGACCATATAATGCAGGACACAAAATAAAATTGGAAACATGCAAAACATTTTTTCTCACTAGCAATTCTCTAGAATTCTACGACCTATGTGCCAACATCACAACAAAAATTTTATTTTAGACAATATTCACTTTTCATAGCATATGAAATCTACAATAATATAAACCTAGGACAGCAAATAAAATTCTTAAAACATTTTTTACCCATAATCTTAATTTCTACTGTGTCAGATGGAGATGTGAGGACATTGTACTATATACTATACTGTTATAAACCTCTCTACTTCAGCCACCCTCTGAAAATCAAGGGAAAGGTTGCTGGACTTAAGTGGTTGCTGTCAGAAGATGTCTAGACTGCTGAGGTTTTGACATCACCTTAGAGTCCAAAGGACTTGCCCTACACTTTGGGAGCATAATCACAACACAAAACTTGAGATTTAAAGTCAAACAATGAAAATATACAACCAATGCACTACGGGAACTCTTTACAACTAGATGGTAAACAAAACAATGAAATGCCCAATGGGAAACTAGCTACTCCACAAACTTGTATACATTTTTTTCTGTATTACTCATAGCCTAGAGTTGTGGTTAGTACAAAAGTGAAAAGGAAGTTACTAATAAAATCACATGAATGTTTGAAGTCATTTAAGTTAAATCGAGAAATATTAAGAATTGACTATGTCATTCTATCAATGCAAAATGTTTTACTTCTAACCAGAGAGAGACAAGCAACTATCTTTTTAATTTCCCCATATGTGATAACAGTTACTGATTTACGCTTGGTCTCCAGCTCCTTCTGGACATTTAGTAATGTAATTTTTCTGCCTGTATTCCATATTGGTGCATGGGTCATCTGTGTTCTCTATTGGTAGCATATGATACTTCCTCAGAGGTCAAGGTTGGTGAAGACTGGAGAAATCTCTCTTTATTCACAGAAAGCTTTTTTCTCTAGTTCCCAAAATACTGTAAAATGCTTGATACTTGCTGAAAGAGGCTCACTTGAAAGATGGTTCAGAGTTTTTGCTCGGCTTATCAGATAGGATGAATTAGAATTAGAATTGTCATCACAGACTTGCCCTTCTTTTAAGCTAATTTTTGAAAACAAGAAAGATATACCAAGGAGATTCAAAGTATAGGAGATGCCCAGGAAGGGGAAGGCAGAAATATTTATACCTTTCCAGTCGAGTATGCCTTCTTCATGGGTCAGTGTACACTTGTAGTGCTGAAAACGCTGATTGAAGGGAAGGCTCTGGGACACCCTAACAGTTACAATCATACTCTTCTTCATTTGCCAGAAGGTTACCTGGGGCACTTCCTCTCTGTTAATCAGAATGAAAGGTTTAAAAGCAACCAGGTTGTGACAAGTCTTGTATCCACCAGCACTGGTATCCATCTTCCTTTCTCTTGAAATGTCCTAACTAAAGGCCAATTTTACTTTGAAATGGTGTCACAATTATAAAGTAGCTTTACCTATTTTCCATTTTTTTTTATTAAGTGGCCGCTTCTCTCTGCTAGGCTAATTCCTAGCCTGTACTCACAGATTGGATCTCCTGAGGGATGAAGAGTAGAGTTCAGGATACTCTGTGGGTCTTCATTCCTAAAACCAACTGGTATGTTTTTGTTATCTTTAATAATCAGTTAGATACAATCAGTTCAAGGCAAAGATAGTTACTGAGAAGACATCTTGAGAACAGTAACTACAAAACATTCTCCTTGTAAAACTTTGATAAACTTCCCCATAAGTAAACACAGTATCACTGTTGAAGATCTGGAGTACACATAGAGGAGATAATCAGAGAGGCAGAGACTTAGAGGAGACGTTTGGCTAAAGTGGCTTATGCCACTGATGCTACAGTGCCCTGACACTCACTCACTGTCTCTCTCTTCCTCTCTCCCTCTCTCTGTTTCTCTGTCTCTGTCTGTCTGTCTTTGGTGCAGCATCACTGGTAGGCTCCCTTGATCTTGTCTCTGCTGGGCATTCCCATGAGCCAAAATAAGTGATTCCCATTCAAGAACTGGGTTCTTCTGTAATGGACTATCCTCAGTTGCTAGAATTCATGTTCTTCAGAGATGTTTTCTGCTTTAGCTGACTCTTTGAAACAGGAATTATTAACACTTTTAAGTATCATGGACCCTTTTGGTAGCCTGGCAAAGCCTATAGACTCCCTTTTTTCTCAGAATGTTTTTAAATGCAAACAATAAAATACATAGGATTATGAAGGGAATCAATTATGTTGAAGTACAGTTATAAAAAAAAAAAACCTTTTGGGGCAGCTGGGTAGCTCAGTGGAGTGAGAGTCAGGCCTAGAGACAGGAGGTCCTAGGTTCAAACCCGGCCTCAGCCACTTCCCAGCTGTGTGACCCTGGGCAAGTCACTTGACCCCCATTGCCCACTCTTACCAATCTTCCACCTATGAGACAATACACCAAAGTACAAGGGTTAAAAAAAAAAAACCTTTTAAAACATTCACAAACTTCAATTAAGAATACCTCCCCTGGAAAGAAAATAAATTATGTAAACATGGAAAAGTATTTAAACTAAAATTTAAAAAAGGAATATCTTCCATAGAAAGTGTGTTCTATTCTTTATTTATTTATTTTTTAAAAAAACTTTACCTTCCGTCTTGGATTCAATACTGTGTATTGGTTCCAAAGCAGAAGAGTGGTGAGGGAAGGCAATGGGGGTTAAGTGACTTACCCAGGGTCACACAGCTGGGAAGTGTCTGAGGACAGATTTGAACCTAGGACCTCCCTCTCTAGGCCCGACTTTCAATCCACTGAGCTACCCAGCTGCCCCCTGACCTGCTTTTTAAATGAACCCTTGGGCTGGGGCCAATTCTTCATCAGCTAATAGCTGACTTCTAAATCCATCAAGCTCTGAAGAGTGAAAGGAGCAGAACCAGGAGAACCATATACACAGAGGCAGATATACTGTGGCACAATCGAATGTAATGAACTTCTCTACTAGCAACAAGGCAATGATCCAGGATAATTCTGAGGGACTTATGAGAAAGAACGCTATCCACATCCAGTGAAAGAACTGTGGGAGTAGAAACACAGAAGAAAAACAACCGCTTGATCACATAGTTAGATGGGGTATGATTGGGAAAGTAGACTCTAAATGATCACTCTATTAGGACTTAATCAATGACACATGTAAAACATAGTGGAATTGCTCATTGGCTATGGGAGGAGGGTGGAAGGAGGGGAGGGAATGAACATGAATCATATAACCATGGAAAAATATTCTAAATTAATTAATTAAATACAATTTTTCAAATAAAAAATAATCCATCAAGCTTGAATAGTGAATGAGTTCACACCTTGAAAGGAGTAATAAAGGATAGGGTTTTGTTTTGGGTCCCCCCTCTTTTTAAGGACTCCATTCCATTCAAACACTAAATCGATTATCCTATGACCAGGGAGCGATATTTATTTTTTAAAATTATAGGGTTATAGTCGTAGGGTAGTAGATTTGACATACTTTTATAGGAGAAAGGAATCAGATAATAAGCATTTCTTAAACACCTTCTATATCCTAGGCACTGTCCTAAGACATACAAAGAAAGGTAAATAATGTTCACATTTTGATAGAAGAGGCAACAGGAAAACAACATTTAAGATAGCTGAGTTTTAAATAATTTTAGCAGGTACAATCATTAAGGGAAAATGGGAAAGGCTTCTGGAAGAAGGTAGGATTTGAGCTGAGTTTGACTCCTGGCTCTTTGATTTATCACCTGGGTGACCTTGGGCTAGGTGTTTAATCCCTCTAGGTCTCACTTTCTTCATCTGTAAACTGAGTTGCTTGAATGAAATGACCTTTGAGACTTCTTCCTCTCTAACATTCTCCGATTTTGTCCTGTCCTCATTTCTCACATTTAATTCCTGGCTTCCCTTGTCTCTTTATTTGGGAAAATCGTTCCTATGCTGAGGGTAAGTTTTGGTCCATCTACAATTTGCTTGTCCCCACTCACCCTGCCTCATTCAACCCCTTCTTCATTTTCCATTTAGGAAGCAGTGCCTCTCCACCAGCACCCAAGCCTCTCTCTATTTTCACCCTCCCCCCACACCTGAAAAAAAGACCCTCCCCCAGCCTGATTCTGCTGGCACCAGGCCATTCTGGGAAGCACTCACCACCAAGCACGTGGGAGCCAGCCAAGAGGACAGCTATAAAAATAATAGAACTGGCACATGCTTCCCTCCCCTGCTTCCCCAGGGCTCCCAACGCTGCAGTCACTCATTGTCGCTAACAGGGCCCCACATCCCCAGTTCCCTTCACGGTACTTGGGAAGACAGAGCCCTAAGTGACAGGAGACTTTTTATTTTCCTCAGGGGTTCTTGGCTTTCCATCTCCCCGCTACTTGTACTCCCTACCCCAGCTCCCTGCCTTGGGCTAGCAGCTTAGAAGAGATTTGGCCAGAATCAATCAGTCTCAGTCTCTGTCTCTCCCTTTCTCAATCTGTCTCTGTCTCTCTGTGTCTCCATTTCTCTTTGTCTCTCTCCATCTGCCTGCCTTTCTCTTGTAAGACAAATTAATATCTTTTATTGTTATTAAAAGTAACAAAATAGAGCCAAGCCTTGTTTTCATGACACCTAAGGAAGTTAATTCTGCCCACATTTAGGTGCAGAGAGGGAGGAGCCAACTTGCTTCTTACTTCTCCCTGGTCCTGCTTCCCAATTCATTGCCTTCTGGATATGAAGGCAACTCCTTCCCTATATTTTTTGGTCTGTATAAGCAAGAGATGGAGTGGAAATACACATTTTTTGAGCTAGAAGAGATTGTAGAGATCAAAGAATCATTAATTAAGATCATGAAGGGAACTCAGAAGTCATCTAGTCCAGCTCTCATTTTACAAATTAGGAAACTGAGACCCACACAAATTAAGTGAAAATTTACACAGATTGACTTAAGAGGGATTTGAACCCAGGTCCTTTGCCTCCAAATCCAGGGCTCTTTGCATTTGTTTTCCTGGAATAGTCAAGTGGGAAGGAACTCTGTGGGGTTACCTAATCTAATTCTATCTTTTTATAGATAAGGCCATACTTGATCTAATTATTATTCTCCATACCACTTTGATGCATCTACTGTCAGAGCTCCAGATTCCAAAAAAGAATGTAGAGGAAGGTAGAAGACTTCTCTCCAATGAATTTTATTGGAGGGGCATTTTCCTATTTAGGAACAAAACCCCCTTTCCCTCAATACCTTTGAAGCACTTTGTTATTGTTCAGTCATTTATGTCATGTCTGAGCCTTCTTGAACCCAATTGGGGTTTTTCTTGGCAAAGATAATTCAAAGGTTTGCCATTTCCTTCTCCAGCTCATTTTACAGATGAGGAAACAGAAGCAAACAGGGTTAACTGACTCTACCAGGGTCACACAACTAATGTCTGAAACCAGATTTGAAATAAAAAAGACCAATCTACCTGACTCCAAGTCCAGCACTCTATCTACTGTGCCACCTAGCTGGAATTTTCTTGGTGAAGATACTAGATAAGAAAGATGCTTGAGAGAAGATTCAGATGAGAAAACTGAGACAAACAAGGTTAAGTGACTTGCCCAGGGTCACACAGTATCTGAAGTTACATTTGAACTCAGGTCTTCCTGTCTCCGTACCAGCGCTTTATCCACTGTGCCACCTCTACCTCTTTTTAGCACTTATTCTTTATAAAATTACATTCCGAATATTGTACTATTAGCAATCTTTTTATAGGAGCTTTTGTCAGCTACATTATTCCTTAGTGCCTAACTCATTGTTTTAGAGTAGGTATTCAATTGTGATGGTGTTAAAAGGGATGGAGGTGGGGCAGCTGGGTAGCTCAGTGGATTGAGAGTCAGGCCTAGAGACGGGAGGTCCTAGGTTCAAATCTGACCTCAGTCACTTCCCAGCTGTGTGACCCTGAGCAAGTCATTTGACCCCCATTGCCCACCCTTACTACTCTTCCACCAAGGAACCAATACACAGAAGTTAAGGGTTTTAAAAAAAAAAAGGGAATGGGGGATGATTAAGGTTTGTTCTACTACACAGATTTGTCTCTCACCCCACTATTGACTTTTTCCTAAATCAGTTTGTCGAGTATTAATGCTCCTTTTCTACTCAGGGAAGTAGTATCAAAGAATCCATAATTTTCTTTATCTTTTTGTTAGCTCAGAGCCCCCAGCTAGAGATAGCACTTCTGGCAAAGCACTTTAGATCTATCTATATTTCTTCTCTGGGGACAGTTTCCCTTCAGTGACCTCTTCCCAACTACATTTTAAATAAATATGCCCTGACTATATAAAGACAAAGTAAATATTTAAAGCAAAGATTAAAAAAAGACTTTCTCTATCAATTAAAAAAGGTTTCAGGCTTCCATAAAGGAACTCAAAGAAGATACAGGATTATTGCCTCGGGGTCTATAGTAAGGGAAGAAGGGATTTCTTCAACTTAGATCTGGTCCTAACATACCTCAAATTCAATCAGCTTTGTTCCCATCATCCTGGGCCTTTCTTTGTGGTGATTGCCTTTGTTTTTTTCCTTCCATTCTTTCTGCTTCATACAACTTCAGACAGATTCCTTCCCCCTCCCAAAACTCCCACCCCACTCCACCCCACCATTTGTCTTCTATTTTTCCCATTGGGATCTGGGTTCCTCTTCATCTATGCCTCCTGGAATCAGAATACTAACTTTTAAAGGTCACTAACTTTTAAAGCCTGTCAGTCTTCATCCTATCTTCCTTCTTGATTCATTCAAGAGACTAATTTGCACCTCAAAAAGGTATCACCTTCTATGACCTCATCTTTTACCTCTAGTTTATACCACTAGTTGACCACATTTTTGTAATTAGGTCCTAGAACTTTCTAATTAGTACCCTTTTACATTAAAGACACTTAATAACTTCAATACCTTTACTCTGGTTCTCTCAGTTAAAATTATTTTATTAATATTGTATATGATCATCCCTATTTTAAAAGTGAGGAAACTAAGGAAGAGGAAATGGCTCAGTGTCACAGAAAATCAGTGAGTTTAGGACGGATAAAAAATCTTTCTCTCCTGACTGTGGTGATGTTATTGGGTATGTGGGGGTGTTCAGGGAAAACTGATATGATGGTTTGCCAAGTCCATTTCTGGGTTGCTCATCCACGTTTGGTGTCTACCTTTTACTCAACTCATACCTGTGGACTCCAAGAAGCTGCAGCATGGACTGTGACTACAGCCTGGTAAAATCCTCATGGCAGATGGGTTAAACCAGGTTGAGGATAATCATCAGATGTCAAACCAATGGATAGAACAATTTGTTCCAATGGCCACGAAGGCAGCTGAAGCAGGTGCTGTGGAGTCCTTAGAACTTGGTTAGACATCAAAGACACCAAGGTCATCAATCCACTGCATCCTGAGCCATCATTAGTTATCCTGACTTTGGTATTCCCATTTGTGGGTTTTAAAATTCATATATAATAACTAAAGTATTATATTTTATAAAGTTTATTAATAACAACTAAAGTAAAAAGCTAGCTAAAAGGGTGCTAACCAAGCCACACTCCTGGAGAGAAGAGAGAGAAAGGTGGAGTTTCAGAACTTATAAACAATTATGTGAAGACACAAATGTACACAAAAGGAAAAGTATTCTGGGTAATATAGAAAGGAATTTGGGGTAATGTAGTAGTAGGGGGTCCAAGATTTTCCAACTATACACTTTGGACTTGGATGACTCTGAACGAGTGAGACTAATGACCATGTGTGTCTCTGCCTCACTTAAATCCAGTTCTCTCATGAGTCAAGACATCACCCATAGGATGTGGCAAAATTTGGACATTAATGCATTGCTGATGGAGTTGTGAATTGATCCAACCATTCTGAATGGCAATTTGGAACTATACTCAAAGGTCTATAAAAGACTGTCTACCCTTTGATCCAGCCATACCACTGCTGGGGTTTATACCCAAAAGAGATCATAGGGAAAAAGACTTGTACAAAAACATTTATAGCCACACTCTCTGTGTTGGCAAAAAAAAATTGGAAAATGAGGGAGTTTCCTTCAGTTGGGGAATGGCTGAACAAATTGTGGTATCTGTTGGTAATAGAATACTATTGTGCTCAAGGGAATAACAAACTGGAGGAATTCCATGTGAACTGGAATGACCTCCAGGAATTGATGCAGAGTGAAAGGAGCAGAACCAGGAGAACATTGTACACAGAGATTGATACACTGTGGTACAATTGAACATAATGGACTTCTCTACTAGCAGCAATGCAATGATCCAGGACAATTCTGAGGAACTTATGAGAAAGAATGCTATCCACATCCAGAGAAAGAACTGTGGGAACAGAAACACAGAAGAAAAACAACTGCTTGGACACATGGGTTGATGGGGATATTATTGGGGATGACGATGCTAAACAATCACCCTAGTGCAACTATCAATAATATTGAAATAGATCTTGATCAAAGATATATGTAAAACCTAGTGAAAGTGCATGTCGGATGGGGGGGGGGTTATGGTTTGGGGAGAGGGAAAGAACATGGACCATGAGAAAAATATTCTAAATAAAATTAACTAATTAATTTTAAAAAGATATCACCCATGACGTCATTGGTCCTCTTCAAAAACAAAGGACAAGCAACAGAGAAACACTTACTAGCACTCCCCCCCAATGGGAATTTATCATACTGTGTGATTACATTTATTTATATTCAACAAGATTATAAAAGCCTTGAGGGCAGGGCTTATGCCATCTTCCCCACACCCCACCCCAAATCTGCCATACTGCTTTGCAGTTTTTGTTGTTGTTCAGTCATTTTTCAGTTGTATCTTATTCTTCATGACCCCTTTTGGAGTTTTCTTGGCAAAGATACTGGAATGGTTTGTCATTTCCTTTTCTGGCTCATTTTACAGATGAGGAAACTAAGGCAAAAAGAATTATCTTGCCCAGGATCACACAGAATAGATGCTTAAAAAAAAAAAAGCCTGCTTGTTGAAAGAATGAATGATCTTAAGTCAAGCTCACATTACAAAGGAGGAGAAATGGAAATCAAGAATCTAGATTCAGAAACCTGTGTAACCACTGGACCATATCCATGAAGAGTTTTCCTCTAACTTTCCTTTTCTTTTCCCTTATTTGTTTGCTTGACTACCCCATTTCAGCTTCTCTTCAGGTTCCATGGAACAGGAGGGCCTCCAAGTCAGAAGAGGCAGGCAGGGGTCCACTCCCCTTGCTGGGCCCCACCCCCATCCTGTCCATACAAGATTAATAATGAAACCGATACCTTTCACCAGCGTAATTTTCATATTTAATGAGCGTGACTCAAAAACTATTACATTAATTAGTCAAATCCCACAAACCGTTAATGATGCACGCAGTAATTAATATTGTATTCAATTAAAAAATGACCTGTTTGGGGTCCCTCTCCAGGTTTGAGGGGGTGGTTGTTTGCAGACAGTGTATGGTCCCATGCCCAGAGCCATGTGGCTGTGTTTGTTTTTTCTTAGTCCCTGATTTTCTTTTCCAAGTAGAAGGGGAGGAAAGAGAAGGCAGGGAAATATCCGTGGCTTCCTCCAACCTCAGTTGTGCTTCCTTGTTGTTTTTTTTTCTCTTGGTAAACATATGCTGAGCTTCTCTTTTTTTCATTTTTTTTAACCCTTCCTCTCCCCTCCCCCCACACTCATCTCATTCATTTCTCCTCCTCCTCTCTCCTGCTCTCTCTCCCCATCTCCATCTCCTTTCCCCTTCTCTACAAATCGTAGCTACTCTGGCTCAACGAGCTCGCTATGATTTATGGGTGCACCCAGCCCAGGGCTCACAGACTGGAAAATTTCCAGTTTACACAAGAATTCCCTGAAAAATGAGCCTGGTTAATTTATTTCTTTCATTAACGGATTCGAAAAGTGAGATAATCTTTCTGGACCCCCCGCCCCCCCTTATTGTTTCACAAATCCTGACAAACCCTTTTTCTTTTTCCTGCTTCGATTCCTTAAAATCTGAATTGAGATTAGATGTAGACACATATAAAAGGTGCATGGAGTGGGAGACTGGGGCACAGGAAAAACACTTTAGAAAATGCTTTAAGGTTTACCAAGTGCTGAAATAATTTTTAATATATTATTATCCTGACCCATGATTTGGCTGATATGAGGAAACTCTCTAGCAAAGAAGATCTTTGACTTTTGTAAAACTCAAAGTCTTTAGAGAGTTGCCTAGGACACTGAGAAATTAAGTGCATTGCCAAGGGGTCTCACAGCCAGCATTTGTCGGTCAGAGCTTGAAGTCAAGTCTTCATGACTTTGGCGGTCAGCTAAGTGGCACATTGGATAGAGTGCCAGGCCTAGAGTTAAGAAGATTTATCTTGAGGGGTTAGCTGGATAGCTCAGTGGATTGAGAACCAGGCCTAGAGATGGGACGGTCCTAGACACTTCCTAGCTGTGTGACCCTGGGCGAGTCACTTGACCCCCTACTGCCTACCCTTACTACTCTTCTGCCTTGGAGCCAATACACAGTATTGACTCCAAGATGGAAGGTAAGGGTTAAAAAAAAAAAAAAGAAGAAGATTCATCTTCCTGAGTTCAAATTTGGCCTCAGACACTTAGTAGCTGCATAACTCTGGACAAGTCACTTAACCTTGTTTGCCTCAGTTTACTCATCTGTAAAAATAAGCTAGAGAAGGACATGGCAAACCACTCTAGTATCTCTGCCAGGAAAACCCCAAATGAGGTCATGAAGAATCAGACATGACTGGAACAAATGAACAACAACTTCATGACTTTGAGGCCATCTCACTGTTTACTACATCATGCTTCCTCTCAAAATATGTGTATAAATATAAAGTGCATATACATATATCTGTATAATACACATATACGCATTATATTATGTATGTTATATTCTATATTCATATACATGCACACATGTTGTATATTATTCATATAGTGTATATTTGTCTACCTACATGTTATACATGTATATATTAGATTATGCATTTTAGACACAAACATATACATATTATATATTCTGTATATATTCTATATTTGTATACACATATATAAGTGTTAGTGAAGTTTTCAGCTTTAATAACTTCTTACACACATATATTAAAGCTTAACACTACTTATGGGACACCTTGTGTAACACAAACACACACACTCATTTGTATGCATATACACACATATATGATATCTTGTGTATGTATGTATGCATGCATATGTGTACATCTCTTTATTATATACACACATACATATATACATATGGCATCTTGTTTACATATTATATTATATATAATGTCATATAATATAATTCTATAATGCATGCTGTAATATATAGTATAATTCTACAATAAATTCTATAACACTATATACAATATAATTATACAATAAATACTATATATAATATAATGTAAATGTGCTATAATATTATATATTATATATCATAATATAACATATCCATATGTAATATCACATATGCCACATATATTAATTAAAGCTTATTAAAACTCCCTAGGGCAGCTAGATATCACAGTGGATAGAGTGCTACACCTAGAAAGAGAAAGCTCTGGGTTCAAATATGACCTCAGGCACTTCTGGCTCTGTAACTCTGGGTAAGTCTCATAACCTCAATTGCCCAGCCCTTATCGCTCTTCTGTCTTGGAAGAGATACCTAGGATTGATTCTAAGACAGAAGGTAAGAGTTTTCAAAAAGCTACGCCATATTTATAGGGTACTGAGCTACTATATATAATTGTGTGCGTGTGTGTCACAACACACACATGTGAACACATGCAAATATGTATGTGTGCATATACACATTTATACATGCATATATATTAAGATATCTTATAGTCATTTAAATATGAATATTCAGTCCCTACACACACACACACACACACACACACTCACACACTCATTTTTTAAAAAAATTCTTTTAAAAAAATAAAAAAAATTCTCTTTGTATCAATTTTAAGACAGAATGGCAAGGACTTGGCAATCAGGGTTAAGTGAATCCAGGCATTCACTGTGTCCCCTAGCTGTCCCTCAAATACATATATTTGAGGAAGGTGGTCAGGTATGAGGACAATGAGGAACTCTCATCAAGGAAATTCCCTGCGCAGATACAGATTCACGACTCTCCAGCATTGAAGTCTTGGAATTTTTTTTTTTTTTTTTTTTTTTTTTTTTTTTTACTTAGAGGACTATCTGTGACACTGATGTGTTAAGTGACTTGCCCAGAGATATGCCAGTACTGTGTGTCAGTGGTAGGACTTTAATCTAGGTCTTTCTGATTGTAAGGTCAGTCCTTTAACCACTAAATATGATTGCTTCTTATTGTCTTACGCACTAGTTTTTATAAATTCAGATTATACATTTTTATATTTAAATTTAATTATATATTTTATTTATTACTTTTATATCATATTTCATGTGATTTTTTATACTTTATCATTAGTTTTAAATTTTTATATGTTAAAATTTTTTTGCTTATAATTATACACAATTGGGAACAGGCAAGTAAGGCAATTTTCATGCCTTATTTAATATCCATGAGTGCCTTATCCCAACACTGACCCATTCATACTCAGAGAAAAACCACTTTGTCCTCTTTAAAAGAGGAACTTATCTAAATTTCTTTTTATCTACTCAACTGGAGAAGGGAAAGGAAAATGTTTTTATTGGGTATCTACTATATGCTAGGCACCATGCTAAGCAATTTACATGGTTTCCTTTCATTTTTTGTCATGCGATTGCCCAGGTCCTGAAGTCAGTAGATTTCCATTAATCTGAACCCAGACTTTCATGTCCATCCTGGCGCCATGTTTCTCTGTTGCATTTCCTATAGTGTTAGGTTCTGTAGGCCCAAGTTAAGTCAACAAAAATTTCTGATCACTGGCTTTTATATACCATAACTCTATTTTAGACACTGTGTTTCAGGGAAGGTAGGGAAAGGAGAGGTGAGAAACAAAAAGAAAATAAAAAACAATTCCTGTCTTCCAGGAACTTATAGTATCAATGGAAAGCCATGTAAGTAGTTTGACAATGAGACTAATCTAATCAGATGCTGAGATATATAATACTTGGAACAAAAGTGGTACAAGTAAAAGCCAAGAGCAGAAGATGCTTCCATTTATATTTATATTCTGTATATATGGCTTATTGTGCTCAGTTAGGATATAAGTTCCTTGTGAGTAGGGATTTTCAATCATTGTATTGACATCCCCAGTCAACTACCTAGGTATCAGTGATTGGCATCTAGATATAATAATAACTAGCATTTATATAGGGTTTTAAGTTGTCAAAGCACTTTACATATGTTACCTCATAGTATTCCTCACAACAAACCTGAGAAGTCACTATTAGTTCCATTTTACAGATGATAAAAACTGAGGTTGAGAGAGAGTTTAAGCTATTTGTCCAGGATAACACAGTTAATAAGTATCTGAAACTGGATTTAAACTCAGTCTTCCTGTCTCCAAGACCAGCACTTTTACTCACTGAACCACCCAGCTGCCTCAAATTAGGTGCTTAATAAATGTTTATCAGTTAATTGACTGGTTGATTAATAGGCATAAGGGACCAGTTGATAGTGCCATTTTGGTGTAGTTAAGCTTCTAGGAGGTGCAATTGACAGAATATCAGACAGAAAGTCTTGAATTCAAATTTGACCTCTAGACACTTATTAGCTATGTGACCCTGGACAAGTCACTTCACTCTTTGCCTCAGTTTCCTCATCTGTAAAAAATGATCCAGAGAAGCAATGATTCCAGGATCCTCACCAAGAAAAACCCCAATTGAAGTCACAAAGAGTTGGACATGTCTGAAACAATTGAATCTTAACAAAACCAAGTCTCACCTCTTAGAGGAAACTCTAGCTTGTTGGGCATGATTTCATTAGAGACTTTTATTCCTACCAATACTGTTGAATTTCCTATCCCCTCTCCTTTCTTCCTCAATTGCTTTTATATCCTTCAATTCCCTCCCTGTTATACCTATGGCCCCCTTAACCTTATGGATGTTTCCTCTAAAATATGAAGCCCAAAACTGCATTCAGGACTCTAGCAGTGTTCTCTCACTGAAAAGAAATTATTCTTTCCATGTGGTGTAGGAGAGAGGAAACCTATCCATATCTTCCACTGGAATTCATCACCATATAATTCCTGGAATCCCTTCCTTAATATGGTATCTGCTCTGGCCCCATGTCCTTTTCTGCATCATTGACATCCAACCAACTCTCTAATCCTTGATTGAGTTCTATATGGAATTTCCTCTCCTCTTCCCATTCTTGGCATTATCCCTATTCCTATTTACTTAATAAATCTCAGAAGTAGTAATCTAGTAACCAAGCAAATGTCTCTACTGCTCAATAGGACAAAAAAGGAATAGGCAAGAGTGATATTTTCTGTAAAATTGATCCCATATAACCCAAACAGGATCAAACATGATCAAATTCCTTTAGGTCCAATAATGTGGCCCATTTGAACACATCAGGCAAGAAAGGTTTCTTTTCTTCTTTTTTGCAGAAAATTATTGACATAGCATCCACCAGATACTCTGACCAACTGTATACTGTGGGTTATTAAGGGTTAGGCTATTCTAATCCTTATTGGCTGTCAATGCACATTTAGAAAGATTTTGAATACAAATAAAAAGAAACATGGAGCACACAAGGCAATAAAGCAAACCAGCTTTATTGGGGGATATGATTATAATATGAAGGGCAGTCAGGGTAGAAACTAGTATGGTCTACTAGAGTCCAAGTAGATTTGGATGTATCCTGTTGGGTTCCCAGAGGGAAAAAGACATCCTTATTAGTGACATTTAGTGGGTTTTACAGGGTCCTTATTGGTCTGGCAGGACCATATATTGGAGGAGAAGAGTGAAGAAGCTGGGCTTGAAGACTGGTTCTGATTCATACTTGTGGAGGAAGGAAAGATTCCTGGGGAGTTGAAATTCAAACTCCCTGATGGAGGGAAAGGGACTTTGGACCATTACTGCTAGTTTTATTCTGACAAGACGATTCAGCTTTCCCATCAGAGATTTTTGAGTTTCTCTGAAACTTCCCCATCTATCTAGGCAGGGAGGCTACTGGAATCCTTACATTACTTATATGACCTTGGTCAAACACTTCCCCTTTCCACATCTGAAAACTGAAGAGACTGGACTAGAAAATATCTGCTAGCTCTAATATTCTATGGTTCTTTTGATTATTCTAAACAGCAAGAGTCATACTTTTGCCTTTTATATGCTGTTAGTCAGTCAGTCAACATTTTTGAGCACCTACTATGTGTCAGGTTTGGGGCTAAGTGCTGGAGAAAGAAAGAGACAGACACAGACAGACAGACAGACAGACAGATAGAGGAGGGGAGGGGGAGAGAAAGAGAGAGGGAGGGAGAGAGAAGGAAGGAAGGAAGGAAGGAAGGAAGGAAGGAAGGAAGGAAGGAAGGAAGGAAGGAAGGAAGGAAGGAAAGGACAGGAAGGAAGAAAAGGAAGAAAGGAAGGAAGAAAAGAAGGAAAAATTCCTATCTCTTGGCAGAGACATTGAAGTGGTTTGCCTTTTCCTTCTCCACTTCATTCTACAGATGAAGAAAGAGGCAAATAGGGTTAAGTGACTTGCCCAGTTAGTAAGTGTCTGAAGTCAGATTTGAACTTGGAGAGATGTCTTCCCAGCTCCAGATCTAGCACTCTATCTATTGCTCCACCTTGTTGCTAAGGCATTTACTATGTGTAAATACACCAGAGATACAAATAAAGGCAAAAACAAAACAAGCCCTGCCCTCAAAAAGCTTATATTCCAGGGGGCAGCTGGGTAGCTCAGTGGATTGAGAGCCAGGCCTAGAGAAGGGAGGTCCTAGGTTCAAATCTTACCTCAGACACTTCCCAGCTGTGTGACCCTGGGCAAGTCACTTAATCCCCATTGCCTAGCCCTTCCCACTTTTCAGCCTTGGAGCCAATATTATTGGCTCCAAGGCTGAAGGTAAGGGTTTAAATTAAAAAAAAAAAGCTTATATTCCAATTGGGGACACAACAAATACAATAATCATTATATACAAGATAAATCTAGACTAGATAGAAGGTAGCCTTAGAGAGAAAGGTACTAGCAGCTAGTGAGAATAGGGAAGCCTTTCTGGAAGAGAAGACACAAGCTGAATTTTAATAAGATTCTAAGAGATGATAGAAGGGAAAGAATTCCAGGCATAAGGGAAAGCTAAGGCAGGGAAAATGAGAAAAAACAATTTTGCTAAACCAACTAACATATCAACATATTGGCTAAATCTAACAGTACATACAATTCAGCAAATGAGGCCACTGAAAGTTTAAATGACTTTTAGGTCATTTAAATGTCTCTTAGTGGACGGGGCACTCAATTTTTGGATATTTTCAACATGCTTAGGGGAAATGGATATATTGTAATATGCCATTTGCCTAATTTTGATTATTGGTTCTATCATTCCCACAATTTCTATAATTGTTATTTCTGTAGCTATTATTTCTAAAATAGTTGTTGTTCCTAGAATAGTTGTTCCTAAAGTTTCTGCCATTATTTCTAAAATTATTGAATACTTGAATCCAGCTTCTGCAATTTTACATTAGTTGTCTCCTTTTTCCATATAAGTAACATGTTGGTCTTTGATTTGTAGATTCTCACAAAGGAATCATAGCTACCCCATAATTTGTATCTCTTTTTTTCACATTTTCCCTTTAATACTTTTATCTCTTTTCTTAATACCTCCACTAAATAATTACCATCTTCATATTTCCCTTCATGCCAATTATTCACATATACTGCCATTCTTCTTAATTCATCAAGGCCCATATTCAGTCAGTTAGGACAGCTGGTTTTGAAATAGTCCTTGACCACCCTGCAACAATTTTTCGCAAACTGCCTTCTCAATTGTCTAACATCCCTTTCTCTGGTCAAATCTAGGTCTATATATATTCCTCCCAGTTCTACAAGTCTGTCCATGAACTGTGAAAACCAATGTTTTGTTTTAGTTTTTCAAATCTTGTCCAGGTACCCGGTCTGTCAGAACATGCTCTCATTGATTTGAGTACTGACACCCTAGCTTGACACAATCTGGTATAATTGGATTCATCATTAAAATTCCATTTGGGCTCTTTCACTGACCAGTGAACTGTTCCTCTTCCCCAAGCCTCATTAGTAAGCATGATAACCTTATCTTTTCCCCTTTTTGTTAATAATTCATCTAGCAAATGTTCAAAATCAATCCAGGTTGTATCAAATTGTTGACATATGTTTTCCAGCCTTTTGATAACAGCTATGGGATCATCCTCAAAAGAAGGAGTGCCCCACTTAAATCCCTCAATATCCTGAGGGGTAAATGGTCTTTGATGTCTTATGTTAACTAACTCTTCTTTGGGATTAAAGGTTGGTACTTTTCTTAAGGCTTGTACTTTCTTTTGGGTTTTTGCTTGAGCTGCCATGGAGTTAGTGGAGGAATTAGGAACAGCAGGAGAGACAGGTTGGTTAGAGTGAGAGATAGTTTCAGACAGTTGAGAAATAGTTTTGGCCATTTGAGAGATACAATCTTCAAGGTATGTAACTCTAATTTCCATTAAGCTATCATTCCTCTGTTTCTTTTTCTTAGAGAGAACTAGACAAAATATTTGATAAAGTTGGTGTCCTTGAAGTAATCCTGTCAGAATGAATAATCCCAGAAATGGTAATAACTGGAGACAACCTGAAATTGTGAGCTGTAAGAGCTCAGTAAAGCTTCCTGGGAGCAGGAGTTATTTGAGATAGACTGGAACCTCCTCCTTCACTACATATGCCATGATCTCTAGCACCATGTTTAATTGCCTAAAATTTCCTACACTTCTACCTTTTACTTATTCTTGAAAAGTAGGGATAGTATGAAGTGAGGAACAGAAGATTAACAGATTAATCAAACCTAGCTTGCCAGGATTGTAAGGGTTAAAAGTAGGAGTCTGACAAAAGTGAGAAGAGCAGTTGAAAAAAACACAGCTTACTTTGAGAAGTACAGATAGAAAATAGAAAAGGAGGAAAGAGAGATTATTATTTGAATACCCTATGACTATACCTAAATTCCTAATACTATGAAAAATTTCTAATAACCTACTCTAACTGTCTTCTGAGGACAGGTTCTTCTTGCCTGGCAAACACCAGGTCTGCCATAACCTACACTATCTAAAATTGATTCACTAACTACCTATCTCCCTAAATAATTGACAGCTACCACCCATGAACTCCTTCAATCAATTTCTATCACCTAAATGTCCGTATCCAACTGTCAGTAGTCCCTTGCCTCAGAGACAGACTTCTTGCTCTCTTGAGATTCAGAGGCAAAAGCCTGTTCCTTCCTTATCTCTCTCCTGGTCTCCCTGGTAATGGATCTTCAGCTCTGACTCTGATACCTGTTCTGCTCTACTTAGAAATCTTGCTCTCTTGCTTCTTTTTTTATTAAACCTTTACCTTCCATCTTGAAGTCAATACTGTGTATTTGCTCCAAGGCAGAAGAGCAGTAAGGGTAGGCAATGGGGGTTAAGTGACTTGCCCAGGGTCACACAGATGGGAAGTGTCTGAGATAAGATTTGAACCTAGGACCTCCTGTCTCCAGGCCTGGCTCTCAATCCACTGAACTACCCAGCTACCCCCTCTCTTGCCTCTTAAGAAGAGAGGGAAAGATTAAGAAAATCCCTTTAACAGAGATTAGCCCTCTACTCTGTGCTTCCTTTCCAAGTTTTATTTATATTGCCTTAGATTGGCAGACTGCAATTTTTAAAATCAAATTATGAGCTTTTTGTTGGCAAAGATTCATATCTATCAACAATGTTGTGCCGCCTATCCTAGTGTTTTGGTATTTCAGCTTTGACCTCCAATATTATTTAAATTCCAGTACCTTTTAGTGTAAATGGAGAATGAAATAGCTGCTTAATACAGATGCTCCTGCCTGGTACAGGGCTGAAAGAGAATTCATGATTTTTCAAAAATCTCCATTCCATTCCTCATCTCCTCACGACTGCTGAGAACTGAATGAGTGAGTGAAAGAGGAATGAGGCACCACTAGGGGCAATATGGGTCAGATTGCCTGGACTTTCCCATCAGTCCACATGGCCTTCATGACCTGTGTTTGGGTTGAAATCTAAAATCTCGATATCAATTATACTCCAATTCAATTATTGCTAAATAGCTATTTCTGATTGGGAATGATGAAGAGAGGACAGAGTAGATGAAAGATGGGAGGAGATCTTATCCTCGGTGCCTCCCATTACAGAATAGTCTTCTTGGAATTCTCTACCTGCTGTGTGAAAGATGTATGGCTTCAAATGGAGGATTCCTTAAATGATATTTTTATACCTGATCTCTCCAGGTGGTGTGTGTGTGCGCGCGCGCGCATGTGTGTGCGTGCATTGGGGAAGCTGGGGGAATAGATAAAAATCAAGTGCACTAAAACTGGAATCAGGAAGACCTGATTTTGAATTTAGCCTCAAACATTTCTGAGACAATACTTGCTTTCAAGAGACTCATATTCTAAGGGAGGAGATAATGCTTATACATGAGGAAGTTTCAGATATGAGTCAGATAAAGAGACCTTTTTGGGATACAGACCTAGTAGTAGTATTGATGGATCAAAGGGCATGCACAGTTTTAAAAAAGCAAAAGGACCTATATGTACAAAAATATCTATAGCAGCTCCTCTTATGGTAGCAAAGAATTGGAAATGGAGGGGATGCTCATCAACTGGGAAATGGCTGAACAAGTTAAGATATATGATTGTAATGGAATACTATTTTACTATAAGAAATGATGAACTTGGAAAAGCTTAGATGAACCGATGTGAAGTGAAGTGAGCAGAACCAGAAGAATATTGTACACAGTAACAGCAATAATGTACAATGAACAACTGTGAATGACCTAGCCATTCTCAGAAATATAGTGATCTAAGACAGTCCCAAAGGCTCATGATGAAAAATACCATCTCCTTCCAGAGAAAGAACTTATGGAGTCTGAATGAAGATCAAATCATGTTGCATTTCATTTTTTTCTTTTTTTGTTGAGATTTCTCCCACAAAATAACTTATATGGGAAATGTTTTACAGGATTACACATGTAAAAACTATGTCAGATTGTTTACTGTCTTAGAGAGATAAAAAGGAGGGATTGAGAGAATTTGAAATAAAAAAATTTAATGAAAAAACAAACATGTTAAAATTGTTTTTACATGTAGTTGGGTAAAAAATAAAATATTATCAAAAATAAATGTTTGTTGAATTGATTAACATTTAATTCCCACCTAGAAAAAAGGTTACTTTGCCATAGTTGATATGAAGGTTTTAAATACCAACCCCAAAAGAACATGAAGCCCAGGACTGATGGGAAGGTCCAGGTGATTTTGTCCATACTGCCTGTAGTGGTGCCTCATTCCTCTTTCACTCATATAAATCCTAACTAGTGGTGAGGAGATGGTAAATCAAATGGAGATTTTTGAAGAATTACAAGTTCTAGGAACTAGAGGATATAGATTTAAAAAAAAATATTGTAGTTCTTACCCTCAAGGAGCATGTTTTCTCCTAAGGTTATCCACTACATCCCAGGCCATCACTAGTCATCCTGACTTTTGTCTTGCCTCTGGACTTTGATGACTCCAAAAGAGAGAAATAGGCTGATGACTGGTGCAACCCTGCCTCATTTAATTCTAATTCATGGACAAGTCAAGATATCACCCATGATGTCACTGGTCCTCTTGAAAAACAAACAAATTGTCTGTTGGAGGAGAGGACCAATATACAGATAGGCATATTATAAGATAAGACAGGATTAAGGAGTAGAAGTGAGACACAGACAATTATGCTCATATATAATATGAGGAGGGAGAGAGAGAGAGAGAGAGAGAGAGAGAGAGAGAGAGAGAGAGAGAGAGAGAGAGAGAGAGAGATCATTTCCAGCTGAAGAAACCAGAAAGGCTTCACAGAGAAGATGTTGCCTTGGTTGTATCTTCGAGGAACAGAAGGATTCCATCTGAAAGAAGAGGAAATGTATTCCACATATAGGTCACAGTCTGTGTGACTGTACAGCAAAGGGAGATAGTATGTTGATTTGGGGGGTCACTAGGTTGTACATGGATAGAGCACTAGACCTGGAGTCAAGAAGACCTAAGTTCAAATCCAGTCTCAGATGCTAGCTGTGTGATCCTTAACCCTGTTTGCCTCAGTTTCCTCACCTGTAAAATAAGCTGGAGAAAGAAATGACAAATCACTCCAGTATATTCCCCAAGAAAACCCCAACTTAAAGAGTTAGATAAGACTGAAATGACTAAACAACAATAATGTTGATTCTAAGGCAGAGTTTAAAGGGCTAGTTTGATTTGAACACATAATATATGAAGGAAAGTAATATAAGCAAAGCAACATTGGTTTAGAGTTGGAAGAAACTTTAATGGCTATCAAGTTCAGATCCCTCCCTGAGGCAAAGAGAGATTAAGTGACTTGCCAGGGTCATTTTTTTATCTGTGTTATGATATGAACTCAGATTTTTCACATTCCAAGTTTAGCACAATATTCACAGACACACTACCATATTACCACACATCCCTAAAACTAGAAAGGAGGGTTGAAGCTAGATTTTTGAGCACTTTAGATGCTGGGTTTGAGGAGTAAACATTTTATCCTAGAGGCCTTAAGGAGCTACCAAAGGTTTCTGAGCAAAAGAATGATATAGTTGGAGCAGATAGGTAATACAATTGATAGAGTACTGGGCTCGGAATTAGGAAGACTAGTCTTCATGAGTTCAAAACCTGCCTCAGACATTTCCTAGCTGTGTGATCCTGGATAAATCACTTAACTTGTTTGACTCAGTTTCCTCATCTGGAAACTGAGCTAGAGAGGGAAATGGCAAACCACTGCAGTGTCTCTGTCAGGAAAACCTCAAAATGAGTTTATGAAGAGTTGAGCATGACTGAACAACTGAAATATTATGATCAGACTGACCATTGCGTCGGGAAAAGTGTTGTGACAATTAAGTGAAGGTTGAATTGGAGAGAACAAAGCCTGCAGGTAGGAAGACCAGATAAGAGGCTTATCCTTAAGAAGAGAGGTGAGGAAAGTTTGAAATTGGGTAGTGATATTGAGAGTGGAGAGAAAGAGACAAATGCATGAGATACGGCAAAGTAGTCAGCAGAACTTGGCAACTGTGGTGTGTAAGAGTCAAGAAGAGTCAATGGTGACCCCAATGTTTGAGCCTAGGTGACTGAGAATACTGAGATTATTAGCAAGAATAGGAAAGTTGAGAGAAAGGTGAGGTTTAGGAGAAAAGAGCAATTCAAGAAAGAAAATTTAGCACAGTTCTAGCTGTTGACGAGTGAGCAGAGAAAAGACGTGTAGGCAGAAAGATGTCTCCCTAGCTTCTGAGTCAAAATTGATCTCCAATTTTTCTTAGACATAAAATAAGAAATCCTCTAACAATTTCTGAACTATCACCAAATAATGAATATATCAGTTCTCATAGAGAGAGTTTTGATCCAGCATTACCTTAAGGGTGATAGAAGCAATGTCTTCACCCCTCTCCTGTCCCATGCAAGTTAAGTTCATTTTTCCTTAAAAGGTATTGAAATCATCCTCATCTTGGTTGGACCAAGGGACTGAAGTCTCAGAGTATCGACATTACTTCTTCATCTCCAGAGTACCAGGAGTCTTCTGATATGTGGCTGGTGAATCATGATGGGCAACTTGGTCAAGGGAGCCTCAATCTCAAAGTTTATCCTTGTTGAATATCCTTCTCTTGCCATAACTAAGTAAATCTCTTTTTGCTAACCATTGAATGACCTACAGGAGTCTCATTTTGTTCCAATTTTAACCTTAAGCTTCCAGAGAACTGGCCTGAAATAAAACCAGACCAGAATGCCAGAACTGATAATACTCAAGACCAAGTAAACATTTACAACTCATAGACATTATGTTTAACAATGCCATTTGTGGTCATTGTCCTTCATACTCCAAGGGGACCAAAATGACATCACTATAATGGAGCCAATGTATAGTATGTCCAACTCTGACTGAGCTCAGAAGGTTCAATCACAAGCACAAATAACCTATATGAACATTTGGGAGGGAGATGTCTTGAAATCTGCACATCTCACATGTCTTTTGAGCTACTGCATTTCTGCTTTGCTCATAGAGCACGGAGCCTTCTTTGATGCAAGCATGCCATGCTGGAAGCTCACCTTGGCAGTATACTTTCCAGGGATAAAACATAGTGAGGTTGGATCCATGCATTACCAAAGCTAGAAACCTGGACAATCTACTAGTGCCATGCTAGGAAATGGAATCATTTCCATTTGGATTGTTTTAGGAAGATTCTGAAAATCACTTGGCAAGATAACGGATTAGAAACCGAGGTCCTTTCTTGAGCTGAACTGACAAGCCTTCAAAATCTAACACCATTTGTACCGTGTAATTATAATGACCAAACTTGGCCCCAAGAAGGATTGAGACGATGTATCTTCCTCCTCTATTGTCGAGATGGATCAAGGGTATGGAATCACACATTAGGCTCAGTCGGTGGTTTGCATGGTTTTAATGAAAGGTCTTCTCTTTTCCTTTCAAAATCTTTGTTACAAGGAATCCCTCCCTTGGGTTGGGGAGGGAAAGGGAGAAAGATCCAGAATCATGTGAAAACAAAAGATTATCAATATTAATTATTTCATTAATCTTAATGTTTTTATTATTTTAATTTTAATTGATATTAATTAACAATAAAAATGAAAAAATTAATGATATTTATTCAATGTTGGGCAATCTATATCATATTACCTGCCTTCTTGAGGAGGGGGAGGGGAGAAAAGGGAAGGGAAAAAAGAATGAGACAGATTTTTGGACATAGCTAATGGGAGAATTTGTTTCTCTTGGATAAGCATATTTAGGATAATTTATTACATATTTATAAAAATCATATGTATTATATTGTTGTTATGTTACATATAATATTAAGTTTTATATATACAAAATGAAAATAAATGGTAATTCCAAAAAAAAGTTGGGCAGAGTAGATAGAGCCTGGAACCAGGAAGACTTGTCTTCATGAGTTCAAATCAAGCCTCAGGCATTTACTAGCTATTTGACCCTGGGCAAGTCACTTTACCCTATTTGCCTCAGTTTCCTCTTCTGTAAAATGAACTGGAGAAGGAAATGTCAGACTTCTGCCAAGAAAATCCCCAAAGTAGAGATATGAAAAGTCAGACACAACTGAAATGACTAAACAATAAAAATTAACTAAAAAAAATTTCTCTTTGGACCAAATGTATAAGTAATTTCATTGCTATGAGGAAATTTAGAAAAATAAATTGTCTTCACCTATGCAACTTAAAAGTGTTACAGAGTTGCCCAAGGCACTAAGAAGCTAAGGGGCTGAGGGCATCTAGATGACTTACTGGATAAAGAATTGGGCCAGAAAATGAGAGGTGCTAGGTTCAAATCTGGCCTCAGACACTTCCTAGCTGTGTGACCCTGGACAAGTCCCTTGATTCCAGTTGCCTTGTCTTTATCACTCTTCTGTCTTGGAATTGATTCTAAGACAAAAGGAAAGGGTTTTATTTTAAGGAAAGTCCCTTTTATTCCTTATGCTTTCTAGTGTTTACAATAGGAATGGGTGTTGTATTTTGTCGAAGGCTTGTTCTTGCATCTATTAAGATAATTATGTGATTTCTGTTAGTTTTATTATTGATATGGTCAAATATGTGGGTGGTTTTCCTAATATCAAAGCAGCGCTGCATAAGGAAAGGGTTTTAAAAAGAAAAAAAGAGGTGATGGGACTTACCTAGGGCCATATAGGTGGTATGTATCAGTCAAGACTTGAATCCAAGAATTCCCCACTCAGAGGCTTGCTCTCTATCCACTATATTACATAGCCGATCATAAAAAATACATAAATAAAACAGGCCATTTTGGTAACCCCTAATGGAGGATGTTGATATCCCAAGTTTCTGTGTAATTTGCCAGGGTGTTGGCGGTAGCATGATTTTTGACTAACCTGGTGAAACTTAATGAATAAGGAGAACCATCCCTTGTATGTAATAGGTTCATATTAAATATTTTAAATGTTGTTTGAATATTCTTTTATGCAAAATTCTCATAGCCTCATCAGAGCCATTGTCTACCTTTTATCCTGTTCTGGGATTCAGCTGATTTTCATAGGCTATAATTTACAAATGCCCTGTAATTACTTTTTATTCATATAGATATTTAATAAGATTTCTGGCGTATATAGAGTCTACAATCATAGCTCTCCTGTAGATAAATCAGGAATCGGGTCTTGTTAGCAGGAATTACCAGGTTATCTGACTTCTGCTGTTAAAGCAGTAGCCACGTTCTTCTTGCAGCCTTAGGGAGAGTTGACTGGGGTTACTTTAGAGCAAAATGGCAGGCAATCTCAACCCAGCACAGAGAGAGCCAGGCTGGGGAGGTCATACCAATCAATCCATCATGAAACTGTAGGAAAAGCAGGCCAGATTCTAAATCATTTAGTCCTACCTCCCAACTTAATGTAGGATTCTCCTCTAAAATATTTTTCATTCAGATAAAGAAATCAAAATTATCAATAAGCACATAAAAAAGTGTTCTAACTCTCTTATAATTAGAGAAATGCAAATCAAAACAACTCTGAGGTACCACCTTTCACCTAGAAAGTTGGCTAATATGACAGCAAAGGAAAGTAATAAATGTTGGAGGGGATGTGGCAAAATTGGGACACTAATGCATTGGTGGTGGAGTTGTGAATTGATCCAACCATTCTGGATGGCAATATGGAACTATGCACAATAGGCTTTAAAAGATTGCCTGCCCTTTGATCCAACCATACCATTGCTGGGTTTATACCCAAATAGACAAATAAGGAAAAAGACTTGTGCAAAAATATTTATAGCTGCCCTTTTTGTGGTGGCAAAACATTGGAAAATGAGGGTTTGCCCTTCGACTGGGGAATGGCTGAACAAATTATGGTGTCTGTTGGTGATGGAATACTATTGTGCTCAAAGGAATAATGAACTGGAGGAATTTCATGTGAACTGGAAAGACCTCTAGGAATTGATGCAGAGTGAAAGGAACAGAACCAGGAGAACACTGTACACAGAGACTGATACACTGTGGTACAATCGAATGTAAAGGACTTCTCTACTAGCAGCAATGCAATGACCCAGAACAATGCTGAGGGACTTATAAGAATGCTATTCACATTCAGAGGAAGAACTACAGGAGTAGAAACACAGAAGAAAAACAACTGCTTGATCACATGGGTCGATGTAGACTCTAAGTGGCCACCCTAATGCAAATATTAATAATATGAAAATAGGTATTGATCAATGACATATGTAAAACCCAGTGGAATTACTCTTTGGCTACAGGGGGAGAGGAAGGGAAAGAACATGAATCATGTAACCATGGAAAAATTTTCTAAATTAATTAATTAAAAAATTAATTCAATAAAAATTTTCAATTAAAAATATTTTTAAAAAGAAAATATTTCTCAAAGGTGGTCATCTAGCCTCTGGCAAACCATTTACCCCTGTCTGCTTCAGTTTCTCCATCTGTAAAATGAGGTAGAGAAGGATATGGCAAACTACTATCTCTGTCAAGAAAACCTTAAATAGGATCAAAAAGAGTCAAACATGACTGAAAATGATTGAAGAAGGAATCAGCATCAGTTTTCACTTACTTTATCCTGAAATATGAGAGTATCTGTTCTGCCTATAGAGAAGATCAGATCTTATAATGTCTCTGAAAGCACTTGGACAAATGTACATTTTCATATAAAGGATAAAATTCTCTGCAAAGTATTCTTTTTTTTTTTGAAAAAATTTATTTAATTAATTGATTTAGAATATTTTCCATGATTACATGATTCATGTTCTTTCTCTCCCCTCCTCCTAAAGCAGTTCCACTGGGTTTTACATGTATCATTGATCAAGACCTATTTCTATATTAATATTTGCAACAGAGTGATCTTTTAGAGTCTACATCCCCAATCATGTCCCCATGAACCATGTGATCAAACAGTTGTTTTTCTTCTGTGTTTCTGCTCCCACAGTTCTTTCTCTGGATGTGGATAGCGTTCTTTCTCATATATCCCTCAGAATTGTCCTAGATCACTGCATTGCTGTTTGTAGAGGAGTCCATTACATTCAATTGTGCCACAGTGTATTAGTCTGTGTACAAAGTTCTCCTGGTTCTTTCACTCTGCATCAATTCCTGGAGGTTGTTCCAGTTCACATGGAATTCCACAAGTTTGTTATTCCTTTGAGCACAATAGTATTCCATCACCAACAGATACCACAATTTGTTCAGCCATCCCCCAATTGAAGGGCATCCCTTCATTTTCCAATTTTTTGCCACCACAAAGAGTGTGGCTATAAATATTTTGGTACAAGTCTTTTCCCTTATTATCTCTTTGGGGTATAAACCCGTCTGCAAAGGATTCTCAAGGATTGGGACTAGGCCTGAGATATCATTAGTGTAGAATAGAAGCATCAAACATATGACTCTTGGGCGAAATGCTCCACCAGTACTTTCCAGGGCAGCCTGAACCAGTTCAAAATGTATTGGGAAAAATTTAACAAAACAAATACAAATACAATAGAACATAGATAATGTTAATATGTGATTTTCTAAGTCAATTCACCCAGGGGATGCATATATATTATATCCATATATAATAACCATGAATTATCCATAATATATTATTATTTTATAGTTATATGTTATAAGTAATATTGTAATATGTTAGATAGCATATTATTATAAATAATATAAATTATAAATAATATTATATCAATTATAATATATTAATTTTTACATGGGGAATTTCTGTGCTAATATAATATATTATTATATAATAGCCACTATATAATAACCAATGTCATCACTAAACTAATACATACATATATATGTATATATGTGCATATATATGTACATATATATATATATATATATATATATATATATATATATAGAGAGAGAGAGAGAGAGAGAGAGAGAGAGTGTGTTTAGTGGCTTCATTTCTATTTGAGTTTTAACCCACTGGTATAGAGAACTCCTGACTGAGGAAACTCCTTCTAACAATGCATTTTCTTTGAAATTAGAATCTTAGTGAATTTCTGTGACTTGCCCAAGGTCACACAGACAGTATATGTTAGAAGAGGGACTTGAACAAAGCTCATCTTGGTTTTGAGGTGAGATCTCCACTTACTACACCACAGTTCTTCTCAAGTAATTATTAATACTGTGAAATCAGTGGAGGATTTTGCCATTTGGTGGTGGTTTTGTTATTTACGTATTGCAAAAGCCAGAGTTAGTCATTCTGGGGCCCAGATGATTATCACACAACACTACTGGAAGGGTAGGGTTTTTAATTTAGCATTTTGCCTCTGGCTTTCAAGGGTAGACATATTCCTTCTATGCCCATACTATCCACAATATATGTCTCACCTATCAGATACACTTGCCCTGGACCAGAATCCTTGCCTGCCCCTGTACATCTTTGCATAGGTAAATGAATGTACATATGAGAACAATTTATTCCAGTGGCCATGAAGGTGGCTGAAGCAGGCACTGTGGAGCACTTAGAGCATCAAAGATGCTACGGTCATCCACTGCATCCTAGGCTATTGCCAGATGTCCTGACTTTTGACTTGCCACTAGACTTTGATGGCTCTGGAAGAGAGGATGAGATTGATGAGTTTGTGAATTCTTCCTCACTTAAATCTTCATCGTGGGCAATTCACACCCAAGCCTGATATCAGCTCATGATGCCATTGGTCCTCTTCAGAAATGAAGAAAGAACAGGAATAATATCTAATAACTTTTGTTGTTTACTTAAGCCTAGGAAATCTATGAAGAAAGATTCATAGATTTAATCCTGGAAGAGTCCTTCAATGTATCTAATCCAATTAACCCATCATATTAAAGATGAGAAAACTGAAAACCAGAGAGGTTAAATGACTTACCTGGTCACACCAGTAAGTCCTGGCATTTGTCTTGCCTCCGGACTTTGATGATTCTGGAAGAGAGGGTAAAGCTGACAACTTTGTACAACTCGACCTCACTTAACTCCAAAGCATGCACCTTTGTGATATCATTGGTCCTCCTCCAAAATGAAGGATCAGGGACAGGTAGGTAGCTCAGTGGATAGAGAGCCAGATGACCTGGGTTCAAATCTGAATTCAGACACTTCCTAGGTGTGTGACCCGGGGCAAGTCTCTTAATCTCAATTACCTAGCCCTTACCACTCTTCTGCCTTGGAACTAATATTCAGTATCACTTGAAAGGCAGAAGGTAATGGTCTAAAAACAAACAACAAAGGGCAAACAATAATTTTGATGGGTGTGAAGGTGGTGGTAGTTGAGAGGGAACAGAAAGGTGTAATAAAAAGACCACTAGATTTATGTTTTGAAAACATGTCTTCTGCCTCTGTTGTGTAACTTTGATGAAATTCTAAAAACATTCTAAGCCTCAGTTTCTTCATCTGTCAAATGGGGGAAACAATTTTTTTAATCCAGATCATCTGTCATAGAATCAATACAATGTATAAGTTCCAAGGCAGAAGAACTAGACAATGGGGGTTAAGTGATTTGCCCAGGATCTCATAACTAGGACATATCTGAGGCCAAATTTAAACCCAGGACCTCCTGTCTCTAGATCTGGCTCTTACTCCACTGAGTCACCTAGCTGCCCCTCTTAATAATTCTTATATTGCACCCTTCACAAGACTGCTGTGAAAAAAAGCACTTTGTAAATGAGAGAGTTCTACAATGGTAGTTCTCAAAGTGGGGCTTGATTGGGATGCAAAGACCCTTTCAGATCCTCAAGATCAAAACTTTTCATAACAACAGTAAAACATTATTTACCTATTAAAATACTCCTCCCTGTGACCCTGGGCAAGTCACTTGACCCCCATTGCCCATCCTTACCACTTTTCCATCTAAGAGCCAATACACAGAAGTTAAGGGTTTAAAAAAAATAAAACACCCCTCCCTTTCCCAACTACATATATGGGCGAGACCAGATTTTCCTAATATGTTGCTACCAAAACAACATATCACAACAGATTGAGTGCAGAAGCAGATGTGAGAATCCAACTGTCTTCTATTAAGCTAGACATTAATGAGAGTTACCAAAAAAAATGCAAAACAATACTACTGTTCTCACTAAAAAATAAAAACTTGTTCTGGAAAGATATTTTTAAATGAACCTTATTTATATATTGAATATTAACATATGGTGACTTTATTATTGTTCCTTTAAAATGAATAGATAACATTTTCAAACCGCATCCATTTCAACATCAAATATGGTAAATATTGATGGGTATAATAACCCAATAAACAAAAGCTCTTTGGAGTACTCAATAATTTTGAAGAGTGTGCCCAGAGCAAAAAGTCCAAGAACCGTTACTCTAGAAAGATGAGTGTTACGTGTACATGTTCGTGCAAGAGTCTGTGTGCTTGTATGCATATGTGTGCGTCGATAGAACCAGGAGAGAATCCGATGATATTTCACACAAATGAGAAATGTTATTCTGCAGATTAAAGCTGTGCAGCGCCTGGTTTTGTCTTTATTTATGCCTTTCTATTTCCATGTCTGCTGACATGGGTGCCCATACTGGGAAGCACTGAAGGACATAATTGGCGTTGTGAAAAATTATTGGGAAGTCAGGACGTTCCCTTGCAGTGATCCCCCCCATTCGCTTCCCCATCTGTCACCATCTAATGTGACAAAGTTTTTATCGGGCATCGAGGCGGAGGAGATTAAAAGTAAATACTGCGATCAGGAAGCAGCTGGGGGGAAAATGTAACGCATTTCACACCAGGCTGAGCAGCTCATCTACTCAGCCTTGTATAGCTCTGGAGCTCCCAGGGAGGGATGGAGAGTGGGAGGAGGCAACAAAAGGGGGTGGGGGCTGAGTCCTGGGCCCTGCTAAGCAGGGAGGCCCCAGAGGGCATTGTGACTCCTTCCCTGGGCACCATTGTAAACAAGATGTCCCTCCATCCCTACCTCCTCCCACCCAAACACATAGACACCCTGGCCCCTCAACAAATCCAGCATGGCAAGGCATTCCCTTCCCTCTCTTCTTGTGGGAAAGGGAAATACTTTGGGCACTGTGTTTTTTTTTTTTTTTCTACCTCTCTTTCCTGAAATTGGAAAGCATTAAATACAGGTTTCTAGTATTTGGCCCTGTAATCCTATCTCTGTTTGTCCTCCCTACTCTTATTGGGTACTCTTGGTATTGTCAACAGAACTGAATCCGGTACCTGACTCACAGAATGCCTAAAGGCACTACAAAGTGAGCAAGAGTCCTGGCTCAGAGACCAACTAGGAGTTTTATTCTAGGTGAGAAAAACAGCTTACAAGCTGGAACCTCCTTCCAATAGAGGGAGGTCCACCTACTCTCATCAGGCTGAGATATTTAAGAGCAAAAACTGCGAACACAGTTATTTTTTGGGTAAGCAGTTCTCAGAACAGTTAAGCCTTGAGGTTTTCTTTGGAAAAGAACCAGGATGTTTAGGCAGCAGGGACTTTCCACTTTTGTGCAACAGTGAGCCACCTGGTCTGGGTTACATGGCACTTATATGCAGTAAGACAGGTATAAAGGGTCACTATATTTTCAGGCTGGTTTGACCTCCAAATTGGCTGGTAGAATAATTATTGTTTCTTTTTTTTTTTTTTAACCTTTTTCATCCATCTTAGAATCAATACTAAGTATTGGTTCCAAGGCAGAAGAGTGGGAAGGGTCAGGCAATGGAGGTTAAATGACTTGCTCAGGGTCATAATTGCCAAGGAAGTATCTGAGGATAGATTTGAACCCAGGACCTCCCATCTCCAGGACTGACTCTCAATCCACTAAGCCATCTAGCTGCTTTTGAACAACTGTTTCTTTATCCAGTTCTCCTGGAAAATAAGGGAATTCCACCAAATCCAACTGATTAGTGAACTCGTTGATCGTTCCATTTTCACATAGGCTGGGGCCAAGAAGGTGTCATCAGCATGAACCTGTGTATGAGTGTGGAGGAAAATTTGGAGGCTAGCAGATGAGATTGAATAAAAGCAATGAAAGGAAGGAAAAGAATAGAACTGATAGCAACCCTCATCCACCCAGACAGACAAGAGAAAAGGTTATAAGCTTGGGCTTCAGGGGTGTGAAGCACCCATCTCTCCCTATCTCTTCTTTATAGACCCACTAAGACCATCAAAGGTGCTTGAGGGAACATGTCTGAATTCTACCTGGGTTTGAGTCAACTTGGCTGCCATTAAAGGTCCAAGGCAGGGCTCTTGGGAAACCCATTTGGAGAAGAGTATTTCACATGTGAGGTCCCAATTAAGCTGGGGGCCAGATGGTAAGAAAGAGATGCAGCCACAGTTTACAACATTGTCTCAAAGTGAAATGGGTGGACATTGGTCTAGAGTTGCAACGGGGAGGTGGCCACCCTTGACAATATTGAGTGTGACAAGATTAGGTGAGATTCTTTTGTGGAAGGCCATCATCTCCCTCAAATATTTTATTTCCTTTATTTTGTTTCCCGAGATTCCAGTGCCAGAAACCTCCTGCCAGTACTATCCCTGGCCATGTGGACCAACCTATAGAGGATAGTTACAGCAGGAGGCCTCCACTGACCTAAGGTAAACATACTTAGGGAAAGATGTATTAGAATAGATGCAGAAGGTACTATGTGGAGATAAGGTGACAGTTTGGCATGTTCTGATAAGGGGCCCTGGATTCTAGAAAATGGCAGTATTGGGATGGTATTGGATTGGAGAAGGCTAGAGGGTGGAGAGGGAATAAACCCTTCAAAGCTGGTAAAAGGATCAGTGAGTTTCATGCTTCATTTAGTGAGATGTACTAATGGGGTTTCCATTAGATGTGTAGAGGTCCATAGGTTAGTGTGTGTAGGCCATGTGTCTGTTTGACCATCATTGGGGACACACATCCAGTAGGAGGAAAGATTAAATAAGATGGAAGTTCTATGCAGTAGGAGTTTCAAAGGGTATATTTCCTTTCCCCAAATGTCAGGCAGGTGAATAAGACTAGTTGCCTGATAGACAGCTTCATGGTGAGACAACAAGAGAAAAGAAAGGAGGATGTATCCAGGATTCAATTCCTTAAAGCTTGGCTGACATAGATGTGGTGAGCATAAGATGGCAGTTTAGCATGTTCTGATCAGGGATCCTGGATTTGGGAAAATTGGGGTGTGATGGTGTTATTGGATTGGAGAAGGCTGGAGTTAAGAGATAGAATAGGCCTTCTACTGAGGTTTCAAGGAATATTTCCAAGATGATAAATTTCTGAAATTTTTGTAGCTAATTCAGTGCAATAATATGGGAGGGAGCCTTTAATTCTGGCTTCACCATACCATGGATGCAAAAGCATGGGATATCTCATCACTATTTCATAGGAACATAGCTGGGGAGATCCAAGCAAATGGGACTTGAGGTTAAGGAGGACCAAGGAGAGTGCTTTGGACCAGGGGATATCTGCTTTTTCAGAGAATTTTGCCAACAGGCTTTTGAAGATTCCATTGATTCTCTCAACCACTCCCAATGACTGAGGGTGATAGGCACAGTGTAAATGATTGGTAATAGGCCAGGAAGCAAATAGTTTAATTGGAGAAGCTTTAGTGAGATGGGTTTCCCTGTCATAATGAATTTCCTTGGGAATCCCAACTGTAGAATAATACATTCTAGGAGAATTTGGGCTATAGTATTGACAGGGAATCAGCTCCACCCACAAGGAGAACATCCAGACCATAACCAGTGCATATCTGAAACCACAAGATGGTGGTAGTTGGATGAAGTCAATCTATCAGACCAGAAATGGGGTTCTGGGAAGGGGTAACTGCCTTGTCCAGGTTTCAGAGGCTTGGAGGCATTATGACAGATAGGGCATGTATCAGAGGCCATGACCACAGCCTCATGGAACCTTCCCCACCAATATTTCTGGGCCAGTTCCATTAGTTTGTCAGGTTTCCAGTAACTGGTAGAATGAAGGTAAATAGGGAAGGACAGGTTTTTAGGAAGCACTATTAATCCATTGGAGCACCCTCACAATCTAGTGGTAAGATCAAGGGTGAATTCCTCCTTTTGGAGCTTGTCTTGGCTTTTTCTGAGCCATTGCTATTTCCTCCTTCTTTTTCCTGAGGGGTTTGGGCAGGGTTTCAGGGCAAAGTGACAGTGATATTGGGACAAGGGGTTTTAGAGCAACTACTTTGGCACCCTGGTCAGTCATAATATTTCCCCAAGTGTGAATGCTGTCCTCTCTACTGTGCCCTGGGATCTTTATAACTACTATGGGGTAAGGGAGCAACAAACACTTTAGTAGCTTGGAAAATTCTTTGTAGTTTTTGATTTACTGACCAGAGGAAGTGAGGAATCCTCGGTTCTTCCAGAGCATCCCAAAGGCATGTACCACCCCAAAAGCATAAGAGCTATCAGTATAGCTCAGTGATGGTGAACCTTTTAGAGACTGCATGCTGTGCTTGTCCCTCAACTGAGTGCTGTGCCCCATTCTCCCTGCTACCTTACCCCAGACAGGGGAGGGAGAAAAAGAGGGAAGTGGCCCGAGCACTCCTCTCAGGGGAGGGAGTAAGCACTTCCATTGGGCTGCTTGGCAGAGGGGTGGGAAAGTATAGTGGAGAGGGGAAGGGAGCACCTCTACCTGAGTGCCACTGTCTTTATAATATAGAATAATAGATAATAATAAAACAGATAATTATATATTATACATATAAAATACATAGTATTATACATAATAATGATATAATAATAATAATCTAGGCAGTCCCACTGTCTATCTAATTATCTAATAATTAATTCTGGTGGGGGATGACCTGTGTGCCCATAGAAAGGTCTCTGTTCACCATCTTTGGTATGTGTGCCATACATTTGCCATCATGGGTCTAACTGATAATTCTTTTCCCTTTCATGAGTTCCCATGCCTGAGTCACTGTTTAAGCTCAGCCTGTTGGGCTAAATGGTTATCTGGCAAGAGTGTGGACTCAATTACTTTGCTGGTAGTGGTGATACTCTAGTCAGCCACCAAGTTCCCTGAGTCATGAACCATCAGTATACCAATCAAAAGCTGCAATTTTTAGGGGAGGTTCACTAAGATCCTCTTGAGGTAAGAATGGAATGTCTAAGAAGGACATACAGTCATGATGCGTTGACTGCTCTGGGGTAAGTGGTGGAGTTAAGAGTGCTTATTCCACAGAACCTAGGTGACTCAATGGATAGAGAGCCAACCCTAGAGACAGGAGGTCCTACATTCAAATCTGTCTATAGACACTTTCTAGCTGTGTGACCCTGGGCAATTCACTTAACACTTTATTGCCTAGCCCTTGCCATTCTTCTTTCTTGGAACCAATACACAGTATTGATTTCAAGACAAAGGATAAGAGTTAGGTTTTTTGTTTGTTTTTTTAAAAAGGAATACTTACTTGTTTGATGATCAGGTGAGGTCTTGGAAAAAGAGTCACCTCTAGATTGACCAGCCTGTTAGAGGACAGATACTTGGGGTGATGAGAGCTGAGGAGAGCTTCTACAGCATGGGGAATATGAATTTTTAGAGGATGATCAAGGCAGATATCCTCGGTGGCCTTGATGAGGGTTGTTGTGGCAATGATTGCCTGCCGGGATCCAAGGAGACCTCTAATGACAGAATCTAAACTCTTGCTATAATATCCTATAGGCCAAAAATTTCCCAGGATGCTTTTGGGTGAACACTCCCACAGAAATCTCTCCCTTTTTGAAGACAAAGAGGCAAAAGGTAAGCATATATTTGGGAAGACCTCAAGTTGGAAGGATTTGGAGAATGGTTTTAAGAGAGATAAAGGCCACCTCAGCCTCAGAGGTGAAAGAGAAGGGCTCAGGAATAGAATCTTTGAGCAAGTCAAAAGGAGGGGGCAATAACAGAAAAATCAGGGATCCACAAAAAACGGTAGACTGTAAGGCCAAGAAAGGTGGTTAGATGACATTGGGTTTAGGGTATAGGAATGTTAATAATGATCACCCTGAATCATGCTACATTGAGGTAAAACCCAGAGGAGGAAAGATGGTAGCTGATAAACTTGACAGAAGGTAAGGCAAACTGTAGCTTGTCTTGGGATGCCTTGATCCTTCATGAGGCTATCCTCCTTAGGAGACAAACAGTCACAGACAGAGACCTCAGAGGAGGAGGTCATAAATGTACTGAAGCAAAATAGGTCTCCAGAAGTTTAGGGAGGCTTGGTCCTGCTTCAGAACCTGAGAAAAATAAGAGAGTGACTTGGTGAATATTTGAGGAAGGACAGTCCACGCAGTTTTCCTAAATAAAGGCAAAGATAATTGGCTCTTAGGAGCCACAGGGATGGAGAAAAATTCATGGCAGAGGTTTGTGGCTATAAAGTAGGTTGCCCAAAGGAGAACTAGATCAAGAAGTATATGAGGATTGGAAACAGGTATGAGGAATCACAATAGAATTGACTGCATGGAAGTTATGCACTAGATGCTGTCTGTGTCCATCAGGCTTCTAGATGCAAAAAATTGGGATTCTAACAAGGCAGGTACAGGGGACTATGAGACCTTTAGAGAGACAAGTGTTAAACAAGGAGTGAACATCTTCAACAACTTCAGTGCAAAGGGTACCGATGAAGGGAGGGCAGAGGTTTAGTGGGATCTAGCTAGACCACAATGGATGGGGCACTACTGACAAACCCGATGTCAGTGGAGTCTGCAGCCCAGAGTTAAGGAGGTATCTGGTTGAATAGATGGTGAGTCAAGAGGAGCAAGGGGAAAAGGCTCAAGGGCATAGAGACACTTTTAGACAGTAGAGAGCAAGCAGATGAGGCAAGGCATAATGAGGGGGTGCCCTTAAAGTCAAGGTAAAAGGGGGCATAGAGGTTTAAGGAGAAGTTGTCTAGGAATGTGAGGGATGGGGACAAAAGGGTCACTAATTTCCTCAACAAAGAAGGAAAGAGTTTCAGAAACATAAGCAATGACAATTTTGTTTTGTTTGCAATCCCCACCATTAAAATGGCATTGTTACTCTGGGGGAGAGGAACAGGGAAGGCAGAGGGGTTCAGCACAGATAGAGTAGCCTCAGTACCAACAAGAGTAGCAACAACGTGGCCCTGTATGAGAACAAAAACGTCCCTGAATGGCAGCATGTGGATAATAGGAAACTAAATCTGAGCTACTCCCTTGAAGTACCAACTCTCCCTGGAGCCTTATTGTGCCAAATAGGGGGGGTTGTGGGGAAAGTCCATAAGGGTGGCAGAGGCTTTCATAGGAGCTGAGGCTCCAGAGTTTTTAACTTTAGTTAGGAGCCTGCAATCTAACTTCCAACAACTGGGTTTTTCATAAGAGCCTGACTATGGCAGGAGCTTGGGATCAGAGGAAGAAGGGAGGGTAGTGAATTCACTTAGAAGGAGGTAAGAGCTTTGAAGATATTCTCAATGGCACCAGCCCATGTCTTTGTCTGCCAAGCAAAATGACCTGGTTCTCGGTCTCATCCCACTTCTGACACCAGTGTCCATCCTGTTATGCTGGCTCCTCCTCTCTAAACATCACAGTAAATAACCATCCCTATGCTTTCAGGAAGCTTAGTACAGTGGATCTGGAGTCAGAAAGGCCTCAGTTTGAATCCCCACACTAATATCTACTTTCTCGATGATCTTAGGAATCATAGGATCCTAGATCTAAAGTTGACAGGGATCTTGGGGGTCATCTGATCCAGGCTCCTAATTTTAAAGATAAGGAAGTGAGGCCAAGCCCCTTAGGGCCTCATCTGTAAGATGATGGATTTGGACTGCACTGGGGAAGTTTTTAACCTGGAGTCTGTGAACTTTAACTTTCCCCTCCTCCCCCCACAGCCTGTATTTATTTCAATACAGGGCAGTTAGGGTGGTACAGTTGGATAGATTGCAGGGCCTGGAGTGAGGAAGACCTCAAACACTTGCTAGCTATGGGACCCTGGGCAAGTCACTTAACACTATTTGCCTCAGTTTCCTCATCTGTGAAATGAGCTAGAGAAAGAAATGACAAATCACTTCAGTATCTTTGCTCGGAAAACCTTAAAGAAGGTCATAAAGAGTTGGATGTGACTGAAAATGACTGAATACAGTTTTGATTCATTTGAGATCCTCTTTGTTTCATTTTATGCATTTTAAAACACTTTTCTGCAGAGTCCATGGGCTTCAACAGATGGTCAAAGAGGTCTTTTACAAATACACACAAATACAAAGGTTATGAACCCTTTGGACTAGGATCTCCTGATGCTCCCTTCTATCCTTGCCATAATATAATCAATCTTAGTCTTTCCTTTATATTTTACATATAGGGAAAGTGGGGCCTGAAGGGGAGAAGAGGTTTATTTATTATAAACTGATGGAACAGGTTTACTAAGTGTTGGTCCCCTTTCCAAGATGTTTTGAGTGGTATTTGGGTATTTGGGAAGCACTGAATTTGAAGTCAAGACTCTGTATTGCTCCTTAATGCTTATATGACTTCTATTACTGCTGTTCAGTTGTGTCCAATTCTTCTTGACCCCATTTTGGTTTTCTTGGCCAAGATACTGGAGTGGTTTGCCATTTCTTTCTTCATCTCATTTGACAGATGAGGAAACTGAGACAAACAAGGTTAAACCCAAGGCCACACGGTTATTAAATGTCTGAGGCCATATGTGAACTCAGGAAGATCAGACCTGGTGCTTTATCCACTATGCCACCCAATTGCCCCTTGTATGACTTACAGTGAGTTATTTTAGGGCCTTGAGCCCCAGTGTCTCCATCAGTAAAATGGAATACAGTCATCTCTCGCTATACTGTGGTTCACTCATTGCGGCTTCACTGTATCACAAGTTTTGTTTTTTTAAAAATCTAATTCTATGTCGTGGAGTTTTCACTATATTGCAGGATTTTGCAGATGAATACCCTACTGTATACTATGGAAATGTAATGTGCCCCTACCATTTGTGCAAGTTTGCCTACATGAGATTGTACATGGCACACTATTGGCTGATGGGATGAAAGGTGACCAACCACAGTGCTGTTTATCCTAGGTGCTGACTGGCTCAGTCTGTTTGCTCTCCCACACTGTGCTCATATGTTCAGCATCTCTCCTTGTCCACTTCACATAGACTTCTGATTGCTGCACTTAGTGTTGCTCTGCAGTTTGTGAAGTTTTCATAAAAGTTTGAATTTATTTCAAGTCCCCAATGGCACCCAAATCTTCTGCGCCTTCTAAGGTTTCTAGCAGTGAACCCAAGCGCCAATGCTACTACTTTGCGAATTTTCACCTATCACCAGGGTCTCTGGAATGTAACTGCAAAGACTTGGGTCAGGAGATTGTCCTGCCATCCATACTAATAAATTAACAGTCTTGGAGAGGATGAAGAATGGAGAATACTATCAAGCTACTGATAGAAGTGATGGACTTAGGGTACAAATTGAGATAATTGGTTTTTGGATGTGCCAATGTAAGAATTTGTATTACTTGACTATGCATCTTTGCCATAAAGGTATTGTTTTTCTTTTTTCTTTTTCAGTGGTGGGATGAGAGGTCGGAGAGGTAGAAAACACATACCTTTTAACTGGAAAAGTAAAATTTAATTTAAAAAAAGAATAAGCAGCAATTAAAATGTGCTAAAAGTTCTTATGGCTAAGGTCATACAGGGGAGGGGAAGGACAGAGAAATGGATCCTGGCCTCCAATCAGTCTTGAGGACTCACTTTCAGTTTCACTGACTATAGAAGGCTCATGGAAGCAATCACATTCCCCATATGTAAAATGAGAAGGTTGGAATCCGTTACTTCTGAGGTTCCTCCCAGAGCTAGATCAATGATCTTGTGACCAGATGATGCAATTCCCAGGCTTCTCTTTGGGCCAGAACACAGTGTGAGCCCAGGGCTACCTTTGGCAAGATATGATATTGATTAACAATTGCCCCTGTGTAAGTACTTAAAGTGCTTAATTAGAATTTGAGAGGAGGTTAATCTGAATCAGGCTTCCCAGAGAAAGGGAAGTCAGAATAGAGATCTGAAGGTGGAGAGATTTAGGAAGGATTATTCAACCTGTTCCAAGTGAGAGAGAGAACTAGTAGCAATGGGTGTTAGTAGGAAAGAAACTAATTTCAAGTAAATTTAAGGAAAATATTCTCAGCTATTAAAATTGCCCCAAAGTGGAATGGTCTTTTGTAGGAGGAGGAAGGGGAGAATAAGAGAGAGAAAAGGGCACTTTGGTTCAGTGACCCATCTGGGAATAGCCAGACCCACATATAAGTCTAATCCTGATTTTTAAATTAAAAAAAAAGAAATTTCTTAATTGGAATCAATCAAAGGCATTTATTAAGTGTCTTTTGTGGACCAGGCATAGTACTAGTTGCTGGAGAAAGAAGCAAAGAAGATATCCATGCTGGTTAGCTTCTGGCCCCCAGGTAAATGTTGGGATGAGTTATGGACAAAGGGGATGTTTGAGCCAACTCATCAATTTGAGAAAGCTGATTGTTAAATTTCATTATGAACATTTACACCTCAGAAAGCAATAAATCTACTAATCAGGGCTTGTTTTATTGTTGTTCATTTCTTAGACTTAAAATGTTGGAGAAAATGTTACTAATGCAGATTAAATTAGAAATTGTGCATACACTTTTTTTTTGGAGAGCCAGATGTTAAACATTTATTAGCATACAACTATTGCAAAGTCTAATTTGGATCAATACCTAGTAGATACTTAATGCTTAAATATATTAATGCCTGCTATGTATCAAAAAACACTGGATTTAAAAAGACAAAAATGAAACAGTCCCTGCTTTCTAAGAATTTACATTTTAAAGATGGAAACAAATATGTAATTATATAAGTATATGCAAAACACATATACCTAGAATATATACAATGCCTTCCCCTTGGCAGGTGCAGGGTGGAAGAAAGACAATAGAAGCTAGGGGAATTAGGGAAGGATTTATTCAGAATGTGGAGCTTGAGGCAACTCTCAAAACAAGCCTGAGATTCTATGTGGCTGGTGTGAAGAGGGAGAACATTCTAGGAACGGGTGGTGGAATCTATGCAAAAGCTTGGAGATGGGAAATGAGAGATGGGAGATGGAGTGTGATAAGTGAGGAACAGTATGCAATTTGAGATGACTAGACTATAAGATTAATGGAGAGGAACAGTGAATGGAAGCTGTAAAAGATGAAAGGAAGAAGTAGTGAAAAACTTTAAACACCAGAGTTTATATTTGATCTCTGATGTAACAGAGAGCCACAGGAGTTTGCTGGAAAGGAGGTGACATGGTTACACCTGACTTAGGAAAATCACATCAGTATTACTGACTAGTAGGAATACTATATAATATAAACTTGTTTTTTTTAAACAACTTTGAATATTAGAAAGCCTTTCACCTTCTTACAAATCAAGCTCCAGAAAATATTTCCTTCTTTCAAACCTACTTTTCAAGTAGGTAGCTCAGTGGACTGAGAGTCAGGCTTCAAATTTGACCTCAGACACCTTCTAGCTGTGCGATCCTGGGTGAGTCACTTAACCCCCTTATCTCTCTTCTACCTTGGAACCAACACATAGTATTGATTCTAAGATGGAAGGGAAGGGTTTTTTAAAAATTCAGCAAAACACAGAACGGAGTTCTTGAAGAATCAAGACTATCTTCTCTCTTCCATAAAACTGATGAGAGAGTAGAAAAAGTCTAACCTTGGCAGCTTATCCTGTCAATGAGAAGCAGGATGATTGAGAGTACCATCCTTTCCCCTCTGGGGTACACTTCAAGAAGAGGCTGACAGTATGTGAAAATAGAAGCCTGCACCTCTCCAGATTCCCTCTGTGGTGCCCTTAAGGGACCTCCTGGGCACCTAATGAAAAGGAATGGACAAGCAGAAGGAAATGCTCAACAGAGTGGGGCAGTGGGGATTAGAGTTAGGACTGGACAAAAGGGGGGGGGGGAAGAGACACAGGAGGGGAGTGGGGGAGAGGGTTTGGGGTAGCAGTCATGGGAGAGGATTGGAGCAGGAACATAGCTAGGAAAATGAGAAGAAGGAGT
>NC_058131.1:483367956-483428057 GCF_016433145.1 Gracilinanus agilis | reverse complement strand
TCTTTCTTTCTTTCTCTTTCTTCCTTCCTCCCTCCCTCCCTCTCTCTCTCCCTCCCTCCCTCCCTTCCTCCCTCCTTCCCTCCCTCCCTTCCTTCCTTTCTTCCTTCCTTCCTCTTAATAAAACCCTCACAGTCAGTATTAGTAACAACTCTTAAGACAGAAGGGCAAGGGATACCCAAATGGACTTGTCCAGAGTCCCACAGTTAGGAAGAATATAAGGCAACATATCAACCAGGACCTATTGTTGCTAAGACTGCCTCCCTATATATGAGACATCTAGTTACCCCTTCTTCCTATATTTCTATTAATTTTTCTGTTAAGTACTTAGGTGTGATGCAATTCAGGAATGTCACTGCTATGGCCCTGGATGTCCACAGAGGAATGCTGAAGAGCATGTTGGTCTTGGGCCTCCCTCATGATTGACAATACTAGCACACAGGTGCCAAGTTGGCTAATCTTCTGCTACAGCTCCTAGGGCTCCAAGGACAGCAGGATCAAGCTGTGCCATTCAGTAGGTGCTAAATTTTGGCAGACAACAATGATATACTGAACAGTTTTGACCATTTCTTCATATTGTCTACACTGATAAATTGGTCTAGTCCCCTTTTGGACAACCCTTATGTAATTTCTTGTGGCAATAACCTGTACCATAACTGTCAGAATAAACCAACTTCCCTTTCCCCACCATTACCATAAAAAACTACTTGACCCACCCAATTGTTTGAAGTTTCATTGTTAAGATTGTTGGTGCCTTCTATGCCCATGCCATTTGTGGCAGGTCTTTTGATGTCTGTTACTCTTTAATCTCAGTCATTTCATAGATTCCATCCAGAAGTAAACCACTTCTGGCTACTTTGGAGAAATCCAATGGAATATACTTGTTATCTGCATTTACTAATGTTGGGTGATGTTTGCTTTTTCCAAAAGTATTTCTGTAGTTTTTTGACCTATTTGTCATGTATTCCAAAAACGTCTATCAATCCTCTGCCTTTCTTTTCCTGTCAAAGAAGTGTTAATCGTTCTGTTATCATTGTTATAATTAGTCTGAACCGGTTGTTTCCTCTGTATATCAAGCTCTTGGTGAGAAAATTCCCTTTACTAATGTAGATTTGCAAATATTCAGCAACTTGAAGTCTTAGAGAATTGCTTGGGGTAATGAACATTTATTTAAGTGACTTTCCCAGAGTCACACAGTCAATATATGTCAGAGACAAGACATAAATGCACTGGTGCAGTGGACTGAATGTTGGGCCTAGGGGCAGTAGGATAGTCCAGTGGATAGAGTTCTGGGCCTGGAGCCCAAACTTGGCCTTAGACACTTTCTACCTGTGTGACCCTGGAGAAGTCACTTAATCCTTACCTCAGTTTCCTCATCTGTAAAATGAATTGGTGAATGAAATGACAAACCACTCCTGTGTCTTTGCCAAGAAAATTTGCAATGGAGTCACAAAGAATCAGACATGACTGTAAAATAACTGAGCTACATTCCCTTCCAACTCCTAATCTATGATATTAAAAACCTAAAAACCTCCAGAAGTAGGCTATTCCTTTTATTTTTTATGCACTTGCATATCTTTTTTATCTGATTTTTAAATTTTATTTTAGTTAGCTATAATTCTTAGGAAGAGGCATAGCGAATTGAAAGCTAGCCATGGAGTGAAGATGGTTATAATAATCATGATGATTGCGATAATGATGATGATAGCAATAAAAATATCAACAATAATAGCTAGCATCTATGTACTATGAGCTAGGTACTGTGTGTAGCACTTAATATGCTACCTCATTTGATATTTCATTTGAAGATTTGTGTTCCTCACAACAATCCTGGAAAGTAAGTGAAATAAATCTTTCTGACTCCACATCCATTGCTCAATGCACTGTGCCAACTAGACTCATGGGAAATTTTCAGACATAAAAGGACATTAGTATTTTAAAACACAAACTCCATGCCAAACTTTATTAGTCCTACTAAGGTAAAAGTATTCAGTAATTTTGGCGGGGAACATATCACAAAGGTATGGGAAATTCCCTCCATTGTTTCAGATCTGCAGCCAATGTGCAATTTATAGTCTTAGAGATACCTGGGGCACCAAGAGATTAAGTGACTTGCCCATAAGTCCAGGAAACAGTTTGTGGCAGAGGCAGGACTTGAAGAGTCTAGGCCTTTAGAAGTTTCCTAACAATCCATCAAAAATTTTTATTTATTCTTTCATTAAAAACCCTTACCTTCTGTCTTGGAATCAATACTATGTATTGGTTCCAAGGCAAAGGAACAATAAGGGCTAGGTGATGGGGGTTAAGTGACTTGCCCAGGGTCACACAACTGGGAAATGTCTGAGGTCAAATTTGAACCCAGGACCTGTCTCTAGGACTGGCTCTCAATCCACTGAGCCACCTAGCTAGCCCCAAAACATATAATTATTAAATGCTTTAAAAAATTAGAATGTATCAATCATCCAAACCACTCCCCTTATTTACATATAAGAAAACTGGACCTCAGAGAAGTTAAGTGATTTTTTTCGAATACTTAGCACAGTACCTGAAACATAGGTGCTTAATAAATAAAAAAAGAAGGTGCTTAATAAATACATAAATAAACAAATAAAAGATTGTTTGATGGCCTGATTCTCTAAGGTCACATTTCAGCAGCAGTGCAAGGATAATGAATTTCTTCTCATTAATATGTTCACCCAAGGGCAGATGGGACTGATTTTCAGATATGTTGTAGATAGAATTCATGACTTAGGTAGGTTGGGAAGGACTAGATGACCTCTGAGTCATCTTGCATCTCAAAGACTCTATGAAATGTCAAGATCATGGTGCCCTTCTACTTGTGTAACTGTGGTGATTCTGGAAATAAGTCTAGGTGATCTACTCAACTTGGGATTCATGAATTTATTGGACCAAAACTAGATTTGTGTTGACATCTTGTTATTGTTGATAACCATGACCTTGCCCTGTTAAATTGGCTTTTTCTATCTGTCATATGGCTGAGGTCCTTTTATTTTTATTTGTATTTGTGAATTTACCATTTAGCAAGCAATTTCTCTAAGGGAAATACGGTGGAATGGGATAGGACCATGAAACAAGAATAAGTGCCAAGTCAAAGTAATGATTGTTGACTGGGCCAAGAGTGTGAGAGTATATCTGTTATTCTCACCCTGTATTTCAGACTGCCCATTGGAATTTCAAGTTCACTATGTCCAAAGTAGAGCTCATGGTCTCTGCCCTCCTTTAACCTTCTCTTCATTCAAACTTTATTTCTAGAGAGGATACCATCATTCTCCTAGTCTCCCAGGTTTATAACCTTGGTGTTCTCCTCAACTCCTCACCCCATAAATCTAATCTATTACCATTTCTACTGTTACAGCATTTCTTGTATAGATCCTTGTCCCTTCACTCACACAGTCACCACCCCAGTTTAGGCCTTCATTATCCCTCACCTGGACTACTGCAAAAGCTTCCTAATTTGTTTCTCTGCTTCAAATTTCTCCCTACTCATGGCCAAAATGATTTCCCTCAAAAGTACAACTCTGATGATGAATCATGTTACCTGATCCTCATTGGCTTTCTCTAGGATTAAATATAAAATTCTCTGTTTGGCACAGAGGTTCTTCACAGTTTGGGCCTTTTTACCTATCCAGTCTTCTCACAATTTATTCACTATCACATATCCTAAATTGTAACAATATAATAAAAAATACTATACTTTAACACACAGTATAGTATAATGTAACATAACCCAATACAACATTACATAAAACAACACATCCTAACATATTCTAACATAATGTAGCATAACACAACATAACGTAACGTAACGTAATGTAATGTAACGATGTAATGGGGGCAATTAGGTGGTGCAGTGGACAGAACACTGAGCTTGGAATTAGGAAGACTTATTTTCATGAATTCAAATCCTACCTCATATGCTTCCTAGCTGTAGAACTCTAGACAAGTCACTTTAACCCTGTTTGCATCCATTTCCTCATTTGTAAAATGATCTGGAGAAGGCAATGGCAAACAATATCTTAATGAAGAAAATACCAAATAGGTACAGAAGAAAATACCAAAAAAATGGATAGGACTGAAATGACTCAATAACAATTTAATATCTGATATAATATAATTAATATAAAGTGTAGCCTACTTGCTGTCTCATTCCTGGAAGACTCTCCCTCCTTTTCTCTTCTTGATATCGCTTTCTTCATTCAAGAGATCTCAAATGCTGTCATCTGTTGGTAACCTTCCTGGTTCTCCTAGTCTCTCGAGCCTTTTGCTCTAAGGTTACCTTCCTTCTGTTCTGTATCTCTCATGTATATACCTATTTATTTACATGTGGTCTCCCTGGTTAATACATAGTTCCTTGAGAGGAGAGACTATTTTTTGTTTTTGTTTTAAACTCTCTTTGTTACTGACCACTTAACACAATGCCTTGTGTATAGAATTTGAGACATGCTTTATGAAAGTATGGTTGTATGTGTGCATGAATGGATATATGCATGAATCTTGTTGATTGAATACTTAATAGTGGTTGACATTTATGTTGCATGTTAAGGTTTGCAGAGCCTTTTCCATACATTGAGCCTCTCCCAAACCCAGGATGATAGGTGCTATTGCTATCCCCATTCAACAAATAAAGAAACTAAGACACATTGAATTAAGTGATTGCCTCAGAGCTGCATGTCCCTTAAGTGTCTGAGGCAGGATTTAAAACTAGTCCTTCCAATTCCAAGTCTAGACCTCTAAAAACCATCACACTTTCTCTAAGCATTTGAGAGCAGGAAGTCTCCAAAAGACCATGGTGGGAGAGCCATCAGGGACACAAACTTCTTTTTTAAAAGAAAAAATATAGATATATAGCTAGATAAATAGTTAAATAGATAGACAAATAGATAGATAGATAGATAGATAGATAGATAGATAGATAGATAGATAGATAGATAGATAGATAGATAGATAGAAAGATAGATAGATAGATAGATTGGCTGACTGACAGGTAGGTAGATAGATAGATAGATAGATAGATAGATAGATAGATAGATAGATAGATAGATAGATAGATAGGCATATTTCTACATTAACTATTTCCAAACTTCATGTAAATTTTTTAACATTAAAAAAAATTTGAGTTCTATATTCATTCCCTTTCCCACTCTTTGAGAAGAGAAACAACATATAGATTACACATGTGAAGTCATGCAAAACATATTTCATATTAGCCATGTTTCAAAAGAAAACACACAAAAAGTCCAAGATAAATAATTTTTTTAAAAAGTATACTTCAGTCTGCATTTCAGTTGTCTCTCTGGAGGCATATAGTATTTTTCATCATGAGTCTTTTGGAACTGTCTTTGATCATTGTTTTGATCAGAGTAACTAAATCTTTCACAGTTGATCATCATCACAATATTGCTATTCCTGTTTACAGTGTTCTATTTCTGCTCATTTCACTTTATATCAATATATATATATATATATATGTATATATATATATATGTATGTATGTATGACTTCTCAGATTTTTCTGAAACCATCTTTCTCATCATTTCTTATAACACAACAGTATTCATCATAATTATCTACCACAACTTGTTCGGCCATTCCCCAATGAATGGGTATTCCTTCAGTTTCTAATTCATTGTCTCCACAAAAAGAGCTGCTGGAAATATTTTTGTACAAAAATATTATTTTTGTTCTTTTCCCTCTTCCTTGATCTCTTTAGGATATAGACCTATTAGTGGTATTGTTGTATCAAAGAGTATGAAATGCTTTATAGACCTTTAGGTATAGTTTGAAATTGTCCTCCAGAATAGTTGAACTAGTTCACAACTCCACCAGCAATGCATTAGGGGACCAGATTTCTAACAAGAAAGAGAAATAAAGGAAGGAGTCAATGTGAGGGGCAAATATCAAGTGGTTTAGAGGAATTAGGATTTGGTATTCATGGATCAGGGCCTCCAGAGCCCAGCTGTTAGTTTGGAGCCATATAATAGATGGCTCAATGGCAAAACAAGGTCAATGCCATAAGTGTGACGAGAAAAAAAAAATTACTTCAAAGGAATAGAATAGTGTGGCACAGTGGACATAATACTGATCTTGTAATCAGTGATTTTTGTTCAAATACCTCCACTGCCATTTATTTCCTATATGATCATGAACAAATTACTTTATCTAAGCCTCAGCTTTCTCATTTATAAAATGAGGAGTTGGGACTAAATGGCTTTTGAGGTCCCGTCTGTGATATGGGAAATATGGGAGTCCTTGAACTAATTTTGAGGTCCCTGATCTAAACTTCCTGTGGACATTTAGGTCTCTTTCAAACTACATTTCCCATGATCCAACTGGCTTCCTGTCTTACGTGGTAATGTAAGACAATTATGTAATAACGTAAACAGAAAGATAAATAGTGAGTGTCTGGGTTGGTACTGCCTCTTTTCTGCCTTGGGAGTAGGAGCCAGGATGGGAGGAGGAGGCAATAGGGTGCAACTTTCAAACTGACTCTTAACAGGTGCATGGCTTTATTTTTTTAACGGATACCAATAAATCCTTTAAAACCATAATATTTTTAAATCTATCCTTTTATAGCCATTTTATTTCTTACACATCTAGCTCTAAAGGGGAGAGATATCTTCCAAGGCTAGAGGTTCAGTATTTCTTAGGAAATAAGTTGAAAGAGGTGGTCTAAAGCCCAGTTCTTGGGGAAGAAAAGGAAGGGTCTTTCTCATCCAGACAATTTCTCTCCAAGCCCTGGTCAATGAAGAAAAGGACTTGTTTGGGGTGATGGTGAGGCTTAGAGAAAGCAGTAATATATATCAAGGCCAAGGGACTGCTAGATGCCAAGGTAGGGATTAGGAAAATAGATTCTGGAAGGGCTGAGTCCTTCACAGTTTTGTTAAATGTAATTCATCAGTCAGTCAATAAACATTTATTAAGTGCATATTATATGCCAGGCATTAAGTTAGGCTCTGAACATACCAAAGAAAAGCACAGAATAGTCCTTGCCCTCTAGGAGCCAATAATCAGACAGAGGCAAAGATTCTATGGTAGATGATAGCTAAATGGTTGCAAAGAGAAGGAAAGTGTCATCCTAAAGAAGAAGAAAACACAGAGCCAAAATCAATACCATATACATGTGTGCTAAAGCCTGAGACTGACTAATAAATTCATAAATTTAGAGGAGGAAAGGATCTCAGAGTCTATTGTGGTGAAGAGAGGGGGCATAACTTACTTTGTAGAATTCTTCTGTCAGTTAAGGAGTTTAGAATCTTGGGAAAGGGACTGTTGGTCCTGGGAACTCATGGAGGATGTCAGGGCCAATCTGAGCTCCTTCTTGAGATTGAAACCTGGCCTATATTTTGCAGCTTTTCTTTTGAGATTTGTTAATTTAGCTAATTCCTTTGAATCTCACCACCCTACCTTATTCCCACCTTCATTTCCCCTACCTGAATGTCTGAGAAGATTGGAAAGGAGAGTAGATCTGAGAGTTAGTTCAAATCTGTGATAGTTTAGTCAAATAGGGCTTACCCTTGTTACAAATTTACCTTATTGAATCATTGTATCCAACTTTCCTAACCTCATTGATTACAAAACTACCTGAGAGCTGAGTTAAGGCAGGTCCTTTCTTAGTCTCACGTTCCTGCTTCCCTTCCCCCACCTGAAGCTTTCTCTAAGCAGCTGTTAGGGCTACCTTGTATTCCTCCATCCTACCAATCTATCCTAGAAGACAATAAACCCTGTTTATATTTAATCAAGACCTTTTGGTTACTTCTTTAGTTGATTAATAAGAGAGGGAGGAAGGGAGAGAGGAATAAATACTCTCTGGAGTTTGAAGGAAGTTGAGGGTATCCATTTTGGGAGGAAGTGTAACTTCAATACTTCCTTTCTAGTCCCTTCCTGTGAAACTGACTAAAGCCTCAAGACAGTTTCAAGCTGGCAGTAGCTGGCTCTCACCTTGTTCTATAAAAGTGTCCTTTTACTTGACGGGCTTAGTCTGTTTCCCTTCAGTGTTTGTCTCTAACCTGGGTCCCAGTCTTTACTTCCCTGCTGCTGTTGCCTGCCTTAGATTAACTCATCCTCTCCCTTGCAACCCTGGTTACCTCAGTGTTATACTCCCTAAACTCAGACATTCCCTTATTTCTCCTTCCACCTCAACTACCAACTTCATCATTGTACCTTCCTAATCCACCATATTGCCTTAATTTCCCTACCACCTAGTCTATTTCCTTGATTACCTCCAGCCTTGGGTCCCTTGCCTTGCCTTATTCTTTATTCCTACCAGCTATTACCCCTAGCTTCAGTCTCATATTACATCCTGCAGATTCCTTTATTACATCCCTAAAATCCCCTTATTACACTATCTAGTTCATTCCCTTCATTTTATCAATGAGGAAAGTGAGTCCCCAGAGCAGGGAAGTGCCTTGCCTGACATCCCACCTGTAGTAAATTAGCAGAGCTGGGTTTTGAACCCAGGTCCTCTGACACCAAAGCCAATATTATTTCCACTATTATGTAATCTTTTGTTTGTTATTCTGTCTCCCCTAATGTGTTTTCCTGATGCTTAGTACCAAAAACAAACTCACAAAATCTAAAAACAAAAAAACTATAGAATATCAACACTTTAAAACAACAATATGGATAATATGATGCTCTCCAGCTGCAAGAAGAGAAAAAAGACTAGGGGATAGGAGTTTATTTCCAGGCTAAACTAGGGTTCAGGGAATCAAATCCAGACAAGGGAGATGTTGGCAACTAAGGTCAAGTGCTGGGGTTTTCAGGTAGAATAAAGGAATCAGGTCAAATGGAATCACAGTGTGCCATGGGTCACATCACCCATTTAAATCTGTGGTGTACAACCCAGGTCTTGAATCTGGGAAACAAATTAAAATCTAAACTTAGACTAGTGGAATGACCAAAGGAAAACAGGATCATAAACCTAAGGCTGGAAAGAAATTTAGAGGTCATCTACTTCAACCGTTTATTTTACAGATGAGAAAACTGAGGCCCAGGAAGTGAGCTGCTTTTAACTACAGCTTCCTTTTCTAGAAAATGATGTTAATGGTACTTATATTACCTACTTCACCAGATTTTGAGAGGATCAAATGAAAAAGTGTCTAAGCTACTTTGAAAACCAATGGATACTCCATAAATGTCAGCAGCTTTTATTACTTCCTGTGCCCACCAGGGTGAGACCATGGGTGACAGGGAATCAATCAGGTTTCAGTTCAAGAGAAGAAACCTGAGAAATATCAGCCACACCAAAGGGGGCAGAGAACCTGCAAATTACCAATTCCTAACATGGGATGATAATGATAAAAAAAAATAATAGCATAGGACTCTTTTAGGGCTTGATAATAGGAATGAAGAGAAGAAGGAGAGAAGCAAAAGAGAAAAGAAAGGGGTGCTTATATTGGAATGTGTAGAAAAAGGAGGACAACAATAACTAGGGCTCTATTAAGTCAGTAGGTGATATGTTTGGTCCTATGTGCTGAGAGGACAATATCATGCTAGTGTAAGGAAGGGGGTCCATTAAACTAATCAATGAATCAATCAATCATTCTGCCTCAGTTAAAAGTAATTATACTAACCAGACACAAGCACCTCTATTGAGTCAATGAATCAATCAAAGATAGGTGGGGATAGCTTTTGTTTAATTTAAGGATCCTTGAAAGTCATTGGACCAAATGGATTGATGGAAAAAAGAGGAAATATATTTGGATTGGGTGAGGAAATCTGGTCAAGCCCTGTGAATCTTATATAAAGAGTAAGCCAATTTTGGACCCAGGCATTCTAACATATGATAACTATATTTAAAAAGTCCTTTTACATTGTGAACACAAAGGGCCAAAAGCAGAATGGACTAGAAAGGAATAATGTCAATCATTACTCTAACAGTACTGGATTCTCAACCTTCCCTCTATCTTGCAGGAAGTTACCTCTCACAGAACAGTAGCAGAATTGAATCCAAGTCTAAGTAAAAGTCAAACACAGTAGAGAAGAAAGAAAGGATAGGATGTACAAAGGCATTGTGTTAGAACAAAGCTGTCTCTTGGACCTAATTGGACTTAATTTCCTAGATGCAGACTCCTTTCCTACCCCTCTGCCTTAGCCAACATGGGTCAAGTCCAGACAAAGCTATCCCTTGGACTTGATTGGCCCTGATTTTCCTGACTCAGCTTCATGACCATCTAGGAACATAAGTCTGGGCCATGTGGAGAGACTACTGTGCCTTTCAGACTTGGTGGGTACTAAAGACTATGTGAGTAACCATACTCTAATGAGCAGATGCATTTTCAAGATGGAATATGGGGGTAGGAGCATCTCCAAAAAGTCTTAGTGCCATTTTATCCTCATTGCCAATTCTTATTTGCTGGGAACAAAATACATCTCCTTTGTTCAATATACATGCAAGTATATCATTTCAACTCAGTGTTGAACCTAAACTAAGAAAATGCTGGTCTTAAAAATGTGCCTCTGATAATAATGGACACAGGTAGAAAATGCATATGAGTAGACTAGCTAATGTGGGGCTTAGGAATCAAATGTGAACTACCATTAAAGAGGAATATGAGGTGTGGTGGCCATAGGATTTTGAATGATTTGCAGAATTTAAATTTAATATGATGGTTAATAGGAACCAATTTGTTATAAGAATTTATTGTAGCTGACAAAGAAAATTCCAGGGCACGACTGCCTAACAGGGAGTAAGCAAGTTCATAGATGTTTAGCCAAAGTTGCCCTTATCCTACAATGGTCCATGGAATTGATTTTCATAGTAGAGAAGCCTAAAGGGAGATAATGTGTGTGTGTGTGTGTGTGTGTGTGTGTGTGTGTGTGTATGAGAGAGACAGTGATAGAGACCCACAGAGAGACAGAGACAGAGAAATAAGGGGACAGTAGTAACTGCAGTTGGTACAGTTGGAATCCTGTTCTTCATGCTTATTAGACACAATTAGTCTAGAACAATATTTACCTGCATCAAGGTCTCCTCTGATCTGGTAATCTGATCAGCCATCTTTCTTGGCTTGCTAAAATGAGATTTTCATAGGGTAATAACAAGACCATGACCTTTGCACTCCAGAAAATAGACTACTCTGAACTTTAGGGAGTTCTGAAGTGAATCTGAAATCTAGAGCTGAAGGGAAACAACTGTTAATTATTCCAATTTTTTTCATATTATAATTGAAGAAATGGAGACCCAGGAAGGTGAAATTACTTATCAGAGATCCTAGAATAAATAAGTTAGTGGCAAAGCTGGGACTAGAACCTGAATCTCTTGACTGTTAAGCTAATGTTCTTTCCACTGTTAAAAAAATTATAATTTCTTCTTGGGCTTTTTGTGAATGTGTATATCTTCTCTCTTGGCTTTATTCCTGGCTTCCAGGTTTCAAAACTACACTCTGTTATCATCATGGAACTTCCCTCAATGGTTGGGGGTCTGTTCACCTTGAAAAATCCAACTATTCTTGTGACCTTCCTAACTTGGAACAACATCTCACTGAAAACATTTCCTTCTCCCATTGGTGAATTCTTCCTGAAGCTTCCATTTTATGGAAAGGACTAATTTGGTCTTCATTTCTCTTGGCCCCTTCATCCTCCATCCTATTCTTGGCTTCTACACTCCAAAATCAAGCCTCCATAGTATGTTTTCTTTCCTACCCCCTCACACACTCACTTTTCAGTTCCTTTCTATATATTATCTTGTCCCATTAGGATGCAAGTTCTTTGAGGGCAAGAACTGTCTTTCTTTTTTCTTATATTTATATTTCCAGCACTTAGCACAGTACCTGGCACATAGTAGATGTTTGATAAATGTTTGTTTCTTCTTTCCTTCCCTTAGAGTATTCTCTTTTTGGAACTGAGATAAGGGAAATGTGTTATACGCCTTGTGTTTCCAGGTGAAGTGGAGATACTTGATTGGGAATCTCTTGCTTTCTGCATCTCTCCATGGATGGTGAGAAGGAGTCAGGGAATTGATCTGAGCTGTTCAGATTACTAGAGATGACAGTCATTGATGAGACAGAACTCAGCCTAAGCTATTTAGTCTTTAGTCTAAGAGTACGGTTCTGAAGATGCCTGTGACTCTACTATCAGAAGGAAGACACATGGGAAAGAAGACAATATTTTTTCATCCTCCTAGTTTCCCTTTTCTACCTAGTCTAACCTATTTTTTCCTTCTATGAATTCCTTTTGCATTTACTGGCTATAAAATTTACTGTGACTGTTACACATATGAGGTTGTCTCCCAGGGAAATTGTAGTTTCCTCAAGTTCTGAGTACAGAGTAGATATTCAGTACGTACTTGTTGAGTGAATGAAGAACTAGCTGAATGAAAAAATGGATAAATGAATGAGTGAATAAATACCCTTATATAAGCTCCTTAAATGCCAGACCATCCACACCTTGAATAAGCCTCTCTCCATATATAATTTCAGCACCTTGACCAGCTATTAAAGAATCTTTTATTCCACCACCACACCCTTTCCAGGCAGAGACTATTGCCCCAAATGGAAGAAAAAGAAAATGAGTTAAGAGACCAAGAAACTGGGGATGGGATGAGATGAAGAAGAAAGGAAAAGGAAGAGCAGGAAGAAAGGGGTGTGGGAGAGAGAAAACAAAAGATCAATAAAAAGAGAAGGGAGGTGACTTCAGAAAGCAGAGGGAGTCGATCTCCTGATTAGAATTCATGAACTCCTCTCTTACATTAAGTCTTTATATGACACCTGGCCTTTAATGCGAAGCTGCCTGCGAGCATTAAAAATTAAAAGCCGAAGGTAGGCTACATCCATCTCCGATAGTGCGCGCGGTACGGCTCCCCTCCTATCTGAGGTCTGCACAAAGCTATTACACATTGATAAATTATTTTGGGTAATAGCTGAGATATTACATTGTTTCTGAGTGAAGGTAAAATCTCTTCATGACATGGGCATTTATCAGGAGTGCCTTTCATCCTATTTATTATGGTCCAGATGAGCTCCTGGTCTGCTGGCAGAGCTGGGATGTTGGGCTGGTCCCCCTGCCCCCTTCCAGTCAAGTTCCCTTTCCCTCTGTCACTCCGGTGATGGGATATTGATGGGCCTTGTGACAAGTTAATTATTAACTAAAGATATGCAGTTCACCTTTAAGGGGGTGGGGGTACCAGAGAAGAGGGAAGGATGGCTCTCGAAAAACCAGATCCATCATGGACCTGTTTATCGATTCTACCTCCTCCCCAACCCCTAGCCCCACTTACAATTCATTTTTTTTTCTTCTGTAGGATCAAGCTTGTGATGGAGGCCCAGACGGGTAGTAAACCATGTCTGTTTTCCTCCCTTTGGATCCTCTATTTTCCCTCTTCAAATTATCTTGTATTTATTTATCTGTGTTTGGATTCTCCTCGCCCCTAGGAAAATGCAAACTCCTTGAGGACAGGAACTTTCTCATTTTTCATCTTTGTATTCTCCCTGAGTAGCACAGTGCTTGGCACATAGGTAGTAGGTACACAATAAATGTTTATTGGATTGATTTGAGTCAGATTGAGTTGAGTTGTCAAAAATTCATGTCAGCCTCCTGATTCCCAGGAAAGGAGAATAGGAATAAAACACATATTATCCTCAATACTTAGACCAGTCTTTGGAGATGAGGGAGGCAGGTAAATAGAGAACCTGGAAAGGCGGGCTCAGACAGGTGGCAGTGGTAGAGAGATGCAAAAAGGACTGTATCTCTTGCAAATGATTAAAGGTTATGGTAAATAAAGATTAACTGTAGAGTTAAATAAAAAGAAGAAGAAAAGTCCTAATTTTGGAACCTATCTAAAGTATGCTTCCTTAAGATGTGAGCTTAGTGATCTAGATTTGCATTGTGAATCGTTATTATTGTTGGCTCCAAGATATGGTACTCCCTAAGCAGGTCTGTGTGTGCCCTTTCTCTGGCAGGCTGGTCTAAGTATTGAGGATAATATGTGTTTTATTCCTATTCTGCCTGAATGACTACTGTGTGTGTGTGTGTGTGTGTGTGTGTGTGTGTGTGTGTGTGTGTGCTCAGGGAGGACTAGCACTTCTGGTGTGCAAGCTCGCCAAGCCATTCTCAAGGCTGCTCATCCATCTATGGTGTCTACCTTTCACACACTCCATAAAACCAACTGGGTAGATGAGCTAAATTAGGTCGAGGGCAACCAATGGAGCACAAACCCATTGGTGAGTTAGAGGAGTGTTTACCCCAAGCATGTGAAGACTTCCCCTGATGGAAAGGAAAGATGAGAACAATTTGTTCCAACGGCCATAAATGTTGCTGAAAAAAATGCTGCGGAGACTTTAGAGGTCAGACATCAAAGATGTCAAGGTCATCCACAACATCCCAGGCCACTGCCAGTCATCTTGACTTTTGTCTTGCTTCTGGGCTTTGATGATTCTGGAAGAGAGAGTAAGGCTGATGACTTTGTGTGACTCTGCCTCACTTACATTCAGTTCATGAGCCAGTCAAAAATTGCCCCATGATGTTATTGGTTCTCTTAGAAAAGGATGAATAACAACAACAACAACAGTGACAACAATGACAATAATGATAATGATGATGATGATTATAATAATAATAATAGTGATGAACCAAAGGCATAGAGTGTGAATCCAGGACAGTAGAGGAAAGCACACGAGACCAGCACACAAGAAATAGAGATCCAAAGAAGTCAGGAATCAAGACACTTGTAAGAGAATGCATCTTCATTACCAGAATTCAAGGCCAAGCAAATCATTTTCCCTCTCCAGAGTTTTTGTTTCCTCCTCTGGAAAATGAGAAGTGGAATAAGTTGCCTCAGGAGTTGTGGGCTCTTAACTCTTGGAGTTCTAGTTCCTACTTAGCTATAGGTTGGACTTAAAGCCTGTGCAGCCTACAAAATTCCTCAGCCCCTGATTCAGATTAAAATATAATTGGGAAATGTTTAACAAAATAAACAGAGATACAATGTAATATAGCTAATGTTAATTTGTAGCTTTTTAAGTCAATATAGAGCCCTCAGGGCTCTATTTCAGTTTGACACCAGATAACCTCTGAGATCATAACATCATAAATTTAGAGCTAGAAGGTACCTGAAAAGACAATTAGTCCAACCTATTCATTTTACAGCTATAGAAATGAAGTATCATAGATGTTGGGTGTCTTGTTTCAGACAAGTCAAATAGCGACAACTGGGATCTAAGTCCAATTCATCTGACTCCAAATTCAATTCTCTTTTTTCCATAACCATGCTGCCTTTGGATCTTTCCAGCAATGAAATTCTGTGATTCTGAGAAGCCATTTAACTTCTTCAGATCTTAATTTTTCCATCTGTCAAATAGATATAAAAATATATGCCCTAACTTTTCCCCATGTTTTATTTATTTATTCATTCTGGTGAATTTACTTTGTAAATGATTAAGTGCTTTAAGAATGTGAACCGTGGAGAGCGGCTAGGTGACTCAATGGATAGTCAGTCCTAGAGATGAGAGTTTCTGGGTTCAAATCTGATCTCAATCACTTCCTAGCTGTGTGAACTCAGGCAAGTCACTTGATCCCCATTGCCTAGTCCTTACTACTCTTCTGCCTTGGAACCAATACTTTGTAGTGATTCTAAGACAGAAAGTAAGGGTTTAAAAAAAAAGAAATGTGAGCTGTTTATATCATTGGTCACCAAATATAGCATTTCTAGCCTGATGTGACATCTACTCTTGTGCCTGGCTGGTAAAATTTGACGGGTGACCATTCCACAATTAATGGGCAACACTTCAATTTCCATTTCTTTGCTATCATAAAAAGAGCTGCTAGAAATGTTTTTGTACAAGTTTTACCCTATATTTGATCACACTGGAATATAGATCTAGTGGTGGTATTGTTGGGTCAAAGGATATGCACAGTTTGATGACTCTTTGGGCATGATTCTAGATTGCTCTCCAGAATGGCTATCTCAGTTCATGTATCCATCAACAGTATATCGGTGTTTCAGTTTTACCACATCCCCTCCAAAAGTTATCATTTTTCTTTTTGACCATGTTAGTCTGGTGGGTATGAGGGTGGTACCTCAGAGTTGCTTTGTTTGCATTTCTCTAATTAACATTGATTTGGAGCATTTTTCATATGTCTAAACACATTTTTAATTTCTTCATTCACATCCTTTGACTATTTTACAATGGAAGAATACTTTGTATTCTTATAAATTTAACTAAGTTCTCAAAAAAATTACTGACATTAAGTAATGTGCAATAGAAATAGTAGGATCACAAAAACCACAGATTTAGAACTAGAAAGGATCTTAGAGGACATCTATTCTAAATCTCTCATTTCGTAACTTTACCGATTGCATGCTAGGGTTCCTGAAATGATTCGAGATAGTAGGGGTTTAGTCAAATGATACAAAAACTGCAATAAAGAAGGAGATTAAAATATAGAAACACTTCTTTAATCTGTATTCTATTCCTTTGGAGATGCAGGCATACCTTAGAAATATTATGGGTTTGCTTCCAGAGTATTGGAATTAGGTGATCACAATACAAGAAGTCAACATGGATTTTTTTTGTTTCCCAGTGTATATAAAAATTACATTTACACTATATTGTAGTCTATTAAGTGTGAATAGTATAATGTCCAAGAAAATAATATATATGTGCATATACATACATATTATTGTATAATATACATATTATACATATACCTTAATTAAAAAATTTTATTGCTAAAAAATGTTAACCATCACCTGAACCTTCATTAAGTTGTAATCTTCTTGCTGGTGAAGGATCTTGCCTCAATGTTGATAGCTATTGACTGATCAGGGTGGTGGCTACTGAAGACTGGGGTGGCCACAGCAATTTCTTAAAATAAGACAACGATGAAGTTTACCACATCGATTGACTCTTCCTTTCATGGAAGATTTTTCTGTAGTATGCGATGCTGTTTGATAGCATCTTACCCACAGTAGAACTTCTTTCCCAGTTGGAGTCATTCATCTCAGACCCTGACACTGCTTTATCATTAAGTTAATTTAATATTCTTCAATATTGTTGTGTCTCAGGGAATAGGGAGGCCTGAGGAAGGGGAGAGAAGTGAGGAACAGTCAGTTAGTTGGTAGGAGCAATCAGAACACACCCGGCATTTATCAATTGAGTTCTCTATCTTATGTGGGTACAATTCATGGCACCCCAAAACAATTACAATAGAAAAATAAAAAAAATTACTGATAATAAGTCATCATAACTAAAATTGTAATAATAATGAAAAACTTTTAAATATTGTCAGAATTACTGAAATGTGACCCAGAGCCAAGATATGAGCCACGTGCTATTGGAAAAAAATGGTGCTGATTAGCTTGCTTCTGGCAGGGTTGCCACAAACCTTCAACTTGTAAAAAAAAAATGCAATATCTGAAAAGCCCAAAACAGTGAGATAAGCCTATAGCTATGATTTAGAACAGAATGGGTTGAAATTTGTCTTTAATTTTCTTATTCTGAAGAAAGGAGCTTGCAAAGTAAGGTAACAACATAAATTAGATAGAGGAGTATTCATCCAAAGGGAACAAGTGTGTTTTTTTAAGTTTTTGACAAGATTAAAAAGAGTTTGATATAAGAATGTTCTGCTAAATGTTTAACAAATAACTCTGGGAAAAAAAAGAACACACTTTTAAGGTTAACTGATATTAACATTTTTTTCCTCGATCACTTTCTTAAGTGAAGACACCAACAAAACAAGAAATCTAAACTTCATTTTGTGGTTTCTAAAGGATAAATGCTCATGCTGAAAATTTAACGACCGACAAACAGGTTTGAGCTGGCTCTAGCAAACCCTCGTAATTTATTGGAAATTATTTGCCTATTCAGTAAAATCATTTGTCTGATCAATCCCTAAAGGACTTACCAATTTAGTTCCATTCAGTAAACATTTATGAAGCCCTTACTCTGTGCAAGGCATCATAAAAGGCATTGGGTATTCAAAGATAGTTATATAAGAGTCTATTCTCCAGGTGTTTCCTATTTAATGGAGGAGAGGGGTGGCAAATATCTATAATTCAAGGAACAATAAAATAGGCATAAACCGGGAGGTTTATGTCAAGGGCTCTGAGAAGTTTGGGGAAGCAGAGATCGCTTTCACCTGATCAGAGGGAAGAGAGTTTCATGGACAAGGTGGAATCTGAGTGGCACCCTGATGAAAGAGAAGGACATTAATAGCTAAATACTGAGAAGAAGAAAACCATTCTAGGCATTAAGGATGGCATGAAAAGGTAGGGGCAGCATGCAAATGAGGGACTGACATTAGTTCAATTTGGTTGAAAGATAGAAGAAATATATGACATGAAGCCTGATTGTGGAGGGCATTGAAGATCAGAATCAGTTTTTACTTTATTCAAGAGGCACTAAAAGTTTTTTGAATAGAGGAGAAATGTGATCATAGTTGTATATTAAAGTTATTTGTCCAGTGGTTTGGAAGATGGATTGAAAGGATAGACTATAGGCAAGAAGATATGTTAAGAAATTGTTATTCAGGCATTTTAGTCATGTCCAACTCTTCATGATCTCATTTGGGGTTTTCTTGGCAAAGATCCTAATAGTTTGTTCTCTAGCTCATTTCTAGCTGAGGAAATGGAGGCAAACAGGGTTAAGTGACTTATCCAAGATCTCACAGCTGAGGCCAGATATGAATTCATGAAGATGAATTTTCCTGACTCCAGGCCTAGTACTCTCAACTATACTCAAGCTATCCATGGCACTATTACAGTAGTCAAGATAGAGCACAAGAATAGTAGTGCAAGAGTAGCCAACATTTTAAAAGCATGTTAAAATTTGCAAAATGCTTTAGATATGTTACTGTGCTTGGATTTATTATAAGGCAGATTCTACAGGTACTGATATCCTTTCCACATCATGGGGGTTAGGGGTGGGGAGCCTCTTATGATATGGAAAATCTGTGTAAAATTTATTGGTCTTTCCTTTGTACTAGAGGAAAAGTTTGATTTTTTCTTTTATTTTTCCATGTTTATATTACCTTATATATGTTTATGGGTTACTAAACTTTGGAAGATATCTCTTAAAATAGTCTAGTCGTTTGTATGTCATCTGCTAGCTTTCATTTTTTGAAAACTTATACTTTTTTACTCATTTTAACTTTAAAAAAAGAAATTGTATATATTTATGGTACTAAAAGATAAAATATTTGATATTAGACAATACTATACAATGTTTTATGCATTTCTGAGTTTCACTTCTGGCATAAGATGGAGCATTGCACAAGTATTTAGAAAGACAATGATGGGGAAAGGTACAATGTGGAAGAGATACCTGTATTATTATCCCATCTTTCCTAAGCAAATGAGGAAACTGAGGCTCAAATTTGATTTGCCCATGGTCACAAAGTAAGGGATAGAGGCAAGATCTGAACCTAGGTCTTTCTGACTCCATGTCCAAAGCTCTAGTCCAGTGAAGGGCAAACTTTTTAAAGAGGGGGCCAAAGGAAAGGAAATGCTCATCCGTCAGTCTGTTTCTAAGGCAACTCTTTCCAAGTTTCATTGTATTGTATCCTACTCATTGTATTCCTCAGATTAGGAATAAAGTCGCCAGGCTGGGCCGTAGTTTGCCCATCACTGTTCTAGTCTATGCCAGAGATTACAGTCTAAAATAAACTGATCTCAGAAGGAATGGAGAGGAAGGGACATATATAAGAGAAACAGGAAAGGTGAAAACAAAAATATTTGTCAATCAATTGAATATGAGAGAGGAGAAAAAGGAGAAGAGTTGAAAATAACTTCAGGTTTATGAATCTGGGTGACTAGAAGGGTGGCAGGCTATAAATCCAATAGAGAAATCAGAGAAAGGGGAAGAAGTAGGGCAGGGGATATGAGTTCAAATGTATATTTAAATCGGAAGAACCACATAGAGGTACCTAGAAGGCAGTAGGAAATATGGAATTAGAGCTTGTGGAGCTAGAGAAATAGAAATCTAGAAAAGTCACTGCAAGCGATGAGTATAGGAATGCAAGATGTTAAAGAAAAAATAAAGAGAAGAGAGCCTAAGAAATCATTGAAGGAACTACCATGTTCATGGATGAATGTTTGGAGAAGTACAAGCAAAAGATACAAAGGAAATGGGTAAGAGAAGTAGGAGAGCCATAAACGTTGCTGTTATTGGTGGTGGTCCTTCATTTTTGAAGAGAACCAATGACATCAGGGGGTGATGTCTTGACTTGAATTAGATTTAAGTGAAGCAGTCTTGCATAAATCACCAGTTTCACTCTCTTTTCCAGAGACATCCAAGTCAGGATGATTGGTGATGACCTGATTGCAGTGGATGACTTTGGCATCTTTGATGTCTAACCTAGTCTAAGTATTCCACACCATCTGCATCAGTCGCCTTCATGGACAATGAAACAAATTGTTCTCATCTGCCCATTCTGCCAGGGGAAGTCTTCAAGTACTTGGAGTAGACATACCTCTAACTCACTAATGGATTTGCGGCTTGTTGGCTACCCTTTACTTGATTTAGCTCACCTGCCATGAGAGTACCACAATCATGAAAATCAAGGGAAGCATAAAAGCAAGATTCAGTATTAAATGCTACAGAGACTTCAAGGAAGAGGGCTGAAAAAAGGCTATTGGGTTAATGATAAATGCCCTCACATTAGTGACCTTGCAGTGTGGAATCATGGAGATAGAAGTCATATTACAAGGGATGATGGAGTCAGGAGGTAATGAGGAAATAGAGGTAGTAACTGCAGATGGCTCTTCTAGGAGTTTGACAGGAACGGGGTTACAGAGAGAGGCCAATAGCTCAAGGTAGGTAATCAGGTCAAAAAAAAAAAGATTGTTTGTTTTTTCAAGCTAGAGAAGATATAAACATTTATAGGTTACAGAGAAGGGCCCAGTAGAGAGGGAGAGAATGATCCATGGAAGAGGAAGGATGGTAGATGGAGAAGAGTCATGAAGGAAATGGGATGGGATGGGGATCAAAGGGTTGGATTTAGCAGAGGGAGGCCACTTATTCCTCTGAGATTGGAGAGAAGGTGGGGGAGATGGATAAGATTAGTAGATTTAGAGGCAGAGATGTAGAGGGGAGCTCATGTCAGAAGACCTCAGTCTTCTCAGTAAAGTCATGAGGCCATCTTGTAGAAATGTGGTAAGAGACAGTGGAATTGAGGGGTTTATTATAGAAGATTTGGAACAACTTTTGGAGAGAATATAATAGTCAATAAGAGTCTAACAAAAGGATTTCACAAACCAATGAGGACCCAGTTGAGATGTGGTAGCAAACATTTGTAGTGGACCTAATCAGTATGATTTTGTGATGTCCTCCAACAGTAACTAGCAGCTCAAGAGAGTACAGGGGGTAATCAGCAGGGCAAAAATGGCAGGAGATCATGGGCACAAGGGTTTTGGGGATAGAGGAGAGTGTATTATTTTTTTTTAATCCTTGTACTTCGGTGTATTGTCTCATAGGTGGAAGATTGGTAAGGGTGGGCAATGGGGGTCAAGTGACTTGCCCAGGGTCACATAGCTGGGAAGTGGCTGAGGCCGAGTTTGAACCTAGGACCTCCTGTCTCTAGGCCTGACTCTCACTCCACTGAGCTACCCAGCTGCCCCAAGGAGTGTATTGAGGAGAGTGTATTATTGAAGTGGGTAACCCAGTTAGGACTGATGAGAGAGAGAAATGAATTCAGCACAAGGGTTGAGTGACAATGGGAACAGGAAAAAAATTAAAAGGCTGAAGGTCATGATAAGGATAATGATCAGATTAAGGAGAAATAAGGGAATTAAGAGAAGTATAAGAGGGAGGAGACTATGCACTGCGAGGGAATTTCAGGGGTTCAGAATTTTGAAGGAAGGGCAGTTTTGACTAATACTGAGGTTTGAAATATGGCTTCTTCCTCCCCACCCCTACCTTCACTCCCAACCTAGCCAGGGAAATAACTGAAGAAGAATAGCAGTGAAAATGATAGAATTTGCCATTGATGTGTTGTTTTACTAAATTGCTGTTTTCTTCCTTTCATTTATATTCTTTATTACAAGGGGTGATAAAGGTAGAGGGACATATTTTAAAAAACTGAAGTAATATAAAAACTAGCAACTATGTGGTACAGAGGATAGAGTTCTAGGCCTGGAATTAGGAAGTTCCTTCTTTCCTGAAGGAAAGGTTTTTTTTTGCTTCTGTTTTTTCATCTGTCAAATAACCGGGAAAAGGAAAAGGCAAACCCCTCCATTGTCTTTTCCAAGGAAAACCCCAAATAGGGTCACAAAGACTCAGACGTGACTGAAAATGACTGAATGTAAAAACAAAAAATATCAATAACATTTTAAAATAAAAAGTTTTACTTGGTAAGTTTGAAAAGGAGAGGGTAAAAAATAAGCATTTATATGGTAACTACTATGTGCTAGGCATTGTGCTAAGCACTTTACAAATATTATCTCTTTTGATTCTCACAACAACCCTGAGAGATTATTGATATTATTATTTTTATTATTCCCAGTTTAACGTTAAGGAAACTGAGTTAAAGAGAGGTTAAATGGCTTTCCAGGGGCCACATGGTTTATTAGTTTCTGAAGTAGGATCTGAACTTGGGTCTTCCTGACTCCAGGCCCAGTGCTCTACCCACTACACCACCTGGAGGGAAGGAAGAGGAGATGGATGAGATTGATAGATTTAGAGGAGAGGATTTACAGGGAAGTTCATGCCAGAAGAACTTAGTTTTCTCAATAGAGTGGATGAAGTCATCTTCTGATGACCTGAACCACCCAACCGCCTCAAACTGTAAAGACAAGGTAGCTATTTACATGAATACTGAAATCTCTAAGGATGGTGGAAGGGGAAAAAAAGAGTGGTTAAGCCATCGAGAAAGATAAGCTTTTGGGAAATTGGCTAATAGCAGCAACACAGATAGGGAATGGATGAAATGCTTAATGACATGGACTTCAAAGCAATTATTAAAAATCATGGTGGAAAGCAAGACAATGGAAGGGACTGTGGGGAGCAAAGAAGTAGACTGATTTCTCTTCTATTTCCCTTGAAATTAGAAGAGCAGGACAAAGAGTGACCAGACTTAGAGAAGGAATCTAGAGGACTGATTATGGTAGCCAGGCTTAGACTATTTGGAATGAGTGGATAGGAGGAAGTGCTCCTGGATGGGGAAGGAGTGGGAGAGAGGATGTGACCTGTTGTGGGATGTGGGGGATCAAGGTTAGGTGAATAAGAATGAAATCAGGAAGAGAGGTCTCTGCAAGATAAAGTTTGTGTCCTAGTGTTGGTGTCCTGATGACTAGGGTGAAGGCAACAGGATAATAGGAGGAATGGAAGAATGTGCTATCGGGGAAAGGACTTACTTTCTAGGTAAAGGTGGTGAATGGAAAAGTTTTGTAGTATTAAGCAGTCACTCCTTTTTTTTTATTAGAACCTGGGAGATGCTGTTACTTCCACAGTCTAAAACCTTCTCTGGAGTACCTCTGCCACAATCTTACCTAGCCTGAGGTGGGGTAGAGGGGGATGGAGAGGAAGGGTTCAAGAAATAGAATCTTCCCTGTCCCATTGCTGGGGGTTAAGTCACTGTTGTCAACAATTGAGGTAGGGGCCAATTTAGCTAGAGCAGGGGTTAGACCAATTCCCCACTGCTAGACTAACTAGGGCTCAGTTCTCCTCGGTAGAGTCCTCAGCCCTCTCTACTCTTTCAATTTGGGAAACCCCAAGAGATAGACACATAACCACAAATGAGTTATTACCTGCTCCTCCAGAAAGGACCTGCTCATGCTCTCAATCTAAGCATCCTGTTGCCAGGCTCTGCCCTTCACCTTCTTCTTCAGAGTGGTACAAATGTTTTCAGCATCTTCTCGATTTCTTCCTCTGGACAAAGCTCTGGCCACCTCCCCCTAGTTTGGTCTCTAGTGTCCAAGGTAGAATAGTAAGTAGTATTAAATTATGGCTGAGGAAGATGGTGGTATAGTCAAGAAATATAGTATTAGGGGCAGCTGGGTAGCTCAGTGGATTGAGAGTCAGGCCCAGAGATGGGAGGCCCTGGGTTCAAATCTGAACTCACACACTTCCTAGCTGTGTGACCCTGGGCAAGTCACTTAACTCCCCATTGCCTACCCTTACCACTCTTCTGCCTTAGAACCAATACCCAGTATTGATTCTAAGACGGAAGGTAAGGGTTTTTATTTTTTTAAAAAAGAAATATAGTCTTGACTCTGAATATCTAGACATGGCCTCAAGTGAAGTATAAGCAACAAGATATTTAAAAATGCAATAAAATAGGTAAAAATGTAATAATTTACCCCACTTGTCAAGCAATAATAATAGATGTGGATGTGAGAGTATATGTGTAGGATGTGACTGTGTGTAGATGAGCTGTTAATCCCTGACTCCAGCTCAGTGTGACTTCAGGAAATGGTAATTATTTCTAATTTTCATATTTAAAGGTTCATGGTAGATAGAACTTCTTCGTTATTTATTCATTCATTCAATAAACATTTAATTAAGCATATATTATGTGCCACAAAAGTATTCCATCACATTCATACTACGATTCATTCAGCCATTCTCCAACTGATGGGCACCCCCTCAATTTCCAATCCTGTTTTTCCGGGGGCTTCAAATATCAAATAATCTCCCTGCTGTACACTGTCTCTAAATCCCACCTGCCGGGAAAGCCAAAACTAACGTTCACATTCATAGAAACAAGATCAATAGAGTGGTTAGGGATAGAAGCCAATGTAAAAGGGGTGAAGACAGAGAAGGTGGTAAAAAAGCAGGAGCAACAAGGACCTAAAATTTTTTTCTTGGGTCTCAGCATCATGGAAATGTGCCTGCCTTTAAAAAAGAAAGGCCCTTTGACAGTCCTGAGCCAAGCTGAGAAACACTTGGCAGCTTCCCCTATAGGAAGAGATTCATTCATCATTTCAACGCTGAATTTTATAGATGGAAAGGACCTTGGAGATGATTTAGTCCAGCCTTCTCATTTTACAGAAAGACTAAGAAACCAGGCTCCCCCAAATTAGAGAAGGGTTGCGAAGTTTGAGTGGAGATTTTCTTCCACTATCAAACTCTCTCTTTATGGGGAGCAGCCAGGTAGCTCCATGGATTGAGAGCCAGGCCTGGAGATAGGACATCCTGGGTTCAAATCTGACCTCAGACACTTCCTGGCTGTGTGACCCTGGGCCAGTCACTTAACCCCCATTGCCTAGCCCTTACTACTCTTCTGCCCTGGAACCAATACACAGTATTGGCTCCAAGACAGAAGGTAAGAGTTAAAAAAAAAAAAGGTTAAGAAGTGAGGAAAGATGGTTAAAGGAGGGAAAATGAGGACTGCCAAGTTTATGCAATTTGTCACTCTTTTTTTATTTTTAAAACCCTTACTTTCTGCCTTAAAGTCAATACTGCTTATTGGTTCCAAGGCAGAAGAGTGGTAAGGACTAGGCAATGGGGGTTAAGTGACTCACTCAGGGTCACACAGCTAGGAAGTGTCTGAGGCCAGATTTGAACCTAGGACCTCCCCTCTCTAGGCCTGGCTCTTAATCCACTGAGCTACCCAGCTGCCCCCAACTTCTTAACCTTTTCAAGATTCTCATGATAATTCTTTCAAATTTATTTCACTGGGTCAAAAGAAATGCAATTTTATTGCTCTGTGTCAAACCCTTTGGAGGGTCCAGAGATTGTCCTTCCCAAGAAAGGATGTCTTAGAGCCAACAAAGCTGGGCTCTTCCTCCCTGGGTGTGCAGAGGGGGACATGCTTCACACCACACAGTCTCACCTCATGGAAGAGAAGAAAACTTGCCCAGTGGAAAGCATTTGAGATAAGAGTGGCAGAGAAAACATATTAGTCTAGGTCCAGCCCCTACTAGCAAAAACCAGACTACAGGGTATACAAGAAGCCCCTTCTCATTCTTTTAAAAACCCTTGCCTTTTGTCTTAGAATCAGTACTAAGTATCAGTTCCAAGTCAAAAGAGTGATAAGGACTAGGTGATGGGGGTTAAGTGACTTGCCTAAGGTCACACAGCTAAGGAAGTGTCTGAGGCCAGATTTGAACTCACATCTTCCTGACTCCAAGCCTTAACTGCTTTGAGTTCAAATCTAGCTTCCAACCATTCCTAAGGATGTGACCCTGGTAAAGTCACTTCTGCAGTTTCAATTTTCTCATCTGTAAAATGGAGATGATAGCATCATCAACCTGCTAGGGTTGTTGCAAGGATCAAATGAGATAACACCTAGAAAGCTCTTTGCAAACTTAATGTATAGCATAAATGCTATTATTGTTGTTGTTGCCATCACCAGATGTTGTTTTTCTGATTCCATTGTTCAAAGAGTTAATCTCCCTGCCGTGAGGGGATGGGAGAGGGAGGGAAAGTGACAAAGTAAGACAGAGTGAGGGGAAAAGAGTTTCTATAAACCCATTGCCTCTGCTCCTAGAACCTGCTAAGGGGCAGTGGTCAGAGGGAAACAGAGGGAGAGAGAGATATCAAGTGTAGTAATCAGAATGAAAAATGGAGCTGCGGTTACTTTAAACAAGAGCTAATTCATCACAAGAACGAGTGGATAAGTAGCTGAGTTTCAGACGTTCAGTAAGTTCCCCGTTCTGCTCCAAAAATTATTCCACCCCTGTCTCCATGCTCCCATAAATCATCCCCTTCTTCACATCGGCTCCGATTACCAATTACTCCTGCCTACAACAGGCTTTCCCTGCCCAACACCATCTGATGGGGTCTTGCCTTTTAATTTCACAAATGCCTTTTTCCCCACTTCCTTCTTCCTTCCCTCCCTCCTTTCCTATTCTTTACTTTTCTTCTCTCTGTCTCTCTCTGTCTCTCTCTGTCTCTCTGTCTCTCTGTCTCTCTCTCTCTCTCTCTCTCTCTCTCTCTCTCTCTCTCTCTCTCTCACAAACACACACACACACACACACACACACACACACACACACACACACACACACACACACACAAACACACACACACACATCTGGCTGGAAAAACCCAGAAATGATCAGGATGGTGACCAGAGTGAGAACACCATAAGCAAAAGAAGGATCGCAGGAAATAAGCTTTCTCCCTTCACACTGACTCACTTGGACATTCCAGCTCATATTAGAAGCAGGGAAGGTTTAAGAATTGGGTTGCCAGTTTCAAAGGTTATATTGTGAAAGCAGTGCCAGGACTGGGACTAGGGGAGATAGGCAGAAACCTAGGGGAAAAAATAAGAAGAAAAATCATAATTATATCACTCTTAGGTTAATGAATTTGGAGCTGAAGGCAGAGTAAAACTAGAAAAAAAACTCTGACTATAAAGTCAAGAGGACCTGGGTTCAAATTCTAACTCTGTCATGGCATAGTGCCAGGAGCCCAGGATTTATAGTCAGAGAATTTGTGCTTAAATCTAACATTTATAGTGTATATAACCTTAGATAAGTGCTTGTCCTTTTGTTCAGTTGTGCCCAATTCTTTGTGACCCCGTTTGGGGTTTACTTGGCTCATATACTGGAGTGACAAAACATTTCCTTCTCCAGATCATTTGACAGATGAGGAAACCGAGGCAACCAGGGATAAGTGATTTACCCAGGATCACACAGCTAAGAAGTATCTGAGGCAACATTTGAACTCATGAAGGACAGTCTTCCTGATTCTAAGCCCATTGCTGTATCCACTGGGCAACCTCACTGCCTTTAGACAAGTCACTTCACCTCAAATGACAACTGTAAAATGAATGGATTTGACTCAGTGACCTATAAGTTCTGCTCCACACCTAAGGATATGATCTTACCTGTGTGAAGCAAGTCACTTCAATTTTCTGTGCCTTTGTTTCCCTACATATAAAAGGAAGAGGCTAGATTAGATTATTTCTAAATTTCTTTACAACTCTAAACACATGATATTAGAGGCCATATAATCCAACTCCTTAATTTTAAAAATGAGGAAATTGAGATGTGGAAAGAGTAAGTGATTTCCTCCAGGTCACAGAGCTGGAAAGTAGCAATTCTAGAAGTCAAATCCGGATACCCTTCCATCAAATACAGTATTTCCACCACCACCCCCCCAATGGCATTAACATTGCCTCCACCTTTGTCCACAACAATCCTGTGATGTCTTTTGGTGGAACTGTGAACCGATTCAACCATTCTGGAGAAGAATCTGGAATTATACTTCAAGAGTTCTAAAACTGTGTATACCCTCAGATTCAGCAATGACACCATTGGGTTTCTTTTCTAAGGTGACTAGGAAAAATGGAAAACAACCCATGTTTTAAAGCATTTATAGTAGTTCTCTGTGATGGCAAAGAACAGGAAATTGGGGGAATGTCCATCAATTGAATGGATAAACACGTTTTGATTGTTTTTTTGGCTTCTAATTTATTTTTGTTATATTTTTCATATTACAATAACATTTTCCGAGATTTCATGATCCATGTTCTTTCCCTCTCTCCCACCCTTCCCTCTCCTCCAGGATGGCAAGTAATATGATATAGGTTGTACATGTACTACCATGCAATACACATTTCCATGTTCATCATGTTGTGAAAGAAGACATGTATTACATACATTAGAGAAAAATTCATGGAGGAAATAAAGTGAAGAATGGTATGCTTCAACCTGCATTCAGACTCCATTAGTTCCCTCTATGGTGGTAGCTAGTCTTTTTCATCATGAATCCTTTGTGGTTGTCCTCAATTCTTTTTTTTATTTTAATTTTTAAATATTTCTCCATATTTACATGATGCATTTTTCTCTCCCTCTCCTCTTCCCTTCTCCTTCCCAGAGCCAACACTGGGTTGTACAAATTATTCATTTTTGCTCTAGAGCAATCTTTTAAAGCCTAAACCCCAAAATCACATACCCATATATACATGTGAGAAGTGACGTCATGTATTTTGATTTTGTATTTCTACTCCCACAGTTCTTTCTCTCAATGTGGAGAGCATTCTTTCACATAAGTCTTTCAGGAGTGTCCTGGCTTGTTGCATTGCTGCTAGTAGCAAAGTCCATTACATTGTATTGTTCTCAATTCTTACATTGCTATAATAGCTGTCACTGATAAGTGATTATCATACATTATTGCTGTTACTGTGTACAGTGTTCTCTTGGTTCTGCTTATTTCACTCTGCATCAGTTCATATAAGTCTTTCCAGATTTTTGTGTGTGTGTGTGTGTGTGTGTGTGTGTGTGTGATCATCCTCTTTGTCATTTCTTATGGCATGTGGCATATGATCGTGATGGAATACTACTGTGCCATGAGAAATAATGAGTAGGTTAATTTTTCAAAAAACATGGAAAGACCTACATGAAATTATGAGGAAAGGAGCAGAACCAAGAGAATATTATATAAACAATGGAAATATTCTTTGAAGAACTTGTGTATGCCCACCTCTAGAGAAAGAACTGATTAAAAAACCAAGCAATACAAAGTTTTATTTCTTCTCTACCTTTTCATCTCCTTATTATAGTCCATTGAATAGCTTGGGATCTCAATTTACAACTGTTGAGGATCTGGGGAAGTAAAAGTAATCTATAGCACCATATATATATATATATATATATATATTTGCCTATCAAATATAGCACCAAATATATATATATATATACACATATATATATATATGGCATCAAATATAGCACCAATATATATATATANAAGGTTAACACAAGTGATTTTTTCCTTGAAAAAAATTAAATATCCCATAACATTTATAATTATAATTTTATTTTATATATATATGTATAATATATATAATAAATATAATTACATAAATATTTACAATATTTATGTAATTGGTAACACATCGTAGAATTAGTAATTTGTGTTTTTAGTTGTTTTAACTGTGTAGAATAGCACAATTGAATTCGCTGATTGATTATCCAAATGATGGATAAAATTAATGGGTCAAATCCATGTAGTCAAAGACATATATATAAATATATGTCTACATATATATATATATATACACACACACATATATATATATATATGGCATCAAATATAGCACCAATATATATATATACATATATATTTTGGCATCAAATATAGCAATATATTTATATACACATATATATGGCATCATTTGACCATATAGTCAAATGATGCCTTCTCTAGTGCATGGAGGTCATGGAGGAAAGGAGATACACGGTAACTTTAATTTAACAAACAAATAAATAAAATAAAAGCAAAAAACACATGTAAAAAACTGAAACCCAACCAGTCTTGTGTTGTTTGTAACGCAAGTACAGGGTTGTTCAGATTTGTAAATACAGGCAGATAAAGGAGTTTGCCCATTATCTCAAGGCCAGTTAATATTTGAGCCAGGAGTTGAACCCAGGTCTTTTGATAATCCCAGAGCTCTTGATTCCAAGCCCAATGGCTCTTTTCACTAAACCAAGTTACATGCCCATAGTGTAACATTCAAGAAAGTCATTACAACAAAGCCTTTGGGGTAATACATTTTCTAAAAAAGGCACTGATTTTCATTGCCAGAAAATCCCACTTGCCATAGAGTACTTCCATGTATTTATGTTGTGATGCTAAACCAAAAGATGAGTTACAGTGATTGGTCAAACTCTCCAGTAGCCAGTATACACACAGAGAATGAAATCGAACCCTGCCTCAAGCACATAAATGCCTAGTCTTGGCTCTGAGTAAAAGGATAGCTGTTCTGCCTGTTGAAAGAGCCCTAAGCTACCCTGAAGCCCCAGGGGTTGCCCAGTGAATGCCATTATCACTATTGTAGCCCAGTGTAATAATAAATCTTTATTGACTACTGGCGATTAAAGGATTCCAACTCTGAGCAAGGCTCTCCAAATACCCTGGAACCTACCCTAGAAAGATACCTCACTTTCCTTGATAATGCCTGACTTTTGCCTTCTAGTTTTCTAAAGTTGTTTCTCTCCTAGGCTAAAGACTTGGAGTAGGCTACAGGGAAATGGAGACTAGCTAGGTGGCCCAGTGTGTAGAGCACTGGGCTTGGCATCCGGAAGACTCATCTTCATGAGTTTAAATCTGGCCTCAGACACTTATTAGCTGGATGATCCTGGGCAAGTCACTTAATCTTCCTTGCCTCAGTTTTCTCATCTGTCAAATGAGCTAGAGACAGAAATGGAAAATCACTTCAGGATCTTTGCCAAGAAAACCCCAGATGGGGTCACAAAGAGTAGGACACAACTAAAATTTATATGAAATGCATAAGATACTCTAAATTTATATCTTCTCATATATATAGCTCTCCATGGTTTCCCAATGTAGCAGCTGCCCATCAATAATTTATGGAGAGCCCTGGAAGTTTATCAGACCAAAAGGCTTGGGAAACTATCCACGATGCTTTTCACTTCTTTTTCCTGACAATTCTGTTTAGAGTGTGGGGACTGTGAACTTCACCACAGATTAGGCCCTTCCTGCTTCTCCAGGGATCTGGTGATATTTGTTTAAGGAATGGCTAGGATCCCAAGGAGAGACGCTTGAGAGCAGCAGTGATGGAATCCTGCCACAGGTTCAAGAATTCAGATACACAGTTTTGTCTCTGGGATTCTCCAGGCACTGTAGGATAGATTCTAGTCAAACGGAACCATTATGCTGCCCTTTGATGATTCCCAAGGACAATAAAGCAGCAGATTCAAGATGAGGGAAAGTTATTGGAGTTTTACTGCTCATGAGCAAATGTGATGTGAGTGAAGCTGGAAAGGGGGAGGTGAAGCTAATTACTGCTGAACTTGGACCTGAAGAAGAGATGAGAAATACACCTTCCTCTCTTCTTTGGGGACACGGGGGACTATGAATGGAGATCATTGCACATATGCACTGTCAGTCCTGATTGGTATATTGGTTACTTTTATTAAACTATTTTCCTCCTCTCTTTTGCATTCTTTGTGATAGGTCTCTGAGGAGAGAAATAGGGAAGAAATATTTGGGAATACAGGTACTACAAGAACAAAATATATCAATAAAGGTTTTACTTTATTTTTCAAAGAAAACATTACTGTCTATAACTCATAAATCACCAGTTTTAGTGTAATACCAGGTTTGGTGTAGTGAAGAGTCCTGAACTTGGAGTCAGGAGACCTAGGTTCAAATACCACCTCTGGCACTTATTACATAGGCATTGGGCAAATCTCTGAGCCTCAGTTTTTATGTTTGAAAAGCAGGGACAATATAGTTGCAATACTTACCACACCAAGTTTCTTATGAGAAAAGCACTTTATAAACTTTAAAGTACCATAGAAGTAGGAGGTATTTGGAGAAAAAAATGGCAAACCACTCTAATATCTCTGCCAAGAAATCCCCAAATGAGGTCACAAAGAGCCAGACTTAAAAAAAAAAACTGATCAACAACAACCTCAAGTAAATGACTGAGATCTACTCTAGATTTTAAAATTGATGGACTCTGCCATGCCCATCCTCTTTGAAGACTGCCAAGATTCCTACCAGTGGGAAATTACAGCACTGTTTGTCACATAGTAAGAGCTTAAATAAATGTTATTTCATGCATTCATTTATTAATTCAGAACATGAGAGATTCTGTAGGACAAGAGTAATAAGGCACAAATGACAAAGACCTTTTAAGTTTGTCTGCTTGGACAATAGGAGAGAAAAGGTCAGAAAAGAGTATAAATATGGTCACTGGCCTTAGAAGAGATTAGAAGTAGAAAAGTATGGATAGAAATAAGCCCTCTCTTAGAAATGGAAGAAAGAAAAAAGAGACCAAGCAAATAGATCGCAGATAAGGCAGACCAGGGGTAAAGCAACATTGTCAAGAAAGGAGACTTTCCCAGGTGAGCAAAATCAATAAGGAATTTTGTCTTTTTTTTAAATTTATTTTTATTTTATTTATTAATTATGAAAATTTTTCCATGGTTACATGATTCATATTCTTTCCCTCCCCTCTTCCCACCCTCCCTCCATAGCCAACGTGCAATTCCACTGGGTTTTACATGTGTCATTGATCAAGACCTATTTTCATATTATAGATATTTGCATTAGGGTGATAGCTTAAAGACTACATCCCCAATCATGTCTCCATCAACCCATGTGATCAAGCAGTTGTTTTTCTTCTGTGTTTCTACTTCCACAGTTCTTTCTCTGGATGTGGATAGAGTTCTTTCTCATAAATCCCTCAGGATTGTCCTGGATCACTGCATTGCAGCTAGTAGAGAAGTCCATTACAATTGATTGTGCTGCAGTGTATCCATCTCTCTCTATAAGTTCTGCTCCTTTCATTCTGTATCAATTCCTGGAGGTCGTTCCAGTTCACATAGAATTCCTCCAGTTCATTATTTCATTCAGCACAATAGTATTCCATCACTAACAGATACCACAATTTGTTTAGCCATCCCTCAATCAAAGGGCAACCCTTCATTTTCCAATTTTTTGCCACCACAAAGAGTGTGGCTATAAATATTTTTGTACAAGTCTTTTCCCCTCCATTTGTCTTTAATGAGAAAAAATAAAAGAAGTGACATGTATGCAATTGGGAAGTAATAAGGAAAACCGGTAGATCACTTAGAAAAATTAAATATTTTGTAATGACATAAAACAAGATGTTGGATGGCATGCATATAGAAGGTTTTTTTAAAAAACCCTTACCTTCCGTCTTGGAGTCAATACTGTGTATTGGCTCCAAGGCAGAAGAGTGGTAAGGGTAGGCAATGGGGGTCAAGTGACTTGCCCAGCTGGGAAGTGTCTGAGGACCTCCCGTCTCTAGGCCTGGCTCTCAATCCACTGAGCTACCCAGCTGCCCCCCATATAGAAGGTTTTAATGAACCTATGTAACACCTGGTCAGTAGTTTCAGGAACTTAGGATGAATTGGAAAAGGGATAGCTCAGGAGATTTCAGGCATAAAAAGGAGCCCCACTGTCCTCTGTGCTGGCCAAACATGAAGAGTCAGGTTTACTTTTGAATGCATCAATTCCAGAAAGACATGAAAAACATATTGTTTTGAGAAACATATTCAGTGTAGAACAACCGAGATGATGAAGGGTCTTGCCTTATGAGAACTGGTTGAAGGAACTAGGAGTGTTTATCTCATAGAGGAAAAAAGATTTGGGGTGTTGGGGGACAGGGCATGATAATTTCCTTCAAATATCTGAAGAACAGTTATATGAAAACAGTATGTTTATGGCACAGTGGGTGGAGCCATGGGCCTAGAATCAAGCCTCTAGTTCAAATTTAGCCTCAGAAACTTATAAGCTCTATGATCTTGGGCAAATCGCTTAGATTTTGTTTGCCTCATCTTCCTCAACTGTCAAATAGGAATAATAGGGTTGTCATGAGGATTAAATGAGATCATATTTATAATATTTGCTTGAAATAATGCCTAGCACATAGTGCTATGTAAACACTAATATTATTTATTTTATCTATCTATCTATCTATCTATCTATCTATCTATCTATCTATCTACCTATCTATCTATCTATCTAGTTCTAGAGGGCAGAACTAGAAGAAAAGGGTATAAGTTCATTAGATGATAAATATGGACCTGAAAGAGACCTTGAGTTCATCATGTTCAAATCCTTTATTTTTCAGGTGAGGAGACTGAGGCACAGAGGTTAAGTGACTCCTTCAGAGTCACACAGCTTGTAAATGTCTGAAATAGATTTGAATCTACATCTTCCTGACAATAAGTACATCACTTTATCCACTATTTCAAGCTGTCTCAGAAAGGCAAATTGGAGTTTAATAAAATGAAAAAATTTACTAGTTATTAGAACGATTCCAAAGTGGAATGGGCTGGCTAGAGAGATATGATAAATTCTCCATCACTAGAAGCCTTCAAATAGAGAGTGACTGCCCACCTGTTAAGGTTCCAATCCAGAGGATTCTTATTCAGGTATGGGTTGGAGAAGGCAAGATTTGAGCTTCTACAGCATTTATGTCTTTAAAAATAGAAAGAAAATTAATATATCAAATTTCTCAAGTTGAATCCCAAGTCTAGTTCGTTCCTGAGTAAGCCAAAAGATAAAATCCACTAGAGTACTAGAGCTGAGGGAAACTTTAGTTATTCTAGTTCAATCCATCCTGCTCCCGATAGCAGCTTTGGCAGTGGCTTTGCTGTGTCCTGCGTCTCTTCTCTCAGATTCCTCACTACTTATTTGAGGAACTCTTCACCATGTCAAATATCTCCAGCTCCTCCAATCTGTTAAAACTTTTTTCGTAGGCTGTCCACAATCTAGTCCCAACCAGAATCTTCATCCTTTTTTAACATTCTTCCTCTCACTCACCAGCAGTCTTATCATTATGTGCCAACATTCCCAAGGGTCCCACACCTCTCCAAGATCCATTTTCTCCCACTTCCATGATTCCTGCCTGCCACATTTCTAATCCTTTGCCTCTTCTTAGGAGTTAGAAGCTTTGGAGTCTGCAGTATTGCAGGAACTAGGATGAGAATCTCTGAGGGTTGCTCCATTCCTCATTCCCACTCAACTGATTTAGACACCTGGGTATCAGAATTCCAAGGGACGGCTCTGCCTACCTGTCTTCCAAACCCCAATAGCGTGCTACTATTATGGTGTAGGGCAAGAAGAGGGAATAGAAGCCAGCAACACAAGAAGAAATGAAGGAGAAGGGAATAGTATCAGCAGTCCAAAGGGAGCTGAATTCGCAGATACTCTCTTGGAGCTATGGTAGAGTGGCCCTACCACAGCCATCTAGGGAGGTGTCTGTCACATATATTTCATGTCTTGAAAGCAAATCTCAGCCTAGAAGGTTATCAAATGATTCTTGCAAGTGTATATCACAAGAGAAAACCAATTAAGCTGTCCTAGAGGGACTGTTGGTACTGGGCAGAGGTGGGATAGGTATATCTAATTTGGGCAGGAGCCATGAAGAGGGGTTCTGTAGCTACAAGACTCTGGGAACAGGAGACAATTGGGCCAGTTCCCAAATCCTTCACCTACTTCAATAGGTGATACAGATGACCTATACATCCAATCTCTTCCCTCATTATTAGGAAATTCCATAGCATTCAAAGTGCTCCACAAAGTGGTCCCAACCTACCTTTCTAGCTTCATCTTTTATCACTATGCTATATGGATCCTTCCTCACACTCTAGCCAGCGGGATCTGCTCATTATCCTTCAAATATCCTTGGCCCTTCCCAGACCCTCTGCCCTGGTTTAGGACTATTCAAGTCTACCTGGAATGCCCTTGACCCATCTTTTTGAACTATGGAAATGCAGCTCATGCTTTACACCCCCCCATCCTATCCTATTTCCTCTCTACCTCTAATTCCTCTAAAACCTCTAATATCTTTTTACCATCTCAGCCTAAAAGTGCTCTCTCCTCCTTCTAGCTTCCACCATTTATGTGACAGTTATCACCTCCTGCCTTGTACTATAGTGATTTGCAATTAAACATTTCCCTTTATAATAGCTGCAGCTCTTATTTATTATTCCAGAGGTCTCGATCCAGGACTGACATAGTTGAGAAATGTTTCAGATTCAGTCATTCCACAAGTTTAGACAACATTGGGACTCTATGCCTTAGTTTCCCCACAATACCCTTTACCTCACAGAGCAGGGACAGTGTCCAGCTCAGTCACTGTTTCTAGCAGAGCTTCACAACATGTAGCAAATAGATAATAGAAAGCAGCCTAGTTTTTCTCTAAAAAAAGGCAGTGAAATTATTTGTTTGGTCATTTCAGATATGTCTGACCCTTCATGATTTCTTCTAAGGTTTTCTTGGCAATGATACTGGAATGGTTTGCCATTTCCTTCTCCAGCTCATTTTACAGGGGAAGAAACTGAGGCAAACAGAGTTAAAGTAATTTGCCCAAGGTCACACAACCAATTAGTGTCTGAGGCTGTATTTGAACTTGGGTCTTCCTGACTCCAGACCCAGTGTTCTTTCCATTTGGCTGCCCCCAGTGAAATCATATTCAGGTCTTAATTGGTCCAAAGCAAGAAGGTTTGAACCATTGACATAGCTTGCCAGGCAAGTTAAGACAGAAAAAGCCCAGCTCATGAGACCTCAATACTCCTCATATTTGATGGACTACCTGCTATTATCATATGTATCAACACTCCTGACCCCTTGAGTTAGTACAACTCTGTACAGAGATATGGAAGCTTCATTCACCTGAGTTAATGCTAAATCTTTGCTGATTGTCCTTTAAGTAAACTTCCTTTTATAAATGTTATATTAGTTTATGATTGTCTTATTTCATTCCAATCCTGAGCTTGAACTACTGGACTATTCTAAGGCAGGCTTGACCTAGAACATTTGGTAGAGATGGCGGGATTGATGTGGAATGACTCTGAGACCTCATCCAACCTCATGCCAGGAGTCCTAAAATAGCCTTCTCATTCACAGGCCTCCCTGACTCCAGTCTTTAGGTCCCTTCCAATCCCTTTGGTGAATTGCAAAAGTAATCTTTATTAACTCTACTTTCATTGTGTCCCATTGAGTCCAAAATCTGTCAATAGTTCCCTATTTGCTGAATTCATCAAATTTTAGTTCCTTTGTTTAGCTTTCAAGACTGCCCGCAATCTGACCCTTCCCTACATATGTAGTCTTTCCCCCTTTATTCCCAAATATTCCCTTTCTTCCACTGTCATTCTGGTTCTTTTGATAACTGCTAACTATGATATAAGGTCACAAAATGCTAGATCTAGGACTGGAAGGAACTTCAGAAACTCTGTAGTCCAGCCTCCTAATTTTTCAGATGAGGAAACTAAGGTTCTGGGAGGCTGACATACTTATTTTCACCCTATATTTCATATTTTCCCCTCCCCTGAAATGCTCTCTCTTTTCCCCTTTGTCTATTTAAATCCTGGGGTATATAGGATATATGGGGTGATCAAGAAGGACTAACACCTCAGGTCTGAGGGCTTGACAAGCATTTTTCATCCCCCTTTGGTGTCTGCTTGCCCCCTAACTCTCACCTGTGGCAACAGGAAGCTATTGCACGTGCAGCGAACACAACCCAGTAAAACTCTCTTGGCAGGTGGGCTGAACCAGATGGAGGGGTAAATGACAGGTCTCAAACTCATCTGAATTGGGGTATGTCTATCCCAAACATGTGAAGACTTCCCCTCATGGATGGGGAGAATGAGAACAAATTGTTCCAATGGCCTTAGAGGCAGCAAAAGGGGGCGCTGTGGAGTACTAGAACTTGATTCTATGTGAAGATGCTAAGGACATTTGCTGCATCACAGGTCATTTCCAGTCATTCTGACTTTTGTCTTGCTCCTGGACTTGGATGACTCTGGAAGAGAGAAGGAGGGGGACAACTTTGTACAACTCTGTCTCACTTAAATCTAAGTCACAAGGAAGCCAAGACTCACCCCTGATGTCATTAGTCTTCTTTGAAACAAAGGATGAATTAACAACAATCTGGCTGCTAGGTTCCATGCTGTTCAACATATTTTATCAATAACTTGGATAAAGACACAGATGACATCCTTATCAAATTTGTGGATGACATAAAGCTAGGTGGGATAGCTAATATGTTGGATGATAGAATCAGGCTCTAAAAGAGAGAGAGATAAACTCAGTGGATTAGAACACTGAGCCAGATCCAATAAGATGAAATTGAATAGGGATAACTATAAGGTCTTCCATTTGGATACAAATGGTCAGTTGTATAAAACAGAGGACAGGAAGGAAGAGCCAAGTGCCAGGCACTGTGTTAACTACTTTACAAATATTGGCTCATTTTATCCTCCCACTAAACCTAGGAGACAAGTGATGTTATTATTTTCATTATTATCATCACCATTGTAGAGGCAAGGAAATGAGGTGGGTGGGGAGATGACTTGTCCAAGGTCATACAATCCATTAAATGTTTGAAATGGGATTTGAACTCAGGTTTTCCTGACTCCAGATCTGGTAATACCTAGAAGCTTTATACTTTATACTTATACTTTGGTTCCGTTTCTTCACAAAAGATGTGGATGACTTAGTGGACTACAAGATCAGAAAGAGTTATCATTGTGTCATGACAGGTAAAAATATTAGCATAATTTTAGATCAGAGAATTTAACTTGAAAGAGTGTTGAGAATAACAAAAGTGATTAGCTTAAAGAGTGTCTAGAATGACAGAAGCGATGGTCTTGTTGTCTTCTACCCCTGAGTCAGCCACATATGGAATATGGTGTTTATTTCTGAGTCCTACATTTCTGGAAAGACTTGGCAAAAGCTAGCAGGACAAGAGAAGGCTTTACAGTCCAATGAGGAAATTGGAGACCCTGACATATGAGAACTAGTTGAAGGGGATTGGAATGTTTATCCTGGAGAAGAGAAGATTTGGGGGCATATTGTCTTCAAATATTGAAGAGTGGCAGTTGATAGGGAAGAAGGATCTTTCCTCATCTCCATCTCCTGACTTACCTGACTTCCTCCAAGGTTCAGTTAATATCTTGCCTTCTGCAAGAAGCCTTTCTGAACCTTAGTTCCTTCTTTTTGAGATTTCTCCCAGTTTATCCTGTATGAATCTTGTTTGCACATACCTGTTTGCATGTTGACTGCTTCTGTAAGCTATGCGCTCCTCGAAAGCAATGACTGGTTTTGCCTTTCTTTGGATCGATCATTAGCTCTTAGTTATCTGGTAAATAGGAGGAGCTTAATAAATGCCGAAGCATCTGGGTGGCCAAGCCTGAAGTTAGGAAGATTTATCTTCCCAAGTTCAAATAGGACATCATATCCTTCCTGCCTAAGCAAGTCACTTGAATCCTGTTTGCCTCAGTTTCTTTATATTAATTAAAATTCGGGCAGCTAGGTGATACAGTAGATAGAGTACAGTGCTTGGAGTCAAAAAGACTCGTCTTCATGAGCTTGAATCAAGCCCCAGACAGTTACTGTCTGTAGGACTCTGGGCAAGACACTTAACCCTGTTTATCTCCGTTTCCTCATCTGTATCATGAGCTGGAGAAGGAAATGGCCAGCTACTTCAGCCTCTCTATCAGGAAAACCCCAAATGGATCGTGAAAAGTCAGACATGAATGAAATGACTTAATGACAAGAACTACCACCAAAAATGTTCATTAATCAACTGTCTAGTTTGACTTGGCCCTACTGAAGGTGACTAGAAACAATGGGTGGAAGGGTCAGAAAGGTATCATTTTTTAAATTTTTAATTTTTTAAACATTTATTAATATTCATTTTTAACATGGTTACATGATTCATGCTCCTACTTTCCCCTTCACCCCCCGCTCTCCCCCCACCTGTGGCTGATGCACATTTCCACTGGTTTTAACATGTGTCCTTATTCAAGACCTATTTCCAAATTGTTGGTAGTTGCATTAGTGTGGTAGTTTCGAGTCTACATTCCCAATCATGTTCACCTCAACCCATGTGTTCAAGCAGTTGTTTTTCTTATATGTTTCCTCTCCTGCAGTCCTTCCTCTGAATGTGGGTAGCATCTTTACCATAAATCCCTCAGAATTGTCCTGGGTCATTGCATTGCTGCTGGTACAGAAGTACATTACATTCGATTTTACCACAGTGTATTGGTCTCTGTGTACAATGTTCTTCTGGCTCTGCTCCTTTCACTCTGCATCAGTTCCTGGAGGTCTTTCCAGTTCACATGGAATTCCTCCAGTTTATTATTCCTTTTAGCACAATAGTATTCCATCACCAGCATATACCACAGTTTGTTCAGCCATTCCCCAATTGAAGGACATACCCTCCTTTTCCAGTTCTTTGCCACCACAAAAAGCGCAGCTATAAATATTTTCATAGAATTCTGTTTATTTATGATCTCTTTCGGGTACAAACCCAACAATGGTATGGCTGGATCAAAGGGCAGGCATAAAGGTATCATTTTTTCCTAAAATTGTTAGGAGATTTTCTTTACTTTAAAGCACAAAAGTGGAACAGCCCACCTGCTGATGATTCCCAGCCCTGGAAGTCTTGACCATTTGTCAGGGCTGTCACAGAGGGATTCCAATTCAGCTGACCTAGAATGATCTCTGAGGTCCTGGCTAACTCCCAGATTCCTGGCTAACTCCCAGATTCCTAGATTTTCTATACCTTTCCAATACTATGGCATACGACATTAACACTTTATGTTCTCAACAAAATGGTCTTCCATTCCTAATCTTCCTTGACCTTCCTGACCTCATCTGAATCATACCCTGCCCAAAAAGGATTTCTTCCATAACTAAATCCTTCTTTTCCTCTAGTGTGAGGGGCTGAGATTCATGAAACTCCCTGACCTTGTACCCTCTGCTTCCAAACCCAACCAGGAATCACCCAACTCCATTTGACCTGTTCTAACATGTGGTCTAGGTATTTGTGTATATATCCTCTGTCCCTACTGGACTATGAGCTACTGGAGGCCAGAGATACTGATGTTTGATTCATCTGAGTCCCCAGAGTCTAGCTCTGAATAAAGCACTGATTTCAGGGACGTTTGTTGTGTTGAATTGTTCATGTAATTTAACAAGCAAATTGCTAAGGATCTGCTCCAGTGCCAGGCACCAGACTGAAATGAAGGAGCAGTGAGGTGGCATGGATAGGATTCCAGGCTGGAGAGGTCAAATCTGGCTTCCAACACTTACTAACTGTATGATCTTGGGCAAGTCACTTAACCCTTGTTTTTCTCGGTTTCTTCATCTGTAAAATGGGGATAATAATAGCACTTATCAGCTAAGTGGCACAGTGGATAGAAGATTGGGTCTGGAGTCAGGAAGACTCATCTTCCTGAGTTCAAATATTATCTAAAAGTCTTTTTTTAAAACCCTTACCTTCCATCTTGGAATTGATACCATGTATTATTAGTTCCAAGGCAGGAGTGAGGTGAGGACTAGGCAATTAGGGATAAGTGATTTGCATAGGAAGAATCTGAGGTCATATTTGTACCCAGGACCTCCCATCTCTAGGCCTGGTCCTCAATTCACTGAGCCACCTTGCTGCCCTAGGTCTCTGACTTTTACTAGCTGGGTGACCCGAGGCAAGTCACTTAACCCTGTTTGCCTCAGTTTCCTCATCTAGAAAATTATTTAGAGAAAGAAATAGTAAATCATTCTAGTATTTTTGCCAAGAAAATCCCAAATGGGGGCACAAGGAGTCAGATGCATCTGAAAAGACTAAATAACAAAACCTGGGACTAATGTAAAGATCAAATGAGAAATTAACAGTAAAGTGTTTGCCACAGTGTCTGGCATATAGTGAGCTAAGATATAAATGTTAGCTATTATTGTCATTACTGTTATTATTATATAAAATAATCTCTGCCCTTAAGGAGCTTATAGTCCAAAAGAGGGACAAGATATACTGGGTAGGGGACAAGAAACAATACATACACAGTTAAGTCAATTCAAAGTAATTTGGATGGCGGACATGAGTAAGGCTTATGTCCCTCCATCCCTCCCTCCTTCATTCCCTCCTTCTCTCTGTCTAGGCTGTGTCCCGCAGACTTTTCCACTTGGGGTCCCATCTCAGCCTCTCTGTCTCCTACTCCCTCCCCAGCCTCTGGACTCTGATCAAGATGCAGTATCACACTGAGTTGTTTTTAATCCTCGCTCTATCTCCTTTATTTTTTTCTCCTTTGCTGGGCTTCCTGGGCTGTAATTTTTCCCTCGATGTAATCCATCACAGACACAACGTGGCTTGTGCAAATTAAAATGCACCTCGGAATAATAAAAAAGGGGCTTTTTTCCCCCCTCTCCCTCTCTCTCCCTCCTTCCTTCCCAGCAGCAACTCCTCAACAGAAACCATTTGTCTCTGGGCAGGAAGGCAGGAAAGTTAACCCCATATGTGCTGACCCCTCATCCCAGACCCACCTGTGTGGCTGGGTAGAGATTCCAAGCTGGGCAGAGATTCCAAGCTGGGCAGCCAAAAGGGAAGGGTTTAGAAGGAATGAGCTCCGGGAGTACCAGGAGGCTTCAGCGTGGTGCCCTCTTCTGCTTGCCACAGTTCTCTTTGCCAAACAGGATTCCTTCTCTAGGGTCTCTGAGCTGCCGATAAGAGAGGAAATTATTCTGGGTAGGGTATGATAGGTCTTTGCCCAGAACATTGAAATTTAGGCCAAACATACTCTAGCAACAATTGAGCTGAGCACCTGGAAAACAAGAATAATTAAATAAGAAGCTACCAGATAACAGATGTCTCCACCCCAGGTTCTCAGACCCATCCTGCTCCCGATAGCAGCCTCGGCAGTGGCCTTGCTGTGTCCTGGGTCCCGGCTCTCAGTTTCTTTATTGAATTTGTTTTGAAAAATTGATCTGAGGGTGCATTTCATGCTTTATGTCCCAAATCAACAAAATTGCTGGTTATGGCTCTGCCTGTGAGTAAATTTCTAGTAGGGGTGATTGACAAACTGATCAGTCCACCTTTCCCGTGCATTTTAAGATATCTTCCAACATTTTAAGATATCTTCTTCTTCCATTAAATATCCCTTAACTGCCCCCCATTATAAAAGTTGTAGCAAACCTTTTTATGGTCTTATTTTTTCCTCTTTTGGGGGGAACTTCAAGTTTTTCACAAACTGGGTCCAGCTTCCCTTTCCAGGTGAGTGACATCCTGTTCCCCTTCACACAAGCTATAATTCAGTTCATCTGTCCTTCTTGCTTGTCCTTGCTCAAAATATTTGATTTCCCATCCTAATGTCTTTGCACAGGCTGTCCCCAACAGTTGGAATACTTTCCTTCTTCAATGTGCCTCTTAGAATCCCAAACTTCCTTGAAAGCTCAGTTCAACACTCCTTTTCCCTCAGCTGTCACTGCTTAGTGCCTCTTCTTCAAAATTACCTTGCTTTCATTTTGTATTTATTTATATATAGTGTGTTTGGGGCTGTAGTTTAGTTTTCCCACTCAGTCCAAGTGTTAAAATCACAAAAAAGAGGCAACTATCAGAGAGTCAATGTGTTGATGGGTTCAAAGGGGTCTCTGCTCAAATGCAAAAATTAGTCAATCTGTTTATGGAGTGTGAAGTTTTCCTAATGGAATTGGAAGGGCAGTTGGCCATTGACTGACAAATGATTGATTACTCTCTTAATAACTTTGTGGGTTCAGGGTATTGAGAGCCAGATCTAGGCATGGGAGGTCCTTGGTTCAAATTTGGCCTCAGACACTTCCTAGGTGTGTGACTGGGCAAGTCACAACCCCCATTGCCTAACCCTTACCATTCTTCTGCCTTGGAAGCAATAGACAATATTGATTCTTAGATGGAAGGTTTTGTTTTTTTTTTTTTTTAAATCAGCTATGACCACCAGGTCTGGAAGAAGTGGAGGTACTTAAGTCAGGGATTCCCTTTGGGAACATGACTCACATACTTCTCTCAGAGGCTGGCAGGGGTTAGGGGATTTCTCATCCCTTCCTCTCATTGGCCATGGAATATTGAAGTGGAATAATTTATTCTGGAGGAGACATCACATTTTAGCAGCAAGGAGAAGCAGAGTCAGGGGCAGATCTAGCTTCAAGAAGCATGCCCTCTGGCAGCAGAGAAGAGAGTCAACTCTACATTTAAGAGAGAACTAACTTTTATGGTTGAGACGAGTTTTTGGAGAAGAGAAGACCAAGCTGAGCAACTTGCATGGCAGAAATACTGGCTCATGGAGGAGCAGCATGAAGTCCATGAGAAGAGAAAGGACCAGAGTTTTGAGTTACCTTCTCCATGAATGTTCCCTATATGTGCCCCTTACAACTAGTATGTCCACCCTTCCCACAGACATCATGTGCATTTGTGGAAAAGCATTCCTTTGGCAATTATTTCCTATTTATCTTATATATAGCTTTCTTTGTGTATATATATACATATATATATATTTTTTTTTTCAGGTTGTATCTCCCATTAGATTGTAAGTTCCTCGAGGGAAGAGACTATATTTTTCCTCTTTTGTGTCCCCAGTGCTTAGCACAGAGCTTGGCACATAGTAGCCACTTAATAAATGTTTATAGATTGATTATGGTGGGGAGACAGAGAACATTTGGGACCTATTGTTCTTACTATGCCATCTTAGTAAATGCATTTGCATTGTATAAACTGTGTCATTGTTGTTCAGTCGTTCAGTTGTGTCTGACTCTTCATGACCCCATTTGGGGTTTTCTTGGCAAAGATATTGGAGTGGTTTGCCATTTCCTTCTCCAGCTCATTTTTCAGATGAGGAAACTGAAGCAAGAGGGATAGGTGACTTGCCCAAGGTCACATAGCTAGTAAGTCTCTGAGACCAAATCTGAATTCAAGAAGATGAGTCTTCCTGGCTCCAGGTCTGACACTTTACCCACTGCATCACTTGAGGTGCCTTTAAATTGTGTCTACTGTCTTAACTATTAAAAATAAGTTCAATAAATTGGACTTGTAAATTATTTTTTAGGAGTATGGATTCATAGAGTATCTTTGAGCCTGGGAATACTTTCCATCTTGGGGACCTAAGGCGTAAACTTATGAGTGCTGAGTTGAAGAGAAAGTCAATAAAGAAAGGGAAAAGAAAGATATATCTATACTTATACCTATTTCTATATCCATATCTATACTTATATCCATCTATGTGTGTGGATGCATATATCAAACATTTTTATGCTCTTATTAGGAGATAAATATACATAGAAATATATAGAGCAAACCTTTTAATCTTATTAGGATAAATATAGTGTATGTACCAAGCTTTTTTGTGCCGTTATTAGGAAAATATGTATATTTATGTATATACATTTCAAACTTTTTAATCCCTTTTTAGGAAATATATACTATTTAGGAAATATGTATATATATATATATGTATATATATATATATCCCTTTAGTGCTGCTCCAACAATCCCTGCTCTCCTTGCTCTTCCAACTTTAGTACCCCAAACTTTGTGAAGCTGTAAAATCGCAATCAATCTGAACACGAACTCCTCAAAATTTCCATGAATGACCCTTTTCCCAAAGGTGCCAGATTTTTGGTCTATGGAAGCTTTCAGGAGAGTCTACATTCAGGATGTGCTAGCAAATATTTAACAACCAGCTCTGTGAAGGGGGCGGTGGGGGGGAATGTACACATGACATATGTTTAATCTACATTATTTCTATATTCTCCATCACTTTCTTAAATGTAGACAATTACCAAAACAATAAACCAAGCCCTGATTTATAGCATTTACTGATTTCTGAGGTGTAAGAGCACTTGCTGAAATTTTAATCATTGATTTTTAAGAGCCCAGCTCACCCTTTAGACTGGGATAGGAGACTGAATGGGACAGTTGGGCGGGGTATGCCTACCCCATCTCTTTCTTCCTACCCACCCATTTAAGCCTACCCCTTGTGATGCAACCTGAATCATGATTTAAAAAAAATCCCAAAAACCTTTCTCTAGCTAATCCTTACTTCTTCCCTCCCTCCCCACTCTCCCTTCTGTCCTCTAAGAGCATCTCCTCACACTTACCCATGGAAGGAAAATTCACTGTCTCTTAGTATTTCTACCAAAGCATTAGTTTGACTCCAAGTCATACATCTTTAAAAGGACCTTCAGTCCTCCTTCCTTGTCTCCCCAGGCTGGTTTTGGGGGTACTTCCTTTTTTTAACCCTTACCTTCTCTCTTAGAATTGATATTATCAGGTCCAAGACAGAAGAGTGGTAAGAGCTAGGCAACTAAGGTTAAATGACTTGCTCAGGGTGTATCTGAGGTCAGATTTGAACCCAGGACCTCCCATCTCCACGCCTGGCTCTCTATCCACTGAGCCACCCAGCTGTCCCTACTGGGGAGCACTTCCTGTCTCTTCACCCTATACCTAGCATTTATTGTTGTGAGTAAGGGAAGAAGGGAGGACATATTATTATTATTATTATTCTGCTATTATTATTATATGCCTCTGTTTCCTCTTTTGTAAAATGAGCTGGAGAAGAAAATGACAAACTACTCCAGTATCTTTGCCAAAAAAACTCCAAATGGAGTCATGAAGAGTCAGATAGGACTGAAATGATTGAATCACTCAACCCCCAGCAATATTATATGTTGCTGAAAGCCCTCTATTGGTCTTCATCGGCTTCCAAATATTATGGAATGACATGGGACATGCATAAGGAAATCAGTGTCTACAGAACTTCAGAAGAATGTGTTGAAAAAATTCTGATTGGAACTCAGAACACAAACTAGCCTCTTCCCCGATCTTTGACACCCCCATTTATCCCATCCCCCCAAATTGAAAGAAGAAAGAAAAAGAAGCAGATCTCCTACAGGAAGGAGAAGTAATAGAGGAGAAGAGGCTGGTGTTGCATGTGTGTGTGTGTGTGTGTGTGTGTGTGTGTGTGTGTGTGTAGGAATGATGGAAATCACCATTATTCTTAATCATTACCCAACGTATTAGAATAATATGATTATTCTGTGGAATTCTAATTAGGGCTAATGAAGAATAATAGGCAGGCAAGTGGGTTTAGAGTATATATAGCGATAGGCTTTCACCCCCGAGCAAAGAAATACAAATGTCTCCCTCAATGCTCCAGTCACCGTACCTCCCTAAGGGGATAGGACAGGTCATCTAACCTGACTGACAGGTAACTAGTTAGCAAGCAAGTCTCTCAGAAGCAACCTGGTCTGTGTTAGAGGGTAGGATGCCAAATCTTGGTCTTATTGGGGGTAGTTCATTCATCTTCGTTAGTTAACAAAATACAACGGGAGCCAGGATGTGCGATGGTACAGGAGAGGACTGTGCAGAGGCAGGAGAGGACTGTGCAGAGGCAGAGCGAGGGTGATGGCACACGGGGGTCTCATCCATGGGGGCAAGGTGTCTAGGCAGATTGCTCATCTCTTCCAGGATAAGCATTGATGACACAGTAGGGAAGAGAATGGAGAGGAGAAGGGCAAGTATGCTAGGAATATAAAGGCTTCTCTAAATGACCAGCTTCATGGAAGATAGAGGGGAAAAGTTAGTTTACCATTTTTTGTCTGAATGTTAAACGGGCACAGAAGCTCACCTACCCATCTATCTCTCTCCTGATAAATCTTCACTTTCTTCTATATAGGCTATAGATTATTTGTTTGCCCCCAAGGTCCTGGCCACATTTCCGACATTCCAACTTCAACATCATGGTCTCCTGCAGTCTTAGCCCGAAACCTCCTTTGGCTACTGGGATCTCATTGGGCAACCATGCACCATGTCTATTCCCATTGATGGATTCCTCTCAAGGCCTCTGTTTTTGAGAAGGGTCCAGACTGGTCAACTTTCATTTCCTTCTTCTTACCCCCCCAGTTGGGTTTCAAAGACTGATGCCCCCTCTTGAGTGTGGTACCTTAATTCTCCCCTGCAGCCCCTTCCACCACTGGGCATCAGGTGGCAGAATGGATAGCGTTCAAATCCAGCCTCAGATATGTACTAGCAGTGTAATCCTGGACAACTCACTCAACCCTGTTCGCCTCATTTTCCTCATTTGTAAAATGAGCTGGAGAAGGAAATGACGCACAACTCCTGTATCTTTGCCAAGAAAACTCCAAATGGGGTCATGAAGAGTCAGACAGGACTGAACCAACTGAACCACTTACTCCACCAGAATGTAAGCTCCTCGAGGGCAGGAATTGGGTTTCTTTTTACTTGCATTTTTATCCTTAGTGCTTAGCATTTCTGAGCACTTGCACATAGTAACTCTTAATAAATGCTTGTTGCCTTGCCTTTCTTAAACTTTCCCCCCATTTCTATGAAAGAGGACAGACAGGACAACACCTTCTATATTAATTTTCATAGTTATTATCATCATTACCCTAATAATACCAATAATCATTATGCATTATGACCTAATATATAATAATAATTGTTACCTAAAATTAATAAAGTGCTTTAAAGATTAAAAAAGCTTTTCTCCCCTTTGATCCTTATCACAACTGTGGGGAAATAGGTGCTTTTATCACCCTATTTTGCAGATGAGGAGGCTGGGTAGACAGAATCTAAATAATTTGTTTGGGGTCACACATTAGGGTGTATTTGTATTATATACTAGTATATTAGTATTATACACTAATAACTATTTGAACTCAGGTCTTTCTGATTCTGGGTCCACTGTTCTGTCCACTATGCCACCTCACTCCCTGCAATCATTAGCAGCAGCATCACTTTCACCATCACCCCTGATTCCTTACCAGAGTAGCCTGGCAAATTGTTTTTCTAAGACTCACACTTCTGAAATGGAGAAAGTGTGTCACAGTCTCTGATAAATCTTGACAAAAAGTTGCCCAGTCCCACAAATGTGGTGTCTGTACATGAGCCAATCTCTGCAATTCCACAATGACTTGGATGCCATTTTCCTTGCTTGGATTTGTCTTAATTATGCTACAAGCTTTCTGGGATCCTGGAAACCTTCATCAGAGTCTCAGACACTCCCTCCTCTGAGCCTAGGCATGCCTCTCTTTCTTTCTAGAGTCATCTTCCCATGAGACAGTCACCCCATTCCACTGGCATGCAATCTCATAGAAACTGAAAATCTGGGAACTTTTACTGCTAAGTGATTGCTTTCTGGGCCCAAGTAGTCAAGGAAATGCAATCTGTTCTCATTAGACTTACCTCTGTTATGTATGTATATTAGTGTATAAGAATTATTACTGATATAGTCATATGTGCACATAGACACACATAAATGTGTGTATTATTAATCACATTATGTATTTATATATATGCATATATATAAAAACACTCATACATTTCCTTATTCTGGATTTGAATCAAAGATACCCAAGTGCTGACAGTCAAATAAAATCAAAGACTATTCTAGGGAGAAGATATCTTAGAGAGTATTCAGTTCACACCCCTCATTTTATAGACAGGAAGCCCAGAGAGATGAAAATGATTTGCCCCAAGTTTAGACAGTTAAATAGCACAGCAGAGCCAGGATGAGACTATAGGTGTCTTAACTTCTAGTCCTTTACCTCACAGTATCTGAATAATTGTTCCTCTCCTTGCCTCCCTTCAGAAAAACAAAAAACAAAATTCTGAGATAACTTAGCAGCTCTAATTTTCTCTTTACCTTCTGGTGGGTCCATTTTATATTTTATTTTATTTTATTTTTTCCTAGATGATGCTGGGTTGTGCTAGTATTTCAGTGCCTCCTAATGGAAGACCTTTACTCCACTAAGGTAGGGTCAAAATCTATTTCATTAAACTGTGACAAGTCACCCCCTGATCCTGGAGGGGTGCTACATACAGCAAAGAGACATTCTCAGAAGAATAATTCTCTGCAGAGACGAAGAAACTCCTGATTGTGGAGGGTGGCTAGCCATACTGACCTCCCTTTCTCCTGCAGTCCCAAGATTCACTCTCTTCTCCCTCTACCCCATTTTAGAAGGCACCCCAAGGAAGATGGATTGGGCTGCTGACTCTGAGCAGAAGTGGCTTGATAGTCTGTGCATCTTTCGAAAGCAATGTACTGCCCTGTGCCCGCGTCTCGTTATGTGCTGGCTTCATTGCTCTGACAGCATGAAGGATGCCTCGTTTTGTTCCTTGTGCTGTTATCATTTATCATCCTCTTGTTAAGCTGGAACCCTCCACCTGCTCCTCCTCCCCCACCCTCTGTGCCCCTCTGGCCACTGAGTTACCTTGTTCTTGCCTCTCTTCCTCCCTGAGGACAAGAACTCTAGGTCTTTTGGGCTCATATCTGAAAATGACCTTTGAATTTCCAACTAGGATGGAAAAATAAGAGGCCACAAAGAATTGCACGTGCCCTACAAAAAACGCAGCAAATATCTGAAACCAGCCTCTAAAGGACCAAAGATGAAGAAATCTCCCTTCTAAGGAAAGAAAAACATATGCCCTGATGCAGAACTGTACAAAAAAACTGGTGGTAGAGAGTAGAGACTGGTAGAGGAGACCAGGAAACTCATTGCCATTAAGATCAGGGAATGCAATGCCACAAAGGTAAGTACATTAGTGGTGCAGGTAGGGATACACCTGGAAAGGGAAACTAGTATGAATTCTGATAATCTAGATAGGAGGTGGTAGAGGCGGGGAGAAGAGGGAATATAGGGCTAATTCCTGCAAATAGAAATGAATGAATCCCACCAGAACTTTAAACAAGGAAGCACTTACTCTGATAATTGGACACCTGAAACTGGATCTATGCCTTGGCATGTCATAACAAAATAGGGAGAAAAAATCAGCCCTGTCAGACCACTGTGCAAGGAGACAGAGCATGGTCATGTAATTCTCAGAGCACTGGCAAGATCCATCAAGATATAGAGTCAATTCAGCACCCAGGTGCCAAATCAGGAAGACAGTATAAGAGGCTTGCTCAGGAGGATTTCCCATATCCATTATGGTCTATATCTGAAACTAGCCCCCCCCCAGAGAGAGAAAAATATTTACCCCCATCAAGGCCAGAACTGCACAAAAATACTGGTGGCAGAGAATAAAAGCTGGTAGAGGAGTCTCTACCAGCTGAGGATGGAATCAACTCCAAATTAAGGACTGTGCAAAGAGAAGGAATGTTGAATATGCATTGGACAACCAAGAGTTGAAACTAGGGACTAAATGAATGGTAGGGCCTAATATCAGTTACTCCAGATTATAGAAAAGAGAGGACCAAATAAAGCCACTTGACCATCTAAGAATGCCAGAAGTAACTGGCCAGATCGCAGAATCCCAAACCAAGAACTGAAGCTAAAAGTATGGGTAAATGGGAGAAAATACCAAAAACAGTGATGAAATATGTGGGAAAGAAGCCCTAGAGGTAAATACAGAAGAATAGAGTCATCTCATAACAGCAAGCAGTCTCAGGAGGGAAAAAAGTCCTGGCCAAAAGGGCTAGAAGAGTGACTGAAAGAAATGGAACAAGAGGGGAAGAAATGTGAAGAAGTTTAAGAGGAAAAAAAGAAAGAAGCATAAATAGCTTAGAATGGAAAGTGGAAAACCTTATCAAACTATTGGACTCTGAAATATAGAAGGGAATAAACAGAAATCAATGAATGTAAGACAACAAGAAACAATGTAAGAGTCAAAAAAAATCTGCAAAATAAAAAATATATAAGTTATCTACTATCAAAAATTGACCAGGGAAAGAGATTGATGATAGGTAATATCAAAAAATAAAGTTTTAACTATGTCTTCTGTTTCTTACACCATCATAGTTTATCCCAAACAACCTAAACAGCTCTTTGCCTTTCCCAGAAACCCATTCCATATAACTAGTAGCATTTTAAGGGAAGAGGAAATATAGCAAAATTAATCGATACATTAAAAGAGTTTGAAATCATAGGCAATGTTCAAACCTGTAGACCTTCCATCATGGAGTGGTAGGTTGAGGTTGTTCTCAGTGAGAAATAAAAATAAGAATCATTGGACACCCTAAAAATAGGACCATAGCCAAAATATATAGCTTCTAAATCAAAGAAAAATTCTTCAAGCAGACAGAAAGAAAGAGTTCAAATATCAAGGAATCACAGCCAGGATTACACAAAATGTGTTTAAAACTACAGAAAAAATCTTAGAATACAATGTTATGTTTCAAAAGGCAAAAAATAAAGACTGATATTAAAAAATAATAAATTTTGTAAAATTGAGTATGTTCTTAAAAGGGGGAAATTGATTTTAAGTAGAATAGAGGATTTTTAAGCATTCTTGATTTTAAAAAGCAAAACTAAATGGAATGCATGAAATACTGGAATGCAAACGCAGAAGTCAAGAGAAACCTAAGAAAGTTAAATACATTTGATTAGTTGTAAAGGGCTAAGTGGTTGTTGTCCTTTCTATCTGAAGAAGACAAAAATGGCATCACTGGTATGCCTTAACTTGAGCATAATTTGAAGAAAGGCAGAGTTGTATAAGGTCATTGGCCTCACTCTCTCTTCCAAAGTCACTGAAGTCCAGTGGCAAGACAAAAGTCAGGATGACCAGGGATGGCCCCAGATGCAACAGATGACTTTGGCATCTTCAATGTCTAACCAAGTTCCAAGTGCTCCACAGAATCTCCTTTAGCTGCCATACTGGCCATTGGAACAAATTGTTCTCATGTGCCCCTTGGGCCAGAGGAAGTCTTCACGTGCTTGAGGTAGACACCCCTCTAACTCAAACACAGAATTGAGGCCTGTCAGTTACCCTTAATCGGGTTTTGTCTCCTTGTCAAGATGGTTTGCCGGGGTGTAGTCATATACTACAGCTTCGTGGAGTCACAGGTGAGAGATGGGTGGCAGATGGATACCAAAGAAGGAAAGCAACCCTAAAAAGAGTTTAGCAAGCCCTCACACCAGAGGCACTGGTCTTCCCTAAATATCCTGTATACCCCTAAATAATGATGAAGTATTCTAATAAAGGGAGAAAAAGGTAAAAGTGTGTCTTCAGAATCCTAATTTATTTAAGGGTTACAGAGGAAATTAAAGAAGTCAAACAGAAGCCCCAGGTGGGATTTACTCTGTTTTATTTGTTTTAAGAAAGAAGAAAGGAAAATTGAATGTCAAGGAAGGAATAAGAAAAAAGGGATGACTATTATTTTCTATAAATTGGTTGCTGAAAAAGAAAATACAATTATGAAGGGAGAAGTAGAAGGGACTAGACAGATCACGACCTCACTTTTAACTGAATCAGAAAAGGGAAGGTTGAATACACACACAATACACACACATACACACACACAAATGAACAAATGGACAATAAATTTGGGTGTAGGGATACATTCAATTGAACAGGGTAACAGATAGTGTCAGAGAGAAGGGACTTGACTTCAGAGGACTGATCATGTAGGGGAAATTTAAAAGACAAAAAGTAAGTGTGAAACCAGAAAATAGGGTCCTGAACTGATGAAGAAAGATGGGATACAGGAATAGGAACAGACTACTTCAATTATAGATTACTAATGTTGATCAGATCAATCTCTCTTCCCAATTCCTTCTTTATAAGGATAAGACCAAAAGGAAAAAAGAAGAAAAACAAGACAAGCACCAAACTATCAGTATAAAAAATGAAAAAAGCACTCAAAATAATAAATAGTATGTAAAGGAAATTATTAGAAACTATTTGACCCAATTATATGCCAACAAAAATTACTTAATGAAATATGATATTAGTTACAAAAAAGTAAAATTTTAAATATTATGTGAAGAATTTATATTATTAGAAACAAGCAAGAATTTAAAGAGCCCAATATCCAAAAAAGAACTGGAAGAACTCATAAATTAACTCAAAGGAAAAAATTCAAAACTAGGTGGTTTTAGAAGTGAATTCTATCAAACTTTCAAAGAATTAACTCCTTCCATTTTATTTACATCATTTGCAAAAATAGCAACAATGGCATATTATGAAACTGTTTCTGTGAAACAAATATGCTTCTAATACCTAAATTAGGAAAAAATAAAGCAGAGAAGGAAAAATATAGACCAGCATTGGTGAATGTTTTCAAGACTGCAACCCATGCCCAAAGTGCAACTTCAAGCTGCCTATGAGCCGCCTGTATTACCCCAGGCACTAGAGGAAGGAAGATCTAGATTTGGAAGGCTGGATAGAGGGGTGAAGCATGCAAAAAATGTCCTTGGGGTGAAGAAGAGGGGGAAATAGAGCAGCCCTTCCTGTGTTGCCCCAGCACTTGTGACACGGCTTTGCAAACATGGCTATAGATCAATATCACTAATGAGTATATTTGCAAAAACTTTGAATAAAATGTTAGCAAAAAGATCACAGGAACATATTTAAAAGATTACAGCCAAACCTTAACATTCACAAGTTTAACTTTGGCAATTTCAAGCATTCATGTGATTTTTACTTTTATTCATTTATTTATATACCACATTTTCACTTTGTGGCAACTTCCTACATTGAAGTTATTCGCAGAATAGAAAAAGCAAGAGGCATGATGTGCAGGAATTTCCAGAGATGCTGGTATCCTACTATGGTAGCTTGGCAAAATCAGCTAGTTGACTAGAGACACCAAGCTTGACAATCCCATCATCGATCAAAGTTAAATGTCTATTTGACTGCTATGCTCCCACATTCCAAAATCTTTAAGGGTTCTCAACTGGCAAAGGAGTAGATGCTACTGATGGATATTTTAAGTTGTTGTGTCCTTCATGATCTCCAAAGCCATCCACTAGCAATGAAGTACAAGATATTGGATGTGATGTAGAGATCTCACCAGTCTTGATGGCTTCCAGCAGCAGTAACTAAACTTCCAGCATTTTCTCTCCTCGTTTTCAGAGGGTGGTCAAGGTAAAGAGGTTTACTGCAGTGTAATATACAGTATAACTCCCTCATTTCACCATCTGATACAATGGAAGGCAAGATTCTAGGGGGAGCAGTTTGTGTGTGTTACCATTTATTTTATATATAGCATAATATAGTATAAAACATAACAATAAAATAATAAATGTGATTTGTTATGTAATAATTTATGAGAAATATACTTATCCAAGAAAAACAAATTTTCACATTAGCTATGCCCAAAAATCTATGTCACATTCTTTTTTCCCCCTCCCTCCCCAGACTGCCTCTCCAAGAAGGACCAGTAATATGATATAGGTGGTACATATGTTATCATACAATGCATATTTCCTATAAGAATTTTATTTGTTGTACAGTATTAGATTTCATGTATTATGAGAAGAGAATATTGTCTAAAATCAATGCAATTTTTAAAATTGAGATGTAAGCACAAAAGGTCACAAAACTCTAGGGAATTATAATAAGAAAAAATGTTTTGTACGTTATCAATTTTATTTTGTTTATTGCATTTTGTGGATTATTTCAGAGTTACTGTGTTAGGAAAAGTGCATATTATCATAATTAATGTTCTGTTATAAAAATTGTATGTCAGAACCAGAAGAACATTATATTAAGCAACAGAAATATTTTTGAAGAATGATTTGTACGTATTCATCTTCAGAGAAAGAACTGATATGATAGAAACATAGCAAGTCACAGTTTATATTTATATATATATATTGTTGTTGTTGTTGATTGATATTTTCTCTAGTACAAGGAGGGGAGGGAGAGCAAGGAATTTTAATGTAACAATCAAAAAAAATAATTTTTTTAAAAGATCTGTACTCAGAAAAGTATATTTTCAGCAATCTCTAGCAAAAGATTAGTTTTTGATGGTCATAGGAACCTAACCTCTCCTTTCTTGTAGGTTCCAGGTATCAATATTCATTTTTTTCTTTCATTCCATTTTCTAGGAACACTACCTCTATGGAAATTGAGGATTGACTGTACATACTGGACCAGATTGGATTTAATATAGGTATGCAGGACTGGTTCAATATTAGGGAAACTGTCAATAACATAGGACAGTGATGGCAAACTTTTTAGAGACCAATTGCAACTCTCACACGCATGTGAGCTGCCCTCTTATCCCAGACAGGGGAAGGAGGAAGTGCTGTCATTGGGCTGCTGGGCAGAGAGGCGAGTGATGTGAAAAATGTCCTCAGGTGAGGTGGAGAGGAGGAAAGCAGCTCTACTCCAGCATGCATTTCCATAGGTTTGCCAACATGGCCATAGCATGTAGGATATAAGGAAACTTATTTTCATCTCTTTAATTGATCTAAAATCATGGGGAAAAGTAGATTTTAAAAATCAAGGTTGGAAAGTGAATAAAATTGCTTGAAAAATTATAGTGAGAAAGGAAATACATTACAATGGAAGAGCAGAGATATGTAATCAGATGACCTGGTTTCAAATTCCACCTCTATAACTTAACTACCTGTGTGGATTTGGGAAAGTTTTCTAACTTCTCTGGGCCTCAGTTTCCTCATCTGTAAAATTATAAAATTGTATCAGTAGTCTCTAAGACTCCTTCCAGTTCTAGATCTGTGTTCTAGATAGAGAATTCATCTGGTCCTGTAGGACCTATTCTAGAATTATGAATGCCCAACTTTCTAGAGCATCTATTCTAGTGACTCATGGGCTTCTCAGTTTAATTGGTCTCATATAACATAGATGCTTACTATTTAATGATGCCTACATTATAGGACAAATGAACAAATCACTGAAAGTATTTTAAAGATACAGTATGTCATCTCATGCCCCACTGAAGTCATTCTCATCAAATACAGGATATTAAATGCAACTGAAGAAACATTTATTAAGAGCCTCTTATATACAGGGTCTATAATAGGTTCAAAAATTCAAAGACAAGAAGAAAATAATCCCTGCTGTCTAAGAGATTGCATTTTACTAGTGTAGATCAGGGCAGGCTTTGTACAGGAGGTTTGTTCTGAGCTAAGTCTTGAAAGAAGCTAAAGAATTCTAAGATATGGAGTGTAAGGAGATGGTATCTTGCAAAATTAGCAGTCACAGGAGATGGTGTACCATGAGAGGAACAAAGAGAGTGCTAGTTTAGCTGGATAGTAGGGTGAAGAAAGAGAAGTAATGCATAATGATGTTAGAAAAATAAATGTAGGACAGGTTGTTGAGGGCTTTAAAAGACCCATGGAGGAGTTTATAATTTATACTAAGAGTAACAGAGTCTGTGGAGTTTTTTAAGTAAAGGAATGACATAGTCAAGCTTGTATTGAAGGAAAATCATTTTGGCAATTGTGTGGAGGATGAATTGGAGTGGGGGAGAGAACTGAGGCAAGGAGATCAATAAGAAGTCTACTATAATAGTTTTGGTAAGATATGATGAAGGCTTTAACCAAGTTGGTGGTTGTATGAGGAATGAGAAGGGGAAAATCTTGAGAGAAGGTATAAAGATGGAAAAGGCAAGATTTGGCAACTTAAATAGATAGATAGATAGATAGATAGATAGATAGATAGATAGATAGAAAGAAAAGAGAGAGACAGAGAGAGAAAGAAGAGAGAGGAGAAAGAGAAAGATACAGAGAGAGAGAGGAAAGAGAGAAAGAGGGAGAGAGGGAGACAAAGAAGCGGGGAGAGGAGAGAGAGAGAGAGAGAGAGAGAGAGATAAAGAGAGAGAGAGAGAAGAAAAGAGAAGAGATACAGAGACAGTGACAGAGAGACTGAGAAGGAGGAAAGGAGAGACAGACAGAGAGACAGAGACAGAGGAGGAGGAGGAGGGAGAGAGACAGAGAGAGAGAGAGAGAGAGAGAGAGAGAGAGAGAGAGAGAGAGTCAGAAGAGAGACAGAGAGAAAGACGTGGGGGCGGGGGGAAGGATAGGGAAGAGGAGCCATCTTCATGCCAAGATTATAAACCTTGGAAAGTGGAAGAATGGTGGTACCCTCCAAAGAAATAGAGAAGGTCATTGAAGGGTGGGTTTGATTGGAAAGACAATGAGTTCTATTTTAGACTTGTTGAGTTTGAGATATCTATGGGATATCAAATTTGAAATGTCCAATTGGTTGAGAACTAAAAATTCATTTTTCGGTTCCGGGTTAAGATGGCGGCAGAGTAAGAAGCAGCTCTTAACCTCTCCTGACCGAAACACACAAAACTCCTCAAGGGGACATAAAAACAAGTCCAGACGAACGGAGGAACCCCACAACAGGGCACAGCGTGGAAGGTACGTGGAATCGAGACATTTCCAGGCTATAAAGGGCTCTCACTAAATCGCGGGCTGAGCAACCGCCCCACCCCCACCCCCTCCACACACAAGATCTAGAGCTCTGAAGCCAGCTAAAAAGAAATAGAGCAAGTTTGGGGCACCCATCGAGTCATTGGCAGCTCCGGGGCCTGTTCCTGAGAGCAGCAAGACTTAGGACCCCATTAAGGCAAAGAACGCAGGCGAAATCTGAGCGCAAGAGCAGGACGCAGGGCGCACAGCGCAGGCTGAGCAGAACGCAGGCACTGCGGAGGCGTGGGTGGAGGCAGACACAGCCAGGAACTAAAGCCTAAGTGGGGAACCAGTGTGGACGGGTATACGACTGTGGAAGCAGCGCCCTGAGACTTGTAAAGAAACCTCCAGCAGAGGACAGACACTGAGCGCGAGGATAAATCTGAGAAGCTGCTGGGGTAATGATGGCTACTCAGCCTCAGGAAGTTCAGAAGAGAAAGAATAACAACAAGAAAAAGAAGTCTTTAACACTCGACAGCTTTTACACAGAGAAAATCCAGACAACCGAGCAAACAGAGGAGGAGAACAAACAAGCATCCGGACCCTCCTCAAATAAGGAAAACTCCTCACAAGCTATGGAAGAGTTCAAAACTGAGATTTGGAGGAAAATGGAAGAGATCTGGCAAGAAAATAACTGTTTAAAAGGTAGAATCATGCAATTGGAAAGTGAGGCTCAGAAACCAAATGAACTGATAAGCAAATTGAACTCCAGAAATGACCAGATTGAAAAGGAATACCAGAAGATTATGGCCGAAAACCAGAAGATTATGGCCGAAAACCGAAAGATTATAGCCGAAAATCAATCCCTAAAGGCTAGAATTGAGCAAGTAGAAACTAATGATCTCTCAAGACAACAAGAACAAATAAAACAAAGCCAAAAGACTGAAAAAATAGAAGGAAACATGAAATATCTCAATGAGAGAGTGCCAGACCAAGAAAACCGGTCTAGAAGAGACAATTTGAGAATAATCGGTCTTCAAGAAAAACCAGAAATTAATAGAAACCTGGACTCCATACTAACAGAAATAATTCAGCAAAATTGCCCTGAAGTCCTACAAGAGGGCAACATAGACATTGAAAGGATCCATAGAACACCCACTACTTTCAATCAAGAAAGGAAAACACCAAGAAATATCATTGCAAAATTCAAGAGTTTCCAAGCAAAAGAAAAAATCTTACAAGAAGCCAGAAAGAAACAATTCAAATATCAAGGAGCACCAATCAGGATCACACAAGATCTGGCAGCCTCAACGCTAAAAGACCGCAAGGCGTGGAATACAATATTCAGAAAGGCAAGAGAGCTTGGCCTGCAACCACGGATCAACTACCCATCAAAACTGACTATATATTTCCAGGGGAAAGTATGGGCATTCAACAAAATTGAAGAATTCCAGGTATTTGCACAGAAAAGACCAGGGCTAAATGGAAAGTTTGATATCGAACCACAAAAATCGAGAGAAACCTGAAAAGGTAAATAAGATACAGAGGGGAAAGAAAGAAAACTTATAATTTTTAAATTTGCCTTTTTAAGGGCCTCAGTGAGATCTAATTATCTGTATTCCTATGTAGAGAAATGTTATGTTTAATTCTCTGTAGTGAACTCTATTCACTATTATAATATTCACTATTATAGTAATCAGAAGAATAATTAGCAGGGTGAGGGTGGAACACTAAATAATCTAAGATGGCATGGGGGATGGGAAAGAGGGGGTGAATAGCAGGGGACACCAAGAGAAACTTGAGTGAATAAGAAAATAGAATATTCTATTACACACAAAGAGGACATGGGAGGGAGAGGGGACAAATACTATTATAAGAAGGAGA